>NC_056746.1:239307215-239654715 GCF_019279795.1 Protopterus annectens
TACTGCTTGGTAGTAATTTGATTAAAGTGTAGCTATCATTCTAAGTCTTTTGGATTAAGCACTTGGGCTTCAGACCAGTTGTTTTACATTAGGAAGGTTTGTGGCATGCACTGTGGTGGCAGGACAGGTAGCTTTCATCCTTCTAAGTTGGGAACTGCTGATTGAGAGCCCAGTGTCTGTTATTCTTAAAGTGTATTAGTTCTGGTTTAAGCACTTGGGCTTCAGGCCAGTTATTTTACATTAAGAAGGTTCGTGGTCTGCACTCTTGTGGGAGAAGAGGCTGGACTCTTCTGAGCTGGGAATTTCTGGTTAAAGGTTTATAGTGCCTGAATATTTGAACTGTATCTTACTGAAATTGGTACACCTTGTTTGCTGTAGCATAGACTAGATCCAGGCCTGCTGAATCTAGCTTTGTTTATATGCTTGTTGTTTGTTTGCTTGTTATTTCCCTGGAACGCTAATTCCACTTAATACGCGGCTTCTCAGCGCTTCTGTGGATCACTAGTGATATCTACATTGCTTACTGTATTTATTTCCTTGTTTCACTTGAAAGAAAGTTGCTGTTTGTCATTTTTGCATTTAAGTTACCTGTAACACATTGCACTTAAGTTACCTGGCACTTGCTAAAGCAATTATATAAGTCAGCACTAAAAATTAAAAGCACTACACCCTCACTCTCCACTGGCCCTTGTTTTCAATTATTAAGGAATTCCCAATATTATTCTAGCATGTCCAAAGGTCAGTTGTCAATCTCCTCTCTGGTCCAGCTGGTGAATTTGGGAATCTTGAGGCAATGTTACAACTGCCTCATGTACACAGACAACCCTCTCCTCCTCCCAACAAATTTCAACACATGTGAGAGATGCAACCATATAGCCAAACTGGAGGCTAAGCTCTCTCAACTCAGTACTGGCATAACCAGTCAGGAGGAGAAGGAAACCACACTCACTACAATTCCAGTCTCACATAGACCTACCACGACAGCAAACCAAACACATAATCACACAAAAACATACTCAGAGGCTCTAAATAAAGATCTGCCTAAGCAGCAGAGACCTCCAAAGCAGACACCCAAGCAACCGCTACCCCAAAACAAAACACGTGCAACACATATCTCACAAAGCCAGTGTGCCAAACAGTCACAGCCCTTAAGACTAAACAACACACCTGATACACTTGTAATAGGTGACTCTATCGTCAGGCACACTGGCGTCCGCTCACCAGGCTGAACAAGGAGAGGGTCACGGTGAGCAGCCTGTCAGGCGCTAGGATCCGCCACATAACACAAGCACTCAGGTCACTCCAAGGCAAGTACAAATATGACTCAGTCATTGTCCATGCTGGTGTGAATGACCTGAGATGTACCTCCCTGGACTACATGAAAAGAGACATAAAGGAGCTCTCTGAGCATGTAGCCCAAGCCAGTATGACCCTGACCTTGAGTAGCATCTTACCCTCACCAAGAATGATGCCACAATATGAAGACAAGATGATCAATTTCAACAATTGGCTTAAGTACTGGTGTCATTCAAGGGGGATCCAATGCCTGTCAGCTTGGGATGATATGCTCGACAAGCCACGATGCTTCGCTAGGGACGGCTTGCACCTGTCACCCCTGGGCTTTCGGATATTTGCAAAGGCACTTGCTACCCCTATAGTGCCTTTTTTAGGCAAGGCTCAAAAGACAAACCCACCTCCATAGGTATCACAAGGAAAAAGAAACTAAGAGTAATGCTACTCAACGCCAGAAGTCTAAACCTCAAGATGCACGCGCTCGAAACTCTCCTTAGCATGGAGAACATCGATATCTGTGCAGTAACAGAAACCTGGTTCAGGGCTCCCGAGAGCACCCCAGTACTACCAGGTTATATCTCATACCATGCTTTTCGGCCCCAAAACTTGGACCGAACCACAAAGGAGGGGAGTATCGATATTCATCAAAGATACCCACACCTCCAGGTTGGTGGCAAAGCACGAAGCATCAGAGACTATCCATGTGCAACTAACAGTGGTTAAAACTGCCTTCCAGTTTATAGCCTGCTACAGACCACCCTCCCAAACCCAGGAACCCCACTCGGCCTTCCTGAGAACACTGGAAAATATGAAGGTCTCTCAAACACCATTATATTAGGCGACTTCAACTACCCAAACATAGACTGGGAGCATTACTCTAGCTCCAACACCTAGCCCAAAGGTTCCTAGAATTTATAAACTCAAATGCTATGGAACAACTTGTTACCACTCCCACAAGAGGGGAAAACATACTGGACCTGATCATCACCAACATGGGGACTCTATGCTCCAGACCAGAAGTGTATCCCTCACTGGTAAGATCAGACCATAAACTAATCTCACTGGATATTCACATCCCGACCCCACCCCCTGCCCAGAAAACCACAGTGAAAAACTTCTCTAAAGCAAATTTCACACTCCTCAAAACTGAGGTGGAGTCCTTCAAAGCCCCGGGCCTGTGGAAAATATGGCCCAGACCGCAGAATGCTTTATAAGCGCATTCTATGAACACCTTCAGGAATGCATGGATCATCGATCGAATAAAACCAAGACCCAATCCTCCAAAGGCAGACGTCCTGTCTGGTGGACCCCAGCCATAAACAAACTATACAATAGAAGGAGGAAGCTACTAAATGACAGAGCAAAATCCCAAAAAGGGAAGGCATCACTGATCAGTATTAGCAAAAAACTACGGGCACTCATAAAATTGTCTAAGGCCAGCTTCAAGAGAAAAATTGCACATGACACTAAGGATAATCACAGGGCTTTCTTTATTTATGTTAGGAACCTGGGTGGTAATTCCCAGATATGCTCAGAATTAGTCCAAAATGACAAAAAATACACTGAACCCACAGACATTGCCAACATCCTAGCTGACAGGTTCAGCGCAAACTTCCCCCCCCCACCCAAAGGGCAAATATCTATCCCAGCAGAGTGCTACCCCCCTGACATCTCAGATTCTCAGGTAAGAGCCGCCCTCTCCAAAGCAAAAAACACAGCATCAATGGAACCAGACGGTGTCCCGGGCTGCGTCCTACATGAACTCCAAGAAGAGCTAAACCCAAACATAAAACTACTGTTCAATCTCAGCCTTACTACAGGATATGTGCCCAAAGAGTGGCGTACAGCAACAGTGGTCCCTCTCCATAAAGGTGGTGCCTCAACAGATCCTGGAAACTATCGAACCCATAAGCCTGACTAGCTTAGTCTGCAAAGCTATGGAAAGGATCATCATGGACCTCATAAATAAAGATATTGGGGACCTACAGACACTGGATCCTACCCAGTTCGGCTTTGTTAAGGGCAGATCCTGCCTTTTAAACCTGGTTGATTTCTTTGAAACAGTCACCAAGGCGATTGTGAGGGATGGTGGTCCACACAGCCTACCTGGACCTCGCTAAAGCCTTCGATACAATACCCCACTCGGGCATTATAGATAAGCTCACCAGCTTAAATATAAACCCCTATGTCACTAGATGGATTGCAAACTGGCTCAAGGACAGAACCCACAAGGTTAGAATTGCTGGAGCCATGTCATACTCCAAACCAGTTACAAGTGGTGTCCCACAAGGCTCAGTCCTGGGACCTCTCTTGTTCGGTATATATTTCTCGGAGGCACAGGCCAACACGGAAGGACTGTGGCTGACCATGTTCGCAGATGACTGCAAACTGAGCGCCATGATCGACTCTCCAGCCAACACAAGCATCCTCCAAAAGGGCCTCATAGAAACAGACAACTGGTGCCAGAGCCATGGCCTCAAGCTAAATGCCAAAAAGTGTATAATCATCCCCTTTGGCAAAAACAAAGTACCCACAAATTACCACATAGGTGGTAATCCATTAAGTACAGAAGAAGTAATTAGGGACCTGGGGACCCAAGTTGATAGCAATCTCTCATTTGACAACCACGTGGCCAAAGTGGTTAGAAAAACATTTTATATAGCCCACCTAATCATGAAGGGATTCACATCTAGATCAGGGAGGTCATCGTGCCTCTTTACTCATCCCTCATCAGGCCCATAATTGAGTACAATGCCTTTTGGGATGTACCTTACCAGACACCTGCAGCAACTGGAAAGACCCCAAAGTACCTCACCAAGAGGATCAAAGGGCTCAAACAGATGCCATATGCTGCCCGGTTAAAGAAACTCCAGCTCTACTCAGTGGCATACCGCCTGTTCAGAGGCGATCTGTGCCTGACGTATAAAGCCATGTCCAACCCGGAATTAATGGACATGCTGCACCTCAGAAAATCCAAATCCCATCGAGCTACGCTCGAGAGACTTGAACCTCAGCACTGAAATAAATAGGACACGCTGGAGGGACAGATTCATAACCCAGAGGCTCCCTTCACTCTGGAATAAAATCCCAGTCCAGGTTAGGCTGAGTCCCTCATTGACTCTCTTCAAGAGGAATCTTGATGAGTGGATGGGAGATCGTAGGTTTACCCGGGTATCACTTCTGTGTCACTGTTAGACAGAGGCACAGTATACTAACCTCGAAAAAGGGCATAGCAAAATAAATTTAAAATGGGTGGCGAAAGCCAAACACATTCTGGCTAGGCTTATAAATGCCCTAGGGCAGATAGCCTAGTATGAACCTATTAACCTATGAACCTATATAAATATATATATATATATATATATATATATATATATATATATATATATATATATATATAAAATATAACAAACTGTAATTCCATAGGAACGCAATATAGTCTCTAGTGCTCCTCTGTAATTCTGCTTATGGCACACTTTCAAACTATGTAAGGAATCACATTTTTCTGCACTACACTATCTAGTTAAGTTTTTCTCTGTCAGTATTTGCTTTGGTGCATTGCTCTTTCCTATCTTGCACACTCAAGCACTGTACACATTTAATAAACAAACAAACCTTTCTTTCTTAACCTTCAATAGTTCAACAACACAGAAAAAAAATTTTTACTGTGTAATTGCTTACTGGTTTTAAGCACTTTTGTTAAATGCTTAAAATTACCACAGTTTCCACATTTCCTACATGCAAATATTGCTTTGTATGTGGTTTCTACACTTGCTCTAGGTTTATAGATTCTTACAAGTGTGTTATCCCAAGAGTCATTTTAACCCTAGGTGACATTTTGTCTGGGATATTTGCCTTACATAGGTCAGTAGTGCTTACTCACAGCCATTCAATTCTCCCGAAGTGCCTTTTGTGTAGAGTCTGCATGTCCTTCGTACGTCTGCAAGGGATTCTGCAGAGGTCTCCTATTTCTTCTAACATTCCAAAGACATAGAAGATGAACTGATGATCCTTTTGGCTTCCTTTAAGTGTGTACAAACATTTGTCTGTGTGTGTGTGTGTGTGTGTGTGTGTGTGTGTGTGTGTGTGTGTGTGTGTGTGTGTGTGTGTGTTATGATGGACTTGTTTGGCATCCTGAAATGGTCACTTATTAATATACTTTCTCATTCTTTTCTGACCTTGTAGGACACTCTGGGTGTCAAAAAAGAATGAATCTATGTTTTTTTAGTACTGTAATAATTGACACATTTGCTTTAGTCTTTTATAATCACTGTTGCTTTACAAACCTCAAGTGATTTCTCTGAAGTCACATTTTTGTTTCAAAGCATACTTCATTTCATGTTTCATTAGCCATGCTACAGACAGTCATGCTACTTAGTAGCAGTTTCCCTTGGTCATGAAATGGACAATGACTCCATTTTGTAATCTCGTTCATGTACTGTGTTGTAGCTTCAGCATATTATACGCAATGGAAACATATGTATCTTTCATATATAACCATTTTGGGGAGGGTTACCTTAAGCCCTATGCATCCCCATTACTATTTTAAAGCACTGTACTTTGTTCAACATTACCAGATTAAAAACAGTCACACAGCATCTTATACATTAAATGAAGAAAAAGAGATATTTGTCCAAGTCTTGTTCATCGACCCACTACTGCCACATATAAAGGACATTTTGAAGTGCTGTAGTAGACATTTTTAGTACCTGACCTACTGATCACATTGTCCAGCTGTCATTTGGTTGCCACATGAGGAAAAGATTCAATTTAAAAGTATTTCTGTAGGATGTAAACCACATGTACAGTGCATCCACCAAAGATAACAACTTCCTCACCTAGATGCTAATGTTTTGCGTGAAGTGCTTGCATGTTCTTTATAACACCTCACAGACTGCCCAAGATGCTAATAGATTACATTGTTATTCATTGGTGATGCAGTTCAGTGCAGTATGAAGCATTGTGGCAGCGTATTGTCTGGGATTGCCCCCAATTTCAGCAATTCTGGACACTACTTTGGGATAAAGTTGAATCGTACCACACTAGAGAGCATGACAGAAACTACTCGATGATTCATGGGATCCCCCCATAATTGCAAATCCCACACTCCATTCTTTAATGCTTATTGCTGCTAAAAAGTTCATTACTGGACACTGGAGAGCTTCTCAACTGCACCAGATTTCTGAATGTTGGCAAATATTGAAAGCTATCTATACAGCAGAAATGTAATAGCTGAAAGAAAACACACTGAATCCCCAACTACTTAATAAATGACTCGATTTAATTCTGGCTATGCCTTGAACATAATCTTCCAACTTTACATAATAAGATTTCACTAACTTTAAAGCAAAACATCTGGAGTATGTATCAGACATTTCTGTTTAGTTCAAGTCCCCAGACCCTCAATAACATGACTTTTTTTTTATATGTGCCGCTTTGCCACCTCTCTGCTACTTTTACTTAAGACACAGTAATGTTTGAATTTGGATGTCAGTTGGATCTTTAGTTTTTAGATGACCAGGTGAGCTCCACACTACCTTGTCAAGTACATACTTCATACACAAAAATTAAACTTAGTGGCCTGATGATAACACATCAGCTTAACCATTTCCTTGATATGTTGTTACTTTTTATTATTCAGTATTAGGCTGACATAAATGGTAATGTAATAAACATTATATGTTATACCTTATATTAATCCAGTTACAGGATAATGCATAATTATGTGTAAGTTCACACTGATTATTAAAATTAAATAAATAAATTCATAAAGAAAAAGTATTTATTTTGGATGTTTGTGATCCCTACACCCCTTCATGCCAACATGGGGGAAAGGGAAAATACAGTTGTGAAGGTTAACTTCCATAAAAGTAGATATTTGTGTATGTTCAGTGTTACAGTCATCAGTAAAGACATGCATGCTACAGACTGAAGTCAATGTCCATCTTCTCAGAATTGAGTATTTCTTCCCAACTTGTGCTTTGCTGAGAATGCCTTCCCATGAATTCTGTATAAACAGCTTCCACAAATGTATTTATGTGTAGTGTACAAATTTCTTTGATATACATTTTATTTCTTGTGTTTGTTTAATGCTTTGTCATCTGAACTCTGCTTGCTGTCACATTTACTGGGCCAGTCCATTTTCCTGGTTAACAAACTAAAGTAAGTAAGTAAGTAAATAAATAAATAAATTATATTGGCACATCATAGTATAAAGGCGGCATCTGCCCATTCCACCTTTACTTGTTCTGCTACCTGTGGCTGAAAAATTTGTAACTTCCTAAAGAGGTACATCATCTAACCTGTTTGCAATGTGGGGTTCGGTAAGGCAAGAGAAAATACAGTCCCTCCAGACCAGGTCAAAAAGGGAAAAAGGAGGCTGAGGTCCAAAAAAGTATAAGGATGGGGAGCCGGGAACAGACTTTAGCTTCCCTGTCCTGTCTAGTAATAAAACCATAGTATAAGGGAGATGGTGGAAAGAAAACAGGATTGCAAAAATTAACCAGGCAAACTCGTTATGATACTTATAACGAGTAATACAGTCAGATAGCCATTTAAAAATGAGTTTGCTTTGAAACTGTTAAGTCCTCTTTCTTACAGGTTCATAGGAGGTTACTAGGCTATTGGCAAGAGTGGCTTTATAAGTCTACCCATGTTATACCCTTGTTCCCTTATTGACCAAGTTGTATGGTTTATATTTGCAGTGTGAGATGATGATCAGCACCGACTGCATCAGTTGCTGGTGAAGGCTTATTGTACCTGTCAGTTAGATGGACTTTGGAGCAAAAGCAAGGAAGAGTTGGTCAGATTTTCTGATTCTCTTTATTGTGTCCAGGAAAAATCTCAGTTGTTTCTTTATATCCAAAGTATATAAGATTCTTTCTCATTTGGTTTTTGAGTTCAGTAATGCCACAGGGAGCACTATAGCTTGGTTCAAACATAGTATCATAGGACATTACTAGGCTATTGGCCCTGAGGCCCTTACAAGCCTAGTCAAGAATTTAGCCCATGTTGCCACAAATCAGGACCCGATGCCCCTGCCTAGCAGGGACACAGATGGAATCTCAGGGGTGTACTTTCTGTTTCTCATCCAGTTATCCATATTGCACTTAAAAAGGGTTAATGAGGTACTCTGCTTGATGTGGAGAGGGAGTCTATTCCACAGAATGGGGAGTCTTTGGGACACAAATCTGTCCCACCAACAAGTCCTATGGATATCACAGACCAGGTTGAGGTCATGCGTGTGGGTTACTCAAGTGGAGCTTTACTTGCGGATATGCAGTAGTCCCATCAAGGCGGAGTCTGAGATTGCTTTGTATGCTAGACAGAGTTCACTTCTGATGAGTCTGTATGAGACTGAGTAGAGGGACAGGGATTTTAGCCTATCACTGTAGGGTGGATGTTTGAGGCCTTGCATTTTCCTGGTGAGGAACCTATGTGGTCTCTTCAGCTACTAAATAATGGGTCTTATAAAGGAATATATAGGGATGTTATGACTTCCTTGTCCCTGGATGAGATACCATTACTAATGAGGTGGGCCATGTTGAAAGCTTTCCATACAATGGAGGCAATATGATGGTCAAAAGTCAGTTTGCTGTCAACCTGGGTGCCCAAGTCCCTCGTGACTGATTGTGTGCTTAGGACCTTGTTATTACTGTAATAATTTGTGGGAACATCATTCTTCCTAAAGGGGATAATGATGCATTTTTTGGCATTCAGTTTGAGGCCATGTTTCTGGCACCAGTCATTTGTTTGGGTGAGACCCTCTTGGAGGATGTCCACATCACTGGGAGAACTGATGACAGTGTCCAGGTTGCAGTCATCTGCAAACTTGGTAAGCCACAGCCCACTGGTTTTGGCCTGCACCTCAGAAAAGTATATCCCAAACAACAGCCCCAAGACTGATCCATGGGGTACACTGCTCATTATGGGTCTACAGCTTGAGATGGCTTCCCGTATTTTGACTAGGTGGATTCTATCAGTGAGCCAGTTTGCTACCCATCTGGTAACATACAGATTGATGCTTAGTTAAGACAGTTTATCTATTACACCCAAGTGGGGAATAGTACTGAAGGCTTTGGCCAGGTCAAGGTAGGCAGTGTGCACCATCTTCCGCTCATCCATGGCTTTGATGACTGTCTCAGAGAAGTTGACCAAATTTAATAGGCATGACCTTCCCTTGATGAAACCAAATTGTGTGGGATTGAGTATTTGGTGGTTGCCAATGTCCTTGTTAATGAGGTCTGTGATAATCCGTTCCATGGCCTTGCAGATCAGGCTAGTTAGGTTAATGGGTCTATAATTCCTGGATCAGTGGACACTCCACTTTTGTGCAAAGGGATGAAAGTGGCTGTTCGCCACTTGGCTGGGATGAAGCCAGTACTCAGGCTTTGACTGAATAGGGTGCCTAATGATGCTGCAAGTTCCTGCCTTAGTTCATGTAGGATGCAGCCTGGGATGTTATCGGGTTCCATGGAGGCTGTATTTTTTGCCTTTGAGAAGGCACTGATGACTTGCTCCCTAGAGATAAAGGGAGGAGGGCAGGTGCTGGGGATGTTCTGATTTACTGATGGGGGGACAGAGGGGTGAAGTATTCACTGAACTTGTCTGCCAGCAGGTTGGCTATATCTATGGCATTTGTGTATGTGGTTTCCTTGACCACCAGTTGGGAGTAGATCTGAGTGCTTCTTTTGAGACTGTGGACATATGTGAAGAAGGCCTTATGATTATCCTTAGTAGATGTGGCTAGTTTGGACTCGAAGTTTGCTTTGGAGGATTTCACTAGTGCTCTTATTTGCTTGTTCAGGCTAAGGAGAGCTTGCTTTCATTTAGGGCTGCAAATCTGTTAATACCTTCCCTTTGGAGGTTGTAATCAGCTTTGGAGAAGTTTTTTTTGTTTTACCCTAGCTGGGGGGTGGGTCAGGGGAGATGTTGACTCCAAAAGTGACCACTATGTGGTTGGATGTTACCAGGGAGAATGACACTGTAGGGATGCTGCAGTGGTTACTCATGTTGGTTAATACCAAGTCTAAAATATTATCACCTGTTGTGAGGGTATTGACCAGCCGGTCCAAGGCATTTGACTGATGAAATTAAGGAACCTCCAGGAATTTCTGTTTTGGTATGAGTAGTTCTTCCACTCTATGGTTGGATAGTTAAAGTCACCCAGGATCAGGGTAAAGGGTTGAATCCTAATAGATTCAAAGAGGTCCAGATAGGTGGAGTGGGCATCTCGAGTCAAGGTTGGGAGCCTGTATGATTTGAATACGTGTCTTGTTAATGGTTAAGTGCACCTGGAGTGTCTGCTGTGCATCATACTGTTTGACCACCCTGGAGGTGTGTACATGTTTTATATATATTGCAAACCCACCTCCATTTGCTCTGCTGCCCATGATTTGGAGTCTGAATGTATGATAGGATGAGTAACCTGGTATGGCTGGGGTGCTGCCCGCAGCTTTGAACCAGGTTTCTGTGACTGGAAAAATGTCAGCATCTTCCAGGGTTAAGAATGCTTGCAGTGAATGTAGTTTCATGTTTAGACTCCTAGCATTTAGCAGCATGACCTTTAATTTGCACTTTGATGAAATTTTCATGTTGGTAGTTTTGACCTCATGGCATTACCAAAAAAGACACTACTGGGGAGGCAAGAGCCTTTGCCAGAAGCCTGAAGCCCAAGGGAGACAGATGCATGCCATCTCTGGTAAAGCATCATGGTCTGTCAGTTATGTCTTCCCAGGCTGTCAGGTACTGGATCCCCTTGGAATGATGCCAGAAACTATGCCAATTGGTAAAGTGAATAATTTTCTGTTTGTACTGAGGCATCATTTCTGAGTGATGGTAGAATGCTGCTTAAGACTAGGGACATACCTGCCTGGGACATATATTCAGTGATCTTGGTCATGTCTCTCTTCATACAGCCCAGGAAGGTATGTCTCAAGTTATTCACACCAACATGAACGATGAAAGAGTCATAACAGTACCTGTTGTTGAGAGACCTGAGTGCATGGGTGATATGGTGGATTCTGGCACCTGACAAACAACTAACCATGACCTTCACAATATCCAGCCTGGTGAGGGGCACATCTGTGTACCTCACAATGGAGTCTCCTATGACTAATATGTTGGGTTTACGGTTAGGCCTTAGTGGCTGTGAGACACAATGTGTGTGGACTATGTATGGTGTGTGGTGTGGTGGGCAGTGGAGTTTGTGTGTGTTTTTTCCTTGGCAGTCTCTTTTGTTTAGGTACATTTTTGTTGGGGACCTCCACATATGTGGGTGTGTATTGTATAGGTGTAGGTTGTGTTTGAGGTGTGGTGTTTGTGATGACAACCTTCTCAGTGCCAGATATACTTGGTTGTGAGGAAGACAGCATAGACTCCAGATTCTTAATGTAAATGTATCTCTCACAAATTGTGTTCCCAGGTGGTAGTAGTAGAAGGTTGCCCATGTACATAAAGCAATTGCTACACTGTCTCAGGATGCCCATATCAACTAGACTGGCAGGAAAAACAGAAGGAAATTGTCCATCCATATTTGTCAGAATCTGAGGGAGAGAGGCCAGAGAGAGCTAACTGGGTAAAGGGTGGAAGGTCTAAGAGGAGTACTACTAGGTGATCACACAAGTGCTACTAAGAGAAAATTTGTAACTGGAATACCTCACAATGGGTTAAAAACAGTGCAGCTGTGGTGCGTGACATGCAAACAAGCCCAAAACAGCTCAAACACGGCATTTAAATACCAAAGAAAAATAGAAGGTTCTAGTAACACAGAAATATAGTCAATCCTGGTAGCCCATCTTCTCTTTACCAATCAGCCTGTGGTAAAGAGAGGTAACTTCTGTTGCCACCTTTGGTATGAAATAGGAATTAGTTTTCAGGTGTATTTATGTAACTGTAAAAATGTACCTTTGCAGGTCAGGACATATAGCTCTGAAATCCTTCTAGTAGATGTTATGGTCAAGAATATTTCAATTTTTCAGGAGAGAAACATGAGGTGTGTAGAAGCTACTGTATCAAAGGGAAGCAGGTAAGATCATCTTTTCTTAGGACCTAAGGGTTCCCTCTCTTCCTGGGTGGTCTAAGGTGAAAGATTTCCTTCAGAAACTGTTTGGTGTCTTATGTCTAGAGATGGATCCATTCAGACAGGCAGACATAATTGACAAATGTACTTCAACTGATACATATGCTAGACTTAAGGCAAAAAGCTATGAGACGTTTTGTGCTTCTTTTGGGTACTGGTTCCTCTTTTGGCATCACTGGGAGAATCATTTTCATTTGCCTAGAAATTACTTCCTAGTACCTGGCTTCCTAGCCTCCCCTCATGAATTTTTTTACATATCCTCCGAGTAATGGTGTCTAAAAGTTAACAAGGTCAAACTTTCCATATGGTTAATTTTGGGTATACCTGGAGTAACAGGAGAGTTACTTGCTCTACCATTTGCAACAGATATGAGAATCTGTGTTGCCCTGGCCAGAAAGGGGCAATGAAGATAACATTTTGCATGTCCTCCTTTACCTTCTGACGTAAGCTGAGGACTAAGGTTATTGAAGCAAAGGCAGAGAGAAATATATCTGCACAGTTGAGTGAGACATTATTCAATGTATTTACTGACAAGCTTACTTGGGTAAGACTGTGAAGCAGAACTCTCTTTTCTACGGGGAAGTGAGACGGTCTATTTCTGGCAGCCCACCTGAATATAAGGTTGAAGAATGCATTACTTTCCAACAATCACTCATGCTGATCTGCTGTTATCCTTCTCATACGGCCTTTCAGGGAGTTTTCCAGATTATGTAGGAAGCCCTCTGGGACACCTCTACTGCTTTATCTTCCTGTCAAGTCTACATGGCTAGGCCGGAGACAAGACAGAAGTAAGTGCCCTCCTGTTTCTTAGGTCTGGATAGGAGTTGTGAATGACCTACTTCCTTTACTCCAGGGTTGGATTTCCTCAGCCACTAGCTGAAGACTATATGACATTGAGTAAGCCACTTAACCAAACAGTGCTGTCTAGCTATTTGAAAATTGGCCTAGGCTTCTCGATGGTATCATGGACCACACGCCTAATGTCTACTTATGAACTTATGTAACATATGATAGTTGTATTTTCTGTGACCACATCCAGAACCCTTGACTTCCATAAGGGCTTGACAGCTGTGATAGCCTGAATAACCATCATCATTTCTTTTATGTTAATGTGCCATTACCTCACTGTCTGGCTGCAACATCTTTGTACTTTGAAGTTCTGGGTTTGCTCCTTCAGGCTACATATGAGGCATCTGTGGTTAATGACTGGGAAGATAGCCTTTGTACGAATGGGTTAATTTCTTCCTGGATAGTGTCAAACTGCAAACAATCTACTGAAAAACAACAAAAAAATAGGCAGGCAACAGTAATTCTTAAACTTTTATGGTTAGAGCTTTCGTCAAGTATACTTATACTCAACTTCATCAGACATTAGTTAAAAGAATGGTAGCCATATTTAAAACCAGATTCATAGTCACATGTTCAGTCACCTCGCATGACACCATGTCACCTGACACAATTCTCATTTCTATAACACATGTACCTAAAAGTTTTATAAACAATTGTGTAAAAATTGCATATACACTTTCCTATTGACTTAATACTCAAATTCATATGTACATATACAAAGAATACATAAATATACATGAAAAAGCCAGCTAAAACATCCAAAAAACAATATTAGTTATTGCGTACATAAAACTTGTTACATGTCACTAATCAACCTGAATAAATTTCAGTTGAATATCATAAATGCCTGTTGTTCAATAATGAGTTGAGTGTAAATGCAGAGCTTAAAGTACCCAGCATTTACAATCCACCCTTACATCCACTGTTGGATATATTAGAAAATATGTGTGACATTGACCTAATGTGTTTATTGGCTACCAAAAGGAATAGGTTCAACAATGTGAATAATCTATGGAGTGAAGCCTTTAACATGTCAAGGGATAAATGGGTTTTGATAGACACCTTGAGGAATGCTGATGTAAGAATTGTTAAGGCTGACAAGGGTGGTGGTTTGGTGTTGTTTGATCGTACAAACTACATACAGAGAATGAAAAATATGCTTAATTTGGCTACATATACGCAGGTTTCTCTAAATGAGATTAACCAAGCATACAACCGTATTAAGGTGTTTGTTAATGACTTGATCATGGAGAGCAGGAATGATCTAAATTTGGCAAACTATTTAACTATGGTTTCCCCTAAAATCCCTGTGAATTTTCAGGATTCCGAAAATCCACAAATGCTTGATGGACCCTCCCATGTGCCCAATTGTGGATGGAAGGGATTCAATGACATACCCACTGGCAAAATGCGTGGACAGTTTGTTGAAAAATTACGTATCAAGGGAACCCTTTATTTGCAAGGACTCCTGGTCTTTTTTGGAAGCAACAAACAACCAGGTCTTTCACCCTGATTTCAACTTTGCCACAACTGACATCAAAGATTTGTACATCGTCATCCCACGTGATGTGGGTATTGAATGGCTCAAGTTACTATTAGTAAAAAGAGGGGCACCTGCATCTGAAAATGGCCTAATAACAGAACTGTTGGACATAATTTTGTCCAACAATTTCTTTTTGTTCAACAGCCAGTTTTATTTACAGAACAGTGGGGTGGCAATGGGGTCCACAGTGGGGGACAGTTTTGCTAACCTAGTAATGGTCTTTTGGGAGGACCAATTTGTGCATAACACCATAAACAGATTTAAGGGTGAGATTCATTACTATACCAGATTTTTGGATGATATTTTTTGATCTTTAAGGGAGAAAAAAGTACGTTTAAGGAATTTATGACATACTGCAACAACGTCGGATTTTCTGGTATTCACCCACATATTTCATACTGAAAGAATATCTTTTCTTGATGTTGAACTAAGGAAGGATAATGCCAACAAACAGTATTTAGCCAAAATGCATCGGAAGGACACTTATTGTAATTCCTTCCTCCATTACAGTAGTGCCCACCCCCAACATCAAAAAAGGTCCATAGAAAAGGGACAACTGGTCAGGGCCGCAATAATGTGTACTACGGTCATTGACTTTGAGGAGGAGTGTAGACTGTTATTGCAAATGTTCACAGAGGATACCCTGTAGACATGTTGAGCAACCTATTTGAGGAAGTTCAAAATAAAAGGACAAATGGCCATTTTAAAGCCATTTTAGATAACTGCAATTAGGGGATGAGTATTGATGATAGGGTAACTGTTGGAAGCGGGGTTGGGATGATGGCCTAATGATTAAGGTGTTTGCCTTACAATCACAAGGTACAGGGTTTAAATCTCACAGGGGATAATTGGCTAGGCTTAAAATGGCTCACAGGGCAGTTAGCCTAGTACTAATCTATGAACCTATGAACCTAAGTTACCTAAAGGTCGATTATAGGTATGCCTTCATTACTAAGTTTAGTTCAGATGGTGAAAACATTAGACAGATTTTGCAAAAGAATTGGAATATTTTCCAAATAGACAAAGAGTTTACTAAATTTGGACCTGCACCAAATGTAGTTTATAGGAGTGGGATTAATTTGAAAAACCTCTTGGAACTGCCACCCCCAAAGATGATACGTATTCCAGGTATGTACAAATGCGAAGCCTGGTCTTATTGCAGGTTTATGTAAACAGGTAACCAATTTAATATCTTGGATGAAAAATTCACTTGTAAGGGCAGATTTAATTGTAATTCTACTATGGTTGTTTACCTCGCTTCCTGCCAGTCTTGTATGGGTTTTTACATCAGCAAGACTGAGCATAAACTAAGGGAAAGAGTGTACGAGCATATTTAGCACATTAGGAAAGCCAAAACAGACAACGCTCTCACAAAACATGTGGTAGAAAATCCTGGTCATTCTTTTATATTCAGGGTGATTGACCAAATTGAATTTGACATCAGGGGCAGTCCATTAGGCTTAAAACTTGAGGTGAAGGAGCTGATTTGGCAGCTTAGAACCAGGGCCTATGTGTCCCTAGGGTTGAATGATGTATGCTCTTTGGCATGTATCTTGAAACTGAGGAGTTTAAAACATTAACAAAAGGCTAATACTCAGGTGAATAAACACATAATTTAGGGCACTCTTTGTGTTTGTTATATACACATAAACTTCCCCCCCCCCCATGCACAAGTACATGCATTTATGATAATTAACTGAAATTTATTCAGTTTGATTAGTGACATGTAACAATTTTTATATACACAATAACTAATATTGTTTTTGGATGTTTTAGCTGGCTTTTTCATGTATATTTATGTATTCTTTGTATATGTACATATGAATTTGAGTATTAAGTCAATAGGAAAGTATATATACATTTTTTACTCAATTGTTTATACAACTTTTAGGTACATGTGTTATAGAAATGAGAATTGTGTCAGGTGACATGGTGTCATGTGAGGTGACTGAACATGTGACTATAAATTTGGTTTTAAATATGGCTACCATTCTTTTAACTAATGTCTGATGAAGTTGAGTGTAAGAATACTTGACGAAAGAGCTAACCATAAAAGTTTAAGAATTACTGTTGCCTGCTATTTTTTGTTGTTTTTCACTTCTTCCTGGATACTTGGGTCACCCACCATTTGTAATTCTTCTCCACAGATGGTGGTACTCAGATGGCACTTTCTAGGCACTGGCTTTGTTGCTTCCTAAGTATTTTTCAGGCCTTACGGCAGTTTCCTCATGTGCAGTCTGGCCAATGGGTCTATCAGTTTAGTACAAGCCATGAACCTTAGGATCCTTAGGAATTATCTAGCAGTGATTTCTATTCATCGAGTCATTTTTGGGAAAAGGAAGTTAGTGTTTCTACTTTTTTTCTGTGGGATGAACGCCCTAGATACTGTGGTGTCTAACAGGTCAACAAGGAGACTACATTTTTGGCTTGGGTTAGGTTCAATTTCAGTACATTCATTGACAGACATAATCTCCAGAAGTATTCCAAGGTATAGGCCAGAGGTGCCTTCACCTCTTCAACTCCTGGTTGTTATGGCTGTCAGCTTGGATCGGGCAATCATCTGTGTGTATATAACATGCACGTATACATATATAAAATGCCGTATTTGTCTACAAACAGAAAACACATAGACACTAGAAAGTACAGTTGTGTACACTTATCATAAATGTAGATGTTCAAGTGTATTCACTGTTGCAGTCATTACATTTGGATAATCTGCTGGCAGGTTGCCCTCAGTCGGCCTGATTAACAAAGTCTTGGGTCCTGCATCAGTTGCTGTCCCTTCTTCCATGACGTCAGGTCATCAGGGGTATAAAACATGCAGCTGACACCACTACATCAGTTTTTCTTGCCCCAGATGTCAGGTGTCCCCCAAATGGGGAGCAAAATATATACAAATAATATAAAACACAAAAATATATACCTCCAAACAAAAGCAAATACACCAAAAAGGCTTTTAAGTGTAGTAAAATAAAGGAGAGGCATAGTAAGAGAAAAAAAACAGGGGGCTGGAGGGAGGGTAACCAGGACTGCAACAGTGAATACACTCAAACATCTACATTTATGGTAAGTGTTTCACTGTTGCAGTCATTACATTTGGGTAGATTCCCAAAGCTAAGGTTGGGAGGATGGATTTATACAGTATTAGGACCGGCTATAAGGCCCTGCAAAACAGCAGTGGCAAAGTCAGCTCTGGATTTAGAAAAAATTGGTAAATGATAGTGCTTGGTGAAAGTATGAACTGAACTCCAGGTAGCAGCTTCTAGAATATCCCTGGTAGGAACACTTCAGAAAAAAGGCTGTAGAAGTAGATGCAGCCCTGGTGGAATGTGATCTGATCCCCGGGGGATAGGTTTTCCATGGTGCTTATAACAGAAATTAATGCAATGGCTTATCCATTTGGAAATGGTTTGCTTTGAAATAGCCTTTCCCTCTGCCCCTGCAGCAAATGCTACCAGCAGGTGTTCAGATTTTTTTCGAGATTTAGTCCTGTCCAAGTAAAGTCTAAGTTGTCTGTGTACATTCAGTAAATGCAGAATCCACTCCCCTTTGTTCTGTGGACTGGGAAAGAAAGTTGGCAAATGAATGGACTGATTAAGAGCCACACTGGATACCACCTTGAGCATGAAGGATGGGTTGGTCCTGAGTGACATCCTGTCCGCATGAAAGATGATGAAAGGCTTCACTGCCATAAGGGCCTGTAATTCAGAAATCCTTCTAGCCGAAGTGATTGCTAAAAGGAAGGCTGTTTTCCAGGAGAGAAATTTTAAGTCTGCAGTAGCAGCTGGCTCAAAAGGAGGTAGAGTGAGTTTCTCCAATACAAAGTTAATGTCCCAGGCAGGGGTTGGAGCTCTCCTGGATGGCCTTAAGTTTTGGCTCCTCTGAGATACTGCTTTAGCAGAGGATGAGAGAAGGGGGGGGGGTTCTGTGTTGTAATGAGCTGAAATGGCTGAGGCATGGATTTTTATGGAAGAGAAAGATAGGACCTTGTGAAGCATCTCAGTTAAGTATTGCAAAATCTGAGGTAAATGGGACACTGCTGTGATCATCCCTTGAGCTTATCCTTCACAGGATTGCTGAGGGAATTTAAGTGATTAGCCATGGTGCAAGATTCAATGTTTGGAGCTGTGGGTGCAGAATCTGGTTGTTCTGCTGAGACAGTAAGGAAGGTGTCTGAGGCAGGTGTCATGGAGAAATTTTTGACAGACTGCATAGGAGTGGGCACCAGTGTTGGTGAGGCCAGTCTGGAGCAAGCAAAATCATTTTTTGGTTTGTCCTGTTTGACTTTTAGTAGAACTTTGGAGAGCAAAGGTAGAGGGGGAAAGGCATAGACTGAAAGGTTTTCCTAGCTGAAGGACAGAGCATCCACTTTCCAGGCTTTTTTGTGAGGAGTTCTTGTGCAAAATTTGTCCAGTTGGTAGTTCTGGGGTGAGGCAAAGAGATCTATGTCTGGTCTCCCCCATTTGAGTGTCAACATGTTGAAAATCCGTGGTTCCAGTTTCCCTTCGTGTGGGTCCATGAGATTTCGGGTCTATATTATATGAGCGAAAGTTCAAATGAACAAACACTCATATGAATGAAAATGGCGGACATCGAAAGTTATATTGTGGGGGGCAAATATATATTCCAACTCCGAGATCGCACTACAGTGAGGAAAGGGCAAATATTCCTATCTTCACTGTACTGCGACCCCAGAAAAAGCGTTTTGATGTCCGGCATTTTCGCTCATAAGATCGTTCGTTCATATGAACTTTCACTCATGTAATATAGACCCGAGATTTCTGATTAGTTCGTCTGCCAAAATATTCAGCTTTCCTGGCAGGAATTGAGCTTGTAGTTGTACTTGATATCTCAAGGCTGTTTTCCACAATACAATGGCTTGTCTGCAGAGGAGGTAGGAATGTATACCCTCCTGCTTGTTTATGTACCTATAACTGTGGTGTTGTCTGTCTTTACCACTAGTTGCCCTGGATGAAGGTAGTCCTTGAAGGCTGTCAGTGCATTCTGTACAGCTAGCATCTCTTTTTGATTGATATGAAGGTGCATTTGATTCGGGCTCCATTTGTCCTGAATGCATTACCCTGCCAGATGAGCCCCCCCATACATAGTCTGATGCATCTGTAGTTAGAGTTTGGGCGGCAGGGGGTGGTGTGAATGGCAGTCCCTTGTTTTGGTGGTAGGCCTCTGCCCATCATAGGAACTCTAGTTGCAGGCAAGGTATGATAGAAATCATTGTTTCCAGGCTGTGACAATGTTGACTCCATAAACCTTTTAGGTACTACTGAAGTTTCCTCATATGCAGTCTTGCATATAGAATTAGAAGAATGCAGGAGGCCATGAACCCCAAGGCTTGCAGTATTTGTCTTGTAGATAGCAGGGTTTTTGTGGCCACCTGTTTGAAGTAAGTCACCAACTGAATTTGCTTTTCTGGCATAAGGTAAGCCATCTGGGGAGTTGTATTCAAGCTTGCACCCAGGAATGTAATTTTTTTGAGAGGGTACTAGTTGTGATTTCTTTTTGTTTATGGTGTACCCTAGACAAGTTAAAACCCTTCAAAATGGCCTTGTTTTCTGCCTGAATTAAACAATCGTCCAGGTATGGATATAGTTGAATATTTCTTTGCCTGCAAAATGCAATTACTGGAGCCAAGCACTTTGTAAAGACCCTGGGCATAGTAAATAAGCCAAAGGGCAGTGCAGTGAACTGATAATGCAAGTAGCCTGCTTTGAAGCGGAGGTATCTTCTGCAAGATTCCCTGACTGGAATATGCAGGTAAGCCTCTTTTAGATTTAGAGATGCCAACCAGGCATCTTTGCCTAGCGTAGGAAGTAACTGGTGAAGAGTCAGCATCTTGAATTTTGGAATGTCCAGAAAGGTGTTTTGAGTAGATAGGTCCAGAATTGGACGCCATGATTTGTCTTTTCTGGGTACCAGGAAAAGTCTGGAATAAAGACCTAGACCCTTTTCCTCTTCTGGTACTAGGTGAATAGCCCCCATGTTTAGGATGGAAAGTACTTGTTTCTGAGCCTCTGCCCGCTGATTTGGGGGTAGGTTTGGCCATCCGCTTGGAGTTGGCAACATGTGGAAATGAAATCTGTATCCCTGGGACACTATATTTAAAACCCATTTGTCCTGGGTTATAAGTTGCCATTTTATTGCATGAAGTGCCAGTTTTCCCCCCAAAGGGGTGGCTAAAAGGTAAGTGCTTGGTGATTCTAAAGGAAAGTCATTGAGACTGTTTACCATAGGGAGGTGTCTTGTTGTTTCCAGATTTGGAAGAGGAGGCACCCCATTGCTTAGTTATGTAAGTCCCTAGGGACTGAAACCTCGTGCTTTTGGAGTGTCTGGGTTTGGCCTGAGAGGCTCTGGAAGGAACTGGAAAGGACCAGTTCTTAGTAGGCCAGTGCCTACTAAATCTTGGTGGTTGTACCTGTAAGAAATCTTTCACAGTTTGCATAGATTTAGCTTTATCTTCCATCTTTTTTAGAACTTCTTCAGCCTTATTGCCAAACAGATGGTCCTGCTACAAAGGAGCATCGAACAATTTTGCTTTAACATGATCAGGCAGAGATTGCTCCTTAAGCCAAGCATGTCTTCTAAGCACAGACTCAGTAACAGCAGCCCTGCAAGAGGCCTCCAAGGAATCAAAACCACATTGCAAAGTATGTTTTCCAACTTGTTCAGCTGAATGCAATAAATCCTGTAAATCTTTATTTTCCACATAGTCAGAAATCCAACATAATTTTCTGTTTAAGCAGACCCATGATATGTTGTTAATATTTTAGCATATGGAATTGACAGTTTAAAGCCCTGATTGCCAAGGTTGCAGAAGTATAAACCTTTTTACCCCATCTATCCAGCACCCTGGAGTCTCTATCTGAAGGGGTAGGATTTTTAGCAGTAGAAGCCTTAATGCTCTTGGGCCCTGAGAAATGGTTTCAGTGTCCGCAACAGGATTTTTGAAAAGTAATTTGTGGGAATCAGGAACCCTGTAGTATCTGTCTGGCTTACAAGGGGCTGGAGGCAGAGAATCAGGGTCCAAACTGGATTCTGAAAACACATCATCAACAATGTCTAGTACAGGAGGTATAGCCAAAAGCCTATGCTGAGCAATAAGAAGGAAATCCCTAAGCCTCTTTTTGGATTCAGAGAAATCCTGACTTTCCCAGTGGGAATGCTCCCGCAAGGTATGTAAATTTTCCCCAAAAGAAAAATCCTCAGGAGGAGAAGCAGAAGGAATGGAATCCACTGCATCAGAGTCCTCATAAGTAGGTATGGACAAATTCTGTTCATTAGAAGAGTCAGAAGAAACAGAGTCCTGTTCAGAAGATTCATAGACAAGTTCAGGCCTAGGCCTCTTAGAAGGGAAGGTTTACTACACCTGATTAGAGTAATTAAATCTTCAGCCATTTTGATCATTTGTTTTTTAGGCATAGGGGCCTGAACATGTGGTCTGGGTGTCATTTTTTTAAACATAAAGCGAGGTTTTGGCCGTAATATAGATGGTGATGTTGGTTTAATATACAAATCTGTAGGCCTGAATACACACTCAGAAGCCGGTGACTGCATAGTGGCTCTGGACCCATACAAGGTAGAGACATCTGCGGGTTCCATAGGTGAAGCATCTCGCGGCATACCAGACTCTGAATGGGTCTCAATAGTGGCCTGCGAATCAGAAGTAGCGGGTATCAGGGGCTGCGAAAGTGCCTCACTGAGTACCAGCGAACTGATGACTGGCTTAGGAGAAGCATCGTCGGCAGTTTTGGACCTCAACGACCTGTCTTTGTCTTTTTTTTTGCATTTTTTTTTTGGTATTCCAGTAGTCGGATTGCTAACCGATGTTATTTCTGGATAACTAAACCGAGAACCAAAATATTTAGAAGCAAAACTGTACCGACAATGGATAGTGCACTGATTAAATAAAGCACAAAACCGACAACAAAGTATGTCATGGTCATAGGCAAGGAATACAGTACAAATGGAAATCCTTATGAGGTATTTGCTTCCCACAAGTAATACAATTATTAACTTTTACTGACATCGGAAGAAGCAAGAAAAAGTTTCTCCAACAGGGTACTTAGCTTTTTAGTTGAAGACTTCAGTTCTGAAACTCGAAAACGAAAATTTCAGGAGTCAGCCGACCGGCACTTGCGAACTGCTTCTGCTTCAGGCACCACAGGCAAGAAAGACTGATGTAATGGCATCGGCTGGATGTTTTATACCCCTGATGACCTGATGTCATGGAAGAAGGGACAGCAACCTACGCTGGACCCAAGACTTTGTTAATCAGGCCGACTGAGGGGAACCTGCCAGCAGATTACCCAAATGTAAAGACTGCAACAGTGAAACACTAAGAACATCACAGATGTGATGTAATACCTTTTGGTAGACCACCATAGGTTTTTCAATTACTCAAGCTTTTGAGCTGACATAAGCCCTTCATCAGGGGTTAAGTTAATGATGATAGATGCCTTGCTTAAAAATCCATGTGTGCCTAAAAGAAGGAAGTACATGATTTATTTCCAATTGGCTAAAAAAAGAAAACCTTAAAAATGCTATTGTGGAAAAAATTGAACTTAGACTACATCACAGAGTGAAACACCGTTAATGTGTGTGTGTGTGTGTGTGTGTGTGTGTGTGTGTGTGTGTGTGTGTGTGTGTGTGAGTGACAGAGAAAGACTGAGACAAAGACTGAAACTCTAGAAGTCAGGGTCATGCAATGCTATAATAATCAAAGCATGGCATATCATACTAGTGTTCATTTAGCAGGCAAGATAAGAGTCAGAAAGACTGGTCTGACAAGTAATTAAACATTAAATCTCAAAACAAGAGATGTGTAGGCAGATTACTTAAACCCACAGAAGGAAAACAAGAAATGATAGTTTATGAGTTGTCTGTCTAAACAAGTGACCTATGTGAGATAGATGTTTTGATTTAACAGAAAATATGAATTAGTAATAAAGAACAGTTAACTATGAGGAAAACAGGAACTATCACGAGAAAAAATACAAGGTTAGAATGCATGGATGTTGTATACAGTGCACTGCAGAAGCTGTTTTAGCTAACTGAGAGAGAGAGAGAGAGAGAGAGAGAGAGAGAGAGAGAGAGAAAATAAAATGGTGCTGTTATGTGAGCCTGAAGTTCTGAAGAACAGCAGAAGTGAAAACTTTTAGTTATGTACTCACCATAACTTCAGATGTTTGGGATCCATCTCGCCTACATTCTGACTGATGGGTTCGGAGCCGATCCCTCGGCTCCGACTCGGCACGCTTATGCCAAAGAGCGAAGTCTCTTATTGGCTGAGCTTACTATATCCCAGGATGCACCACTACCAGTCCCCCAGATCTAGTTTGTCCGCATACATGCACACATGCACGCACTGCTTATATAACATTGACAGATGATACAAGATAAAAACAGTAGAACTGAAACCGTTCAATCTCTTCTGATCTCCAAGGCAGGGGGAAGGAGGGTGGGTAGAATGAAGCGAGATGGATCCCAAACATCTGAAGTTATGGTGAATACATAACTAAAAGATGTTATGTGATCCTATCTGCTACATTCTGACTGATGGGACAGCGTCCCTAGCACCTGAATCCTGGGTGGCTCACTGGAAAACACTCCTGAGTACCGTGGAACCAAATGATGCTCGCCCTTTAGATGCCACATCCAATTTATAGTGGGAAATGAAAGTATGCGGATTGGACCAAGTAGCCGCAGCACAAATCTCAGAAATAGCGAGCTTGGAATGGAATGCAATAGAGGTAGCCATAGCTCTAGTAGAGTGAGCTTTGACAGATGTTGTAAGTTGTTTATTTGAAGAGGAATAAGCCTGAGTAATGCAATCTCTAATCCATTTGGCAATAGTAGCTTTAGTGATGGTTTTTCCCATTTTATTATCTGAAAAGGACACAAACAATTGATCTGTCTTTCGAATTTGTTGAGTCCTGTCTAGATAGAAGCGCAATTGCCTGTGAACATCCAATGTATGCAAGGTGTATTCCGCTTTGTTTGAAAATTTTGGAAAGAAAACTGGTAGCTCTAGAGATTGTTGGAGACAGAGATTAGAACAAACTTTTGGAACAAAAGATGGATTAGGTCTAAATGAAACTCTATCCTTGTGAAAAATCAAATACGGTGGTTTGATAGATAGGGCTTGAAGTTCTGAAACTCTTCTTGCAGAGGTAATTGCAACTAAGAAGGCAGTTTTCCAAGACAGATATTTCAACTCACATGTAGCAGCCGGTTCAAAAGGGAAAGATGTTAAGGTACGAAGTACCAAATCAAGATCCCATGGAGGCGCAGGATAAAAAACTGGGGGTCTTAAAAGTACAGCACCTTTCATGAAAGTTTTACATAATCTGCTGCTCATCAACGGTGGGTCTATGGATTCGTGAAATTTGGAGATAGCTGCTAGTTGGACTTTAATAGTAGAGACTGAAGATCCTTGATGAAACAAGGATGTTAAAAATTTCAAGACCTCTGGTATCGGGGCAGTAATAGGGTATAAGCCTCTAAGTTGAGCCCAGATAGCAAACTTCTTCCACTTACTGTGATACAATTTCTTAGTGGAGGGTTTGTGGGCTGAAGATAAAATGTGAATAACTTCCGGGTCCAAGATGTGATTTCTGACTAAAGTCGGAAGTGGAGGAGCCAAGCTGTTAATTTCAAAGTGTGAAGGGACTGGTGCTGCTGTCCCGACTGATGAATCAGAAGGTCCGGTGTTAGATCCAAAAACCAAGGACCGTCCAGAGCATATTTCTTTAGGTAGGGGAACCATACCTGACGAGGCCAGTACGGAGCAATTAGAATCATTGTGGACCCCAATTGGGAAGCTTTCTGGATGACTTTGGGGAGGAGCGGAACTGGAGGGAAAGCATAAAGTAGTCCTGTTGGCCAAGGTTGGACTAGAGCATCCGTAGCTGCCTCCCCTTGACGTGGTCAAGGAAAGAACCTTTTGCACTTTTTTTTGTGGTGTTGCAAACAGGTCGCAGCACGGGTCCCCATCTTTGAAAACCTGAGCTGCTACTGTTTCGTTCAGGGACCACTCGTGAGGAGAGAGAATAGTCCTGCTTAGTCTGTCCGCCAATACATTGGATTTCCCTGGAATGTGGGTCGCTACCAGGAAGCGGTTGGTAGCTACCGCCCATTCCCACACCCTCATGGCCTCTCTGCAAAGGGGGTAAGATCTGGTCCCTCCTTGTTTGTTTAGATACCAGACCACTGACATGTTGTCTGTTTGGATAGCGATAATGCCTTGAGGGAGAAACTTGTGGAGGGCCTGTAGGGACAGAAGTACAGCCCTCATTTCCAACACATTGATATGGAGAAATGTTTCGTTTGGAAGCCAAGAACCCTGAACTGACCTGCCCAGACAATGCCCCCCACCCGTCTGGGAGGCATCCGTTGTCAAGGTGGCCACCGGAGGGGTATAACAAAGGTCTTCCTGATTCAGATTGGATGGCTGAAGCCACCAGCGGAGGTCCCGTTTGCACGTTTCTGTAATCAGTATGTGATGATTGAGAGGGAGATCCTGAAAAGACCATTGTGTCGATAACAGCCACTGAAGAATCCTCATGTGCAATCTTGCCCGAGGAACTAAAAGAACCGTGGCAGACATTGAACCTAAAAGTTGCAGGACCAACCTGGCTGGGGCTTTGGATCTTAGAAGCAGGGCTTGGACTTGACCTTGTAATGTCTGTATCCTTTCGGTAGGAAGGAAGATTCGCATCAATTTTGAGTCTATCTCTGCTCCTATGAATCTTATGCGCTGAGAGGGCAGCAAGATAGACTTTGACCAGTTGAATGTAATTCCCAGGAAAGCACCCAGGGAGATGGTGGCTTGTAGGTTCTCTAGTAGTAGATGCCTGGTGGTGGCAGTCAGGAGCCAGTCGTCCAGATATGGAAACACTTGGAATCCGAGACTCCTCAGGTGAGCAGTCACTACTGCCAAACACTTGGTGAACACCCTGGGGGCTGTGGTGAGACCAAAGGGCAGTGCACAAAATTGGAAATGACTGTCTCCCAGGCTGAAGCGCAGATACCTCCTGGACGCCTGATGTATCGGTATGTGATAATAGGCGTCCTTGAGATCTATGGAGCACATCCAAACATCCTTCTCCAACAATGGGAGAATGGATTGTAAAGTGACCATTCGGAATTTGGACTTCATGACGGACTGGTTTAGTTTGCTGAGATCCAAAATGGGTCTTAGGTCCCCTGCCTTTTTTGGCACTAAAAAGAACCTTGAGTAATTTCCGGATCCGATCTGGTCTGTGGGGACCGGTTGGATGACTCCTTTTTCTAGCAGCTTTGAAGCTTCTACGGCTGCAACTTCCCTTTGACTGGGTGGTGGGTCCGGGATTTTTTTGGACGGTGGGGGTGAGTGTGTGAAGGGAATGGTGTAACCTCTGGCAATAACCCGAAGCACCCATCTGTCCTGAGTAATGAACTCCCAGGCTTTTAGGTGCTTGGCAAAACGGCACCCGACTGGCTCCGGAGCAGCACAGCCGGGCAATCCCTCATGAAGTGTGGGAGGCTGAAGAGCCACGAAAGGACTCGGGTCTCCAGTGTTGCGGGCCTCTGCGCCTCTGGGACGGCGTCTCCCAGAAAAATTTCCCGTCCTCTGCCTCTGGAAGGGGAATCTTCCTGCTGTTGAGGAAAGAACTTCTGTGATTTGGAACCACATCTTCCCTCCTCTTTTAGCCTTGGGATAAGGCCGAAAGGGAGTGGAATAACATGCTCCTACGGCAGATAAAGTCTTTCCTTCTTGCTCACAGCGGTAAGAGTGTCTTTACCTTGGGTCCAAACAAAGAGGACCCATCAAAGGAGCGCGGCAAAGGAAGACTTGAAGGCCTCCGAAATGACACAACGGAGCCAGGCTTGTCTCCGTCAGAGCCACGCCTGTGCCTGCCGCTCTGCCCGCCTATGGCGCATATGAAATGAGCCTCATGGACGAGTTAGAAATCAAGGTAAGGATAGCCAACTGAGAGCTAACCGACTGGGCTAGCTGCTCAGGTAGGTTACCTGAGAGGGAGTCTGACAGCTCCTTGACCAGATCCTTCTGTAGTCTGGTGAAATGTGCCAAATAATTCAGGGACCTCAGAGTGAAGGCCGCTGAAGTCAGGGTGCGCTTCCCGTACCGGTCCATTCTCCTAGACTCCTTATTAGGAGGATGGACGGACGTTGAAGCCTCTGCCACGTCCTGCTGGGTAGCAGATGCCACCACCATGGCATCTACAGCCACGCCTTTAGTTAAGAACTCCTTCTCGGGTGGGGCAGACAAAAATTTGTTAGGGCGAGAAGGCACTGGTTCCACAGTATCTGGATGTTCCCACGCCCTCCGACAAACTAAATCCAGGAGCTCGTCGAAGGGTGGAGACACCCAGGAGGCGGAGGGCTGAGCCCCGAAGGCCTTGAGAAACACTGACTCATCAGCGGAGGGGGGTTTGGAATTCCAGCCGCCTCGTAGCTTAAGGATCTCTAGAATGTCTGCAAATGAGACATCATCCGAGGACGACTTTGGGGACCCCTCCGCATCATCAAGATCAGTGTCCGATGTAAGAGACTCGGGGAGTCCACGTGCTTCCTCTTGCACGATCTCTTCCTTGGGGGCTCCTCCGAAGACAACTCCAAAGAAACCTCAGGAGGAGGGGAACCCCCAGTGGGAGTAACCTCAGGCCCCGGGGCTCCGCTGCCTAGAGACAGGGGAACTGCCAAAGACCCAGTCTCCATGCCCAGGGAAGGTGCTGGTAAGGCCGTAGAGATGGCCGAAGAAGACTTGGCCAAGGCACTCCTCTTAGCTCTGAAAGCCGGACCCCCAGAATCCTGGGAGTGTCCGGTCCCCAGAGCCATGATAGCAGACGGAAGTCCCGCAGCCGAAGCACCGAGAGGGAGGCTCGGAACCGACAGCATTGGTCCCGAAACGTCACCCCCGGGTCCGGCCGAGGAAGTCCATGTGCTAAACTCGGACCCGAAGGCCGGGGTTGGAGTAAGGGTCGGAGCCGACCCTAGGATCTCTACTGGCTCCATCAGCACCTGCTCCGACGGAGCCGAAGCGGTCGGAGGAGGAATGGCAATGGAGTGGGCTATCGGCCCCGAAGCCAATTGGGTTGGAACCGAAACGAATTTTTGAAAGACTGGGGACTGGAACAGTCTTTGGAGCACCCTGTCTATGTCCGAATCTGACATCCTCGATGACCTGGAAGAGACCAAACGGGTTCGAGTAGGTCTCCCCAATGGCTCCAAGGGACTAGGGGACTGGCTCCGAGGTGATTCGATAACTATCGGCGCCGAAGGAGTGTCCAAAGCCATTTCCATTGGTGCCGAAGAGGACTTCGGCGCCGAGGAGGAAGTGTCTGAGCGGACAACCTTCATCGGCTCCGAGATCAGTGGAGCCGATGAAGGTGACCGCCTCGATGCCCCAGCCATCGGCTCCGAACCCAGAGGAGTCGAGACTGGAGGCATCGAGGCAGACCGTTCCACCCTCGGCTCCGAAGTCCGTGGAGCCGAAGGAGAAGCCTGCCTATGTCTTTTGGCGGTCGGGTCCGACGGACTGGTCGGAGCCGACGCCCTTTTCTTTTTAGCAGGAGAAGGAGAGGATGCTAATGCTTCTTCAAAAGAGGGTTTTATAAGACCTTTCAAAATAAATTTATTTTTCCTCTCTTGGAGGACCCTCGAGGAAAACGCGTGACACACGCTGCAGGACTCCTGCAAATGTTTGGCGCCCAAACAATAAACACAGAGAGAGTGGTCATCTGTGATTGACATCTTAAAATTGCACTTAGTGCACTTCTTAAAGCCCGAAGGCCTAGGAGCCTGAGACATTATAGCCACAAATTAGTAACTCTATCACAGAGAAAACACACACTTCTTCCTTTTTTTTTTTTTTTTTTTAAGACTGTAACTAGAAAAAAAACAGCTTACGGTTGTCGATTAAGGTTGCTAGTCTGACAAGAACAGAAGTTAACTAAAGGGATCCAAAAACCCCTAAGGATCTGAAAAAATAATTGACTGACAGGGAAAGGCCCTTCAATTCAAAGGGGGCCTGTAGTCAGAAACAAACACGCAACCACACACATAATTTTCCTCAAAAATAACCAGTCACACACAAAAGTACAGTATAGCTGTTAAAACAGCTTTTTGTAGAATAATTAGAAAATTCCTGACAGAAAAAGTTAGTGAAAAACACTACTTAGCTCAGCCAGCTTGAGACCACGTCTTTGCTAGTTAGCGGCAAACGAGATCTGGGGGACTGGTAGTGGTGCATCCTGGGATATAGTAAGCTCAGCCAATAAGAGACTTCGCTCTTTGGCATAAGCGTGCCGAATCGGAGCCGAGGGATCGGCTCTGAACCCATCAGTCAGAATGTAGGCGAGATAGGATCACATAACATCATAATATTTTTATATTGTTAAAACTGTCGGAACATTAAGGCCTTACTGACTTGTTAAGTTTATGATTACTACTGTTCTGACAACAATGTTGCCTTATGTGAAAGTAACTAATCTCTTGTCACGGATACAATGTAGGTGCTAAAACATAAACCACAGTAATCTTAACAGTTGCTGTTAATATTCCAAAATAGTACGCTGTTTGTATTCAGAGCAAATTCATCATAAATCATGCATGACAGGAAAAAATGCTGTATACCTTAATTATATTCCGTTAGTTTCCTAAAAGGAAAAGTTAGGCATGATAGTTTCCTATAAAACTAATACCAAGGCTCAAACCACTGACTGTGAGAATGAACAATTGAATTAACTTAATCTCTATTGTTCTTTTTTCCAAAGGAATATGCAAATGTCCTTTAAGAACCATAAATGTCATATCTGACACAGAATGATCAGAATGTGAAAAGTGTGCTGACACTGGCTTGTCATTCATTGTATTTGTAACAGTATGTCTATGAGCATTCTGTTCTGAGTAACTGGGTTTTCTTTCCTATTTTACCTATTCCCTGCATTTAATTAGACAAACAACATTTTTAGAAGTGCACGTAAATGTACCCCATACTTTGAAACTTTAGTTCTGTGAAATTGTTATGCTGGAAGCTATACAAATCACGGGACATATTTTTTTCTGATGGTTTCAGGTCTCTTTTGCATTCTGGACCATGTTCTGTTCTCTTCTGGTCTAAGTGTACTTCTGACAAGAAGATTCTTTAGATATAAATAAAAAGATATTTGCAAAAAATAGTCTTTAGATTTGAGGGTTGTTTAAATGACAGCAGTAAGAGTGTTTAAAAAATGCCTTTCGATTTGTCATCCTCACCGAACATTGGTTGGAGGTCCCTTATAATTTTACATTTTTTTTAAGTTCTGGATGATATGTTGTTACTAGTGGAACTCTGTCACAGGGATTCCTGTTGTTATACTGAAGCAGGTGTTCTCATGATAGCTGTACTGCTGTGTCTACAACTGACTTCTTTGTGTGTTGGGATGATGTAAATAACTGACTTCTTTGTGTGGCTGAGATGATTGATTACTGATTCTGTACAGAAACATCTGTCTGTCAGCTGGTTTCCTATAGACACATGTGCAATGTCCTATTTTGTACAATAACCCTAATATTAAGAAAGGTTACACTTGAAGTCGAGTACTCCAAAGAGAGTTTAATAGATGGGTGGATTCTGTTGAGTCCTTACTGGAATTCCTTGAGGAAATCAATGCTATGTGTCTAGATTATGGAGCTAGACATTTTGTGGATACTCTGGGTGCAGAAGCTAAACCAAAGGGCAAAAAAATCTATATTGAAGCTGTTGTCCTCCACCAGAAATCTTAGGTAAGGTATAAGTTCATAGTGCATAAAGACGCAAAGGTTAAGTATCTTCCACGCTTGGTCCACCAGGAGTGATAGAAAGACCTGCAAGGTCAACCCTGCTCTGTCAATATTTGAATTTGAGAACCAAGAGGACTTGCGTATTCTGGACAGAAGCAAACTGGGTCTCCATGTTCTGTTTTTTCTTGGCATCAGCAATACTCTTGAGAAAAGTTTTCTTGTTTCTTGCCCTTTGGGCAGGGGTTGTACAGTGCCTTGATTCTCTGAGATAAGGGGTTTTGCAAACTATTTTTGGTCCACTGAGACCAGGGGGATGCCTTGCAAGTTCTGGTGGGACACAAAAACAAAGCTTCACCCCTTTTAGATATACTCTATAGGGACCATTTGTCTGATTTATATCCAGACAGTTTTGATGACAGATGGTAACTTGCACTCTAAGTTTGGGGGTTGGAGAATAGAAAGGCTGGTATAGGGCCCCCCAGAACTCCCTCATCATTTTCTTCCTGACATCTTTTCTTTGGAGGATCATTCTCAGCTTTTCCTGCTTCTCTTTGCTATGTATCTTGTAAAACAGCCATTGCTTTTGTAAGTAATTTATGCTGCATTTGAGAACTTCACAGGGAAATACATGCTGTCACAGGGGTTTCTCTCTCTATACTCTTTTTCAACCGATCTTTTGAAAACAGCACATTATAGGGGTCCAAACAGCAAATCTTTATCCAGTGTGGTGTTAAGCGGTTGTGCCTTGACATCCTGAGGCATAGATTGTGTCCTCAGCTAAGAATGCCACTTAATGGCAGGCAGAGGAGCAGCAACCATACCTGCTGCATCTATAACAGCCCACCTACATTTTATAGCAAGGCTCTCCACTACTTTTGCCTTTGTTCATAATTCCTGAGCAAATAAGTTGAGAGGTATGTCTGACAGTCTGTGATAATGTGATGTGTTTTACATTTCTGAGTGTAACATAATGCAACTGCACACACATCTCTAGCAAACATGTGTGATATCCTGATGTGTTACAAAATATGCAACATCATGGCTTGTTACAGCAGCAAAAGTGAAGGATATGAGAAGGCAGAACCAATGAGCAGAATGGCAGCAGCTGAGGTTCCATGCAAACAAATACAAAGTACTGCTTTCAGCCAAAAAATGGCAGGGATGAAGTGACCAGCTAGAAGTGCAACTAGTTTATATGCTGCATGTTGGGTACCCCTCCCCCCAGGAGGTGTCAGCACTGCTGCAAGCTGAACTGCCCCCTCTTCCCAAGATGAATGAACCAGCGTCAGCCTCTTATTCCTACCCTACTGCATCAGCTTCTTTGGTGTCTGGGTCTCTGGTCAGTGCAAATTTTTTGGGTCACAGTCGGTACTTTATCCTGTTGTACCACAGAGGTAACAGGTTCCTTTGAGGACCTTTTATACATATACTTCATAATGAATCAGCTTAGACTGACAATGGTCCAATGGAATCAGTGCCCTAACCCAATTAACAAATTGTATACATAAATAAAATAATAAATAAATGCATCATGATGACTTCGTGACTCAAGATCCCACACAGATATCAAGGTACCTGAATGCAGGTTTTAAAGACTTTATGATTCATTCCATAGTTGCCTACTTTCACTCTTGGAAGAGTACTTCCTGTTTTTCTTGGTACTGCTGGAAGAGACTTAGGCTTGGGAGAATATTATGGCATCCTGGCAATAGCCCTAACTTGATAAACTCTACCTAGATATAACTATCTTTCATCTTGCGTAAACTTCACACCAAGCTCTTCCTATGACCATCAGGACCTACTGCATATTATGTATATGTTATTGTTAAAAGCCATGATCTAGCTCTCCAGTGACTATTTTTTGCATTGAACTACTGTACTGTCTACTAGTTCTCCACTGTATGGTGCTGTACTGAATCTGTACTATGCTGCTCATTTGTAATTGTAGTATATATAATTGTTTTTCACATACAGTATATTACACTATATGTACTGTGTAATACTTTACTATGTTTATGAAGTTTTCTCCATTGGCCTGCACTGAAAGTTGGCTCACACTGGCCCAGTGGACTATGCCAGTAAACAAAAGTAAATAATAAATAAATAAATACATAAAAAGCATAAGGCCCTGATGGGGTTCCACGTGAAACTGCAAACTGCTTCTAATGAAATCGATTTCACTTAACTCTTCCTTCTCACTTTGCTACATCTTATGCTTACGTAACAAATAAACAAGAGTAAAAGGCAACTCCATCTTTGCCACAACTTCTGCTTCTGCCAGTATGGCTTTGTCAAAGAAGCTATAAATGCACAACTGGAGTATGTAACCTGAAGTACATATAACCTTCTTTTAGCCAACACTACCACCTCCAGAAACAACTGCATTCTTTCAGCAGGTTTCAGTAAGGAAAATATGAACATTTATGCTTATTCTCTCTCTCTCTTTATCCATGAACAGGACAGTGGTGTTAAAGTATGAATGGCAAAACACATAAATTCCATAAATTAATGAGTTGATCTAGTTGTCTGGTTGCTGGCTTCACACTCCTTCATCTTAATAACGCTACCCTCTACAAGAATTAGTGCCTCAAGAGGTGAGACGGTGACTCTACCAGCTGACATCCTGTACAGAAAGGGCAAGCTCCATACACAGATTCCTGGCAAACTAAAGTTAGATACTGATCGCACCACTTGCGCATACATTGAGAATACATTCAGATTTTGGTATTGCATACTACTCTACCTTTCTGTTATTTATGGGACACTGCTGAAAATTGTACCTGAAATCAACCCACTGAACTGATTAGCAAATGTATAAATAATAAATAAAAATTGAGCATTCACAATACTCAGCCCACTTATCTAGGCAAACATCACCTAGAGGCAAGAAGCACAAAAGACTCTGAGGAATTTATAAAGTCCCTACTTACAATGTTTAGTGGTAAAGCCAGGTGTTTTATTTTATGTTACCAGATTCATTCAAATAGGTACTCCTGCACACCTGTATTTGCTGTACTCTTTTCAATATAATGCTAATAAACTGCTTGTCAGATTCTCTCCCACACAAATTATCTTTCGGTCTATAACCAAGTATAACTCTAATTTTATCTGTCTAGATTTGCTGTATATTATTTGTTCTACTGTGTGCCTCACCTTATCAAATGAACATCTACAATAAGCATGTATGCCACTGTAGAAGTATTCTGTGCATAATACTGGTTACCTGACTGTCAGATCCTGACCTCTAAAAGTTACTCTTTCTCTACAAAAAGTTATAATACTGGTTTCTTTTTGTGCCTTATGTATGCCATACTATGCCAAATGTAACATATTCTAGAACTTACCATACTCTTCCTGCGCCCAGGGCCAGATCCAGCACTAGGTGATCTAGGCAACTAATTAGGGCCTTATGCTGGCAGGAGGGCCTGGCCACAACATTAAATTAAAAAAGGAAAGTTTTCTTACTTTGTTCTGCTACATACTGCCACTTTAAGAATAAAAAAAAAAAGTTTTCCTGCTTTGTCCACTTGCCTTCCCCTGCTTTCAGCAAATAAAACAGCAGCAAGCATGCATGCACACTGCAAGCAGAGATAGCTCAAGAGTGAAAATACAGCATTGGTTTTATTTGCTATCAGAGATGAACTTTATGGGCAGACATTTGTTTGGAGTTATATGATACCAGGTAGAGTTATAGCATAGCTTTTACTTTGGCTACCAGAGGAGCAAGAATGCAAATAGAGTTTTGCAGGCAGTCATGTAGCGTTACATACTTCTTGCAGAACAGGTATGGTATGTGGGCGCAACAGTGATCATTACTTTGTGTGTATGTGATTGTGTGTATGTGTGTGAAATGCCCCATTCATTTATTAAGCTTGCCCAGAGTCAAACTCTATACGTTAGGTACAGGGATAACAGCCTTAATCCAACTGCCACACCCAATTTCTTAGGTAAAAATCAAGATTTGGTGCACAAAATACATGTTGATGCAAAATCTGTTGTTCTGTTACCTTTTTAAGAGATTTAGAGTAGTTTGTTAGTCTAAGAAGAGGTTAAACATGAGATGTAGGTATCCTGCAAACATGTAAGCCCCGACCCCCAAAAAATTTAATAATATGGTATATGCAGTAATATTTGTGATTTTTCAATGACTTGCGGGTTGCTGAACAAAAGCTACTGCTACAACATTTATATTGTCTGTAATTGTTTTACTTTATTCATTGCACAAAAGAATGAATAGATTCGTTAAAGGCCTGGAATGTATAATACAGTCTAAACATATGCATTTTAGTAAAACATTTTTGCAGTACCTTCTGTAGAGCTTCCAGCAAATGCAAAGGGTTTTACATTTGTCAGGTCATACAGTCTGCGCTATTTAGCATAATGATCAGAACTGTCTGATCTTCGGCATCCATTATGTAGTCAGTGCTTCATAACACTGTGATACAGTATCCTCTACTAGATCAGACTGTAAAAGATTTCTGGATTTAGTTAAACACTGTCAATCTGCAATTAGCTAAGAGGACTAAAGTTCCAACTTGTTAACAGGTTCATAGGTAGGTACTAGGCTATTGGCCCAAGGGTCTAAGTGAGCCTAGCCAACAAGGTTCCCTGACTTACGCCACCCAAGAAAGTTAATTTCCTGTGCCCCTGTTGAGTAGAGCCACAGAAGTGATCCCCGGGGTGTATTTCCTATTTCCCATCCACTCATCAAGATTTTTCTTAAAGAGTGCTAATGAGGAACTTTGCTTGACATAGATGGGTAGCTTTTTCCAGAGTATGGGAAGTCTCTGGGACATGAATCTATCCCTCCAGCATGTCCTGTTTATCGTGGTGACAAGATTTAGGTCCCTAGAACATGTAGCTCGGAGGGACTGGGATGACATAGCTTTATATGTTAGGCAGAGATCTCCTCAGAGTAGGCGATACGTTACAGAGTAAAGCTGGAGTTTTTTGAGATGGTCAGTGTAGGGCATCTGTTTGAGGCCAGTAATCCTCTTTGTGAGGTACTTCTGTGGCCTTTCCAGCTGCTGTAGATGTCTTGTGAGGTACATTCCAAAAGGGGCACTGCACTCTATAATGGGTCTAATGAGTGCAGAGTAGAGGGGAATGATGACCTCTTTTTTTATGGATGAGAACCCTTTGTGATGAGGTGTGCCACATAGAAGGATTTCCTGACTACTGTGGTGATGTGATTATCAAAGGAGCGACTACTGTCCACCTGGGTCCGAAGGTCTCTTATCACACATTTGGCATTAAACAGACTGCCATCTATGAAGTACTTCCTGCAGCAAGGTTGCAGGTTTTGAATCCTTCCACCGTCACTTACCTCCTGTGTGACACTGAACAAGTCATTTAATCAGAAAATGCTTTGGAGCCATTGGGAATTGATGCTAGGCTCCTTAATGGTCTCCAAGACTGAATATCTAGTAGCTATGAACCTGTTGTTATAGTTTGCCAGATACTTCTTATTGCATATCTGATCTAGTTCAAAAAATGTTATGGTGTCATCACCATTCACCAGCACACTGTTTTTTTTTTAATGTAGCACAGGTAATTTATTCTCCAAGGGCATCAGACACTGTATTTGTAGATGAAGCACTTAAATGTTGCTTGCCAGCAGCAACCTCTGCATTACCTCTCTTTAATGTGGAATTATTTAGATGACTTTTACTTCTGTAGAAAGTCTATACATTCACCAAAAAGCTCCAAGGAAAGGGTTCCACAGAACCAAGAACCAGTAAAAACACAACAGGCACCCAAAGAGGCAGGAGGTAATAAAGCCACGAGCCTGTAAGTGAAAGCAACAGCAGATTTATTCACATAAACGCCACACCATACAATGCGTTTTCGTCCACTAGCCTATATATTCACATACCATGTATTATCACATGGTTAATATTTCTTACACTCTCATAAATACTCTTCTATTTGAACCGTGCTATACATGGCTGTATCTTATGGTATGATGCTAATGATCTTTTTACAGTTTCATTTAATTCATCGAAAGCTACCAATGAAATGCATATGCGTTGTTTCCTCATAATCAGCACATTCTCATAATTCTGCACATCTACAAAGTTTAATTAACTACAGGCCCATTTCAGTCCTCTTCCCAATATAAGCAATACTTCAAAAATGTATTCATGCTCAGCTTCTACATCACCTAAATTCAAATTACCCTTTTACCCTGCTCAGGGCCGTGTTTGACTATGGTCTACTTCTGCCAGACCCTCTCCTTATGTTATTCGTGTGTCTCTGTGCATAGGACTTTATTCTTGTGCTACTGTCTTTTAAAACTAGTTAGAAAAATGAAATGCTCATTCTCTCATTAACTACAATCTCTCCTTTATTGCTGTCCACAGTGCAGGTCTTAGCTCAAAAAGGTTCAATTTGTATGAGCTCAACCAGAAGTTATCAACTGCAATATAAATATATATGTGAGAAAGATGCAGGGAAAAGTAAATAAGCAACAAAGAGAAGAAATAAGAAAAGTGTGACAGCTGCCAAGACAATGCTCAAGCAGGTGCTTAAAAATGCAATAGAAATGGACATGCTTGTAAGTCATGTCAGAGGAAAAGCAAGTTGAGAAATGCAGGTGAGCAAGAAACAAAAACTGGAGCACAAACACAAACAGACCCAACCCAAGAAGGCATACGCTTAAGTAAGGACACAGGCAAAACTATCTTTCTGAGTGAAGCACAAATAAATTGGAGTATTTTACTTTTTATTTGCTTGTTGGTTAAGTAAAACACATCTTCATGGTCCCTTTTTGGCCATGCCCAGAACCAAAATATCATGGGTAAATATAATATCTAAGAAGAGTTTAGAGTAATCAGTCAAATAGCCCATTCCTGCAGGTGGGAAGAAACTAGAGAACCTGGAGAAAATCTCAGCAGACCCAGGATAGACCTACCAACTCCACAGTGACAGTAGTCAGAGATCAGGGCTGAACCTTAACAAATGAGTCACTGTGCTGCCATCTTGCAATAAGCAGCCTCACTGCTTAAGCTAACTGAAACCCAAGCTAGGTCTTTCAAATGTAAGAATTTGTCATATGAGAACAGTTTCACTTTATGGAGCAGAAGTCCAAATTCAGCCACTTGCTACTTCCCATTTTGGAGAAATGCTCCTAACAAGGCAAAATATGAAATAATAAGAATGCACTGCACATTACACAGAGTTATACAAGGACCAAGTCACATTTGAGATTTCAGTGTGCCTTCGTAAGCATACAGAAGTTACCAGTGTAATCTCCAAGTATGCGGCCCACTAAGTGAGCAGTAGCCTTCTTCTTCCTTCCTTTTCCATTAGCGCCTTTATCCATCTCAGGGTGACATGGGAGCTGAAATCCATTTTGTAAGGCAATGTACGCAAAGCATAGATCCAGCCCTGGGTAGGACACCTGTCTATTGCAAGACATACGTATAAACAAACACACACACACACACACACACACACACACACACACACACACACACACACACACACACACACACACACACACACACACACACACACACACACACACACACACACACACACACACACACACACACACACACACACACACACACACACACACACACAGCCAGTTTAGACAAGGATTAGTTCACCTACTGGCATGTCATTGAGATGAGGCAGGAACGCAGATCCCTGGCAAGCCTCTGAAATCAAAGTTCAGAAATACAAGTTGTGTACTTCAAACAGGATCTGGTCCAGTTACATGCAAAATGACATTATGCTGTTTGAATGATTCCATTAAAAACAGAGACTAGAAGTACGTATTGTATATATCTCTGTATAAAAACTGGAAAGAATGGGGCATTACTTTTTAGGATTGCACACTCCATTTTTACTCAATTTCTGATAATACATAAAAAATAGAAGGAAGAGGTCTCTTAATTTTTAAGAACCTAATTTCTGTTTCCACTCAATTTCTGATAATACATATAACTGTTCTGCATTAGTAAACTAACATACAGCAAGGAAATGTTCTTATGCCACTACCTTGTGAATTTCTTAATGGAAATTCATACTCTGGCCAAGTTGTAGTATTTTGCCTTAGAGTGTGTGGACCCCATATTCATGAAGGTTTATGCTTGAATTCCACATTACATGTGAGGAAGTTCAGAAATGTAAAACACGCTTCTTTAAATATGACTTACATGATATGTACCTGAGAAAATGTATAATGTTCTTTCTTGTACTGACTTGTAGTTGCCGCTATGGTATGTTCTCTTATTCAAAATACTTGGGAACATAGGAAGTTATTATTTCTTTAAGCTTTTCCTGGATTATTGTTTTAGAAAAAAAGCAGCTTTACCCTTTGATGTCAAAATACCTCATTCATCTTAATTGAGAAAGGCTGCCAAAAAAAAAAATAGTTTTGTTAACCAACAGCTCTCTAAGCGAACTGACAGTGCAGCAGCAGGCATACCTCTCAACTGATAAGATTTTAACACAATGTTTAAATTTTTGTCTGATAATTTTGCTCTGTTCCTTGTACAACTGGTGTTTTTCTGACAAATTATTGATGACAGAAGGCATTAATTAATGACAGATGTATGAGTCTAAGATGGCATATACTTCAGAAAATGCATGCTAACATAAAACCTTTTATTCTATCAACTTTCTAAGTTAATAAGATTAACATTTAAAATGCATCCTTTTTTTAACCTTTTTCACTCCATTATTTTTGGCTTTGTCCAGATTTTTTTGTCTACAAGATTGAGGTATGGCAGCAGGGTTCTTACTCTCTTACTGGAAGTACAGTAATTAATAGGCCAATTTAGTCTGACCTTCAAGCATAGACTAGAAAGACTTACATGGTCTTACATGGTCTACAACAAGATACACAAACATTAGTTTTTAACATCGATATTTGTGCAGAAAAAGAGACCTGGTTCAACGCTCCTAAAAGCACCCCTGCACTACCAGGCTATACTTCATACCACTCCTTTTGGCCCCAAAATGTGGACTGAAGCCCTAAAGATGCTGGTGTCTCCACATTCATAAAGGATATGCACACCTCCAGGCTAGTAGCTCAACACAATGCATCAGAGATACTCCAGGTACAACTAACACTGGCTAAGACTTCAACTCAGGTTGTTGCCTGCTACAGATCCCCCATCATGTGCCAAGACTCCCACTCCACATTCCTAAGCAGCCTGGAAAATATTAAGGTCCAACATACTCATACTGGGTGACTTTAACTACCCCATCATTAACTGGGAAAACTACTCAAGTACCAACACACTAGCTCAACGTTTTCTGGAATTCATTAATTCCAATGCCCTAGACCAGCTCATTCTTACCCCCACTAGGGGTAACAAAATCATTGATCTAGTTATTACAAATATGGGCAACCATTGCTCTACACCAATTGTCAACTCCTTCATGGCCAGATCTGATAAGAAGCTAATCACAGTGGATATCCACATCCCACCCACACCCCTTACAAAGGTAAGTACCATAAAAAACTTCTCCAAGGCAAACTTTGGGCTTCTAAAAACTGAGGTGGCTAACTTCACTACGCCCATGCAAATGGATAATAAATGCATGACTGCTGAGTCTTACTCTAATGCACTGTACGAACACATACACAAATGCATGGAATGAACCATACCCAATAGAACCAAGATGCTGTCCTCCAAAAAAGGAAGCCATTCTGGTGGTACCCTACCATAAACAAACTCTACAACAGAAGGAAGAAACTGTTGCAGAATAAAGCAAAGTCCCAAGACCTGAAAATCTCCCTTGTTAGCCTCAACAAGAAGTTGAGATCCCTCATCAAATCTGCTAAAGCTAGCTATGAAAACAAAATTGCAGATGATACTAAAGATGACTACAAGGCCTTCTATAGTTATGTCAAAAATCTACAATGCACACAATGGTAACTCCTATACTGAGCCAACAGACATTGCCAATATACTGGCTGACAGATTCAGTGCCAACTTCATCCCCCTCTCACCCCCTAAAGGGCCATTCACAATACCAGATGAATGCCTAATACCCAATATTACAGCTACAAAGGTTTAAATCGCACTGTCCAAGGCCAAGAATACAGCATCCATGGGACCTGACAATATCGCTGGCTGTATTCTACATGAATTACAAAATGAACTGGCACCACACCTGTGTGCCCTGTTCAATCACAGCCTCACTTCAGGCTTTGTCCCCACTGAATGGTGCACTGCTACAGTCATACCACTCCACAAAGTGGGTGTGACTACTGACCCTGGGAACTACTGCCCCATTAGCCTGATGAGTCTGGTATGTAAGGTTATGGAGCGCATCATCATAGACCTAAAAAATAAGGACATAGGGAATCTTTAGACCCCATGCAGTTTGAATTTGTGAAAGGGTAGATCGTGTTTGCTCAATCTGGTGGATTTCTTCGTGTCAGTCACCAGAGCTGTGGACGAAGGCAAGGTAGTTCACACACCTACCTCAATCTGGCCAAAGCATTCGATACAATTCCTTACTCAGGAATCATTGATAAACTCATTAAACTAGGCATCAACCTCTATGTCACAAGGTGGGTTGCAAACCGGCTCACTGATAGAACCCACACTGTGAAAGTAGTGGACTCCAAGTCAGGCTACTGACCAGTCACAAGTGGAGTCCCACAGGGATTGGTCCTGGGTCCTCTCCTGTTTGGCATCTACTTTATTGAAGTCCAGGCCAAAACCAAGGGACTCTGGCTGACCAAGTTCACAGACAATTGCAAATTGGGAGCCATTATTAGCTCTCCAAATGATGTTGATATTCTACAGCTCAATGCCAAAAAATGCATTGTCATTCCTTTTGGGAAGAATACGGTACCCATGAATTACCACATCAATGGCAGTCCAATGAACACCGAAGGTGCTATAAGAGATCTGGGAACACAAGTGGACAGCAACCTCTCCTTTGACAATCACATTGCCATTGTGGTCAGAAAATCCTTCTATGTGGCACATCTCATTTCAAAGGGTTTTACATCAAGGAAGAAAGAGGTCATTGTCTTTCTCTACTCTTCCCTCATTAGACCAATTATCGAGTACAATGCCCCAAATGGCATGTACCTCACTAGACATATGCAACAACTAGATAGATCACAAAAATACCTTATGAAGAGGATCCTAGGCCTTAAACACTAACACTTGCCGTATGTGGATAGACTAAAAAAAATCCAGCTTTTCTTGGTATCATATAGCTTACTTAGAGGCGATCTCTGCTTGACCTACAAAGCCATGTCAGACCCAGTTCTGTTAGACATGCTACATCTAAAGAAATCCCAATCCCTTCGGATCACATGCTCCAGAGACCTCAACCTCATTACCACAATCAACAGAACTTGCTGGAGGGACAGGTTCCTAACCCAAAGACTGCCCATGCTCTGGAATTGTCTACCCTTGCACATCAAGCAGAGCACCTCACTGGCACTCTTCAAGAGAAATCTTGACAAGTGGATGGGAAATAGAAAATTCATCCCGGGGATCATTTCAATGGCCCTGCTTGACAGAGGCACTGGAAAATAACGTTGAGCGGCATGATGCCATGGAATCCTATGGGCTAGGCTTGTAAGGGCTCCAGGGCCGTTAGCCTACTACACACCTGTGAACCTATGAACTAAGCCTACAAACTACATTTCTCATCATTTAACCATAGAAAATGCAACAATTTCAGCTCCTGCATTATCAAGAACAGACAACTTTATTGCTCAAAGGGCAAAAAAGATTAATTAAACTAAACTGCCTGCTTGTGCAATGTTCTGTCTTGTGCACAAAGACTGACAGCTTTCATGTTCCTGAAAACATTTTTTTTTCACATTTTGTTTCTTCTTCCTAGCCTCCCCAAAGTATAAACACAGGAACTGGCACATACACTCTTGTGCTTCTTAGACCCCCCCCAACTCTGACTCATTCTCTGTCAAGATATGTATAGGAAGGCTGAAATGGCTAGGACGGGGAGAAATATTAATACAGTGGGTAAAGGAGTGGCTGAATGAGAGAGGAGCCAGTCTGGGGGAGTGACAAAATGAAGCCCATTAACATTCTGTACTGGTCCAAGTACTCTTTAATTGGTTACAGGCAATATGAACAGATCTGTAAAGAGGATCAGCTTGTTTGTATAGAAGTGGAGCACTGATGGATGAGGAGGCCAGTTACCTACTGGGAGGTGTAATGGCTTTTAACATAGAACACAAAAAAAATGCAAGGCAGTCCAGCTGAGACTTAATAATCCCAAAGTGAAGTAGCTGTCAAATAGTGCAATCTTGCAGACTACAGATCAAGAGTAAGACTGGGGAATGACACTGACTACAGATATGAGTCATACATTTGGATGTCTCCCTAGACAATTTGTTTTAAGAAACAGAGAGGTTATTGTACTGATATACAAATCTCTTAAACCACAGCTGGAGCTCTGTATACAGTTATGGAGAAATGGAAAGTGAATTAAGTATGAGACAGAGAGGGAAAGAAGAGATTAGTGGCCAGGGATATAAAAGGAATGAAGGAAAACTACTATAAAGTAATGCTGAAAGAGTTAACCCCTTTTAATACTAGAAAAAGGGAAAAGGGACATAATAAAAGGTACTGGGGAAGTGAGATGCTTTAAGCTTAAAGAGAAAAGATACAGCAGGAAGGCAGAAACATGACAATGAGGACACATACTTCAGACTTGAGAATAAGACATACCTTTTCACAGACAGAGTAGTAGATAGGTTAAACATTTTGATAGAAAAAGTTGTGAACTATAAGTCCACTGATATATTTGAGAGTGCCTGAGATACTTGGTGGACTGATAGAAAGGATATGGAGCAAGGCACAGCTACAGACTACTTGCAAAGTAAAGAAGGGCGAAACAGATAATTGTGTTGTCTTTTTTCTACTGTTACTACTATGTAATGTATGCAAGCATGGAAAAACTCTAGTGAGCTCTAGGCACTGGTGAAACACTAGTGCATAAGAAGTCAGATGTGCAGGAAAACAGAAATGCTGCAGCTTGCATTAAGGAATGATAACAAAAGAGAGGTGAACAATGCCAGAAGTGGGAGCAGAGTTATGTAAGCACATGAAGAATGCCACTTCCTAGGAGTCAGTATAGAGTAGTCTTATTCAGGGTCATACCTCTCAACCTCTTGATATAAGAAATCTGGACAAAGCCGAAAATAATGGGGGGTGGGGCAAGGCCGAAAAATAGGGACAAGACAAATTTTAATAAACTTAGAAAGTTGTCAGACTAACAGGTTTTGTGTTAGCATGCACTTTATAAAGAGGATGAAGTCTCATACTCAAATGTCATTATTTAGTGACTTCAATCCTTGGTGATTTGCCAGAAAACAACAAATTTTATGAGGAATAGACCAAAAATATGAGGCAGAAGTCTGGAAATTCTGCGAAAATCTGGACAGTTGAGAGGTATGTCTCAGAGACTCTCAAGGCTGTAGAGGATAAAGTGAGATGGAGAAAAGTACAGTTTTGTACCTACCATAAATGTAGATGTTCGAGTGTAAACACTGCTGCAGTCATTACACTTGGGTTATCCTGCCATCAGGCGGTTCCCCAGATGGCCTGAGTTCCAAAGTCTCAGTCCGGCGTCGGTTGCTGTTGCCTCCTCCCTGACGTCAGTGCGACAGGGGGATATAAGATGCAGCCGACGCCATTTTCTTCAGTTTTTCTTGCCCCAGATGTCAGGTGCCCCTAAATAGGTAGGCAATTCCAATTACTAATATAACATACATAAGAAAAGCAAAAAACAACTTACAGCTACCAGCAAATACTCCCCATAGGTAGTAAGGGTAGAAGACATAGGTACGTACCAGCCAGTAAGAGGGGAAGGAGGGAGGGTAACCTGGACTGCAGCAGTGTATACACTTGAACATCTACATTTATGGTGGGTACAAAATTGTACTATGTTCATCATGTTACACTGCTGCAGTCATTACACTTGGGTAGAATCCCCAAGCTGAGGTAGGGTGCTGGTTCTATAAGGCATTAGGGGTGGCTATAAGGTCCTGCAGCACTGCAGTGGTGAAGCCAGCTCTGGATTTAGAGTAGAGAGGCAGATGGTAATGCTTGGTGAAGGTATGTACAGAACTCCCAAGTTGCTGCTTCCAAAATATCCTTGGTAGGTACTCCCCTGAGGTAGGCAGTTGAAGTGGCTGTTGCCCTGGTGGAGTGAGATCTAATGCTGCTAGGTAAAGATTTTTCATGGTATGTGTAGCAGAAATGTATACAATGTCCTATCCATTTTGAAATAGTCTGTTTTGAAATGGCTTTTCCCTGCGCTCCTGCAGCATATGCTACCAATAATTGGTCAGATTTGCTGAAAGCTTTGGTTTTGTCCAAGTAGAAGTGTAAAGTACAGAAGTACAGTTTGCTGCTATACCCAATACAGAAGATCAGTCCATCGTCGGTGGGCAGTCCTTGCAATATGGGTGGCAGGGCGTCTCAAGGGACCAAAAACTAACGCCAGCGGCTGGGGATGGCGGCGACGCTAAACTGTCCTGCAGGGCGTCAGCGCCACCTTCAGCTCTCAGTCAGGGTACAAAACAGAAAACCAAAAAACCACCAAACACTAAACCAAAATACAAATACTAAACAACACCAAACTAACCATTAAATAATAAACCACTAAATACTCACACAACCCACCAAAAAACAAAGAGGGAGGGGAAGGAGGGGAGGGAGGTGGGGAGCAGGGGAAGGAATCATCTACATGCAACGTGGATCATGTATGGTCTCAACTGTACATGTGCAAAACTGTACTATTGCTGCAGTCCCACTCTGCAAAGGTAGATTCCCAAGATAGGAGGGAAAGCAGGGAGGAGGAGAGCAAATCAAGCTGAGAAGCAGGAGCTGTCAAAATGCCCTGTAAATTAGAGTAGAGAGAAGGGTAGGTGGTAGAGAGTAGAGGTAGTAGTGATAGACCAAAAGTAAACCAAATGTCCCCAACTGCCAGTCCAAATGTGCAAACCCTCCTTAGGCAGTAGCCAGGCAGTAGAGTAGACCTAATGGAGGTAAAAATCCTGTTGGACCCATGATGGGAATAACAAAAATGCAAATGCAAAAATGCAAAATTTAGAAAGAGTTTGTTTTGACACAGGCTTGCCCTTGCCCTGAGAACCAAAAAAAAAAAAAAAACAAACAACTGCTGAGACACTTCTGAACTCTAGTTTCTACAGTAAGTAGTAGCGACTGCGTATGTACATCCAAAGTGTTGCAAAAAATCTTCCACCCTTGTTTTGGGGGTTTGCAAAAGGTAGGTAAATGAATAGTTTGGTTTAGAGACACACTTGAATCATATAGCATAGGTTCAAAAGGGTGGCAGGTGAGCTTTTTTCCAACACACAATTGAGTCCCAAGGTCCCAAGGAGGAGAGCTCTTCGTGGAGGTCTTATGTCTTTTGCCCTCTGAGAAATTGCTTGAACAAATGTGAGAAAATAAAGGTGGATCACAGAATGAAGAAGGACAAACCCTTGTCCAGTAACTCAGTAAGGTATTGAAGAGCCACACTCAGAGGAAGTTAGTGCCCTAAATATGTGCTAAGGAGGGATGGAAATAGTGTGTGAAGTGAAGTTGAGTGTGAAAATGACCGTCCTTTTTGGGACTGGGACAACAGATGCGCAATCAAAAAGGCAAGGCCTTGGTCCTTTATCAGATTTTCAGAAGAAGGTACCCACGCTGAGGGGCCAATCTGGAGCTATTAGGATCATTCTTGGTTTGTCGCTGCCTGATGTATCCTTTTGTGCAAAACTTTGGCAGCTGGTGGTTTAGAGGAGAAGCGAACAGATCTATGTCTGGTGACACTGTTAATTGTTGATGATTTGTCTGCTTAACACATCGTGTCCATAGATTCTTTAGATACTTGCAGTCAGCCCGGACTGATGTGCACATGTCCTGAGAGGGTACTAGACTGGACTCTTAGCACTGCTATCACAAATTTTAAATGATAAGGATAGATCTGTATTCCTCTCAATCTGAAGAAAGCTATCACTGGAGCCAAAACTTTTGTGAATACTCTGGGTGCAGTAGAATTGATAGTGTGAATTTACCATCCAGTGATCTTTGCCCAGGAGAGGTAAAAGCTGTTGTAATGTCAGCATCTTGAATTTTGGAATGTCCAGAAAGGTGTTGAGGATAAAGGAATTGTATTAATAGAGGAATGTCTGGCATGCCCTTGAATGGTGGCAAGGTGTGGAAATAAAATCTGTAACCGTGGTGAATGAAATACCCATCTGTCTCTCCTTGAAAAGTGTCAGTCTTTCCTCTAAAGGTGCTGTCAGGCGGGGAAGGGTCTGGCAGTTGAAAAGGTAGGTCATTGGGTCTGTCCGGTGAGCCCCTGTCCTGGGTCTAAAAGAACCCTGAGCTTTGCCCCTAGCACGCCTAGATCTACCCCTAGACTGGGAATCATAAGAAGGATATGTCCACGCCTTGCTTGGCCAATTTCTGCTAAACTTTGGGGGCTGCACCTGCAAAAAGTCTTGTCTTCCATTTCTTTAAAACTTCTTTCAACAGGCGAGCCAAACAACACATCAGATTGTAAAGGGCATCCAAGATCCAACATGCTCAGCTAAATTTTGATCCCTTCCAGTGGCAGCAACCGGGAGGCCTGTACAGCATCAAAACCACATTGCAAAGAATGTTTACCCACCTGTTCAGACACATGCACCAGATCTTGTAATTCAATACCTTCTGCCAGAGTATCTACCTTAGACTTTAACTGTGAAAGAAGATAGATCTGATATCTGAGCATGTGGAATTGACAATTCAAAGCCCTCATGGCTAAAAGTTTGAAGGTATAAACTTTCTTACCCCATCTATCTAAAGGTCCCTGAGTAACAGTCTCTGCCACAGAAAGAACAGGAGGGATAGCTAAAGGCCTGTGCTGGGCAAAACAAAAAGTCTTTTCCTGGAATTTCCCATTTAAAATGCTCCTCATGGAATGGAGAGTCTCTGAGAAGAGAAATGAGAAAACTCCTGTAAGTCTTCAGTCAAGACTCGAATCATCAGAATCCTGTTCAGGATCCTAGGCCTTTTAATCATAGTCATTAAATCTTCAGCCATCTTAAGCATATGTCTCTTGGACACAGGGCCTGAAGTACTGGGAGAGGCCTGCCTGTGCTAAACCTGGCCTGCCTGCCTGCCTTTGTAAGTGTAGGGGTAGGGGAAGGCCCTACAGTAGAGAGAGGAGAGAGGAGGGAGGGAGACCCCCCCAGCCCTGCTGCCCCCCTCCTGCGGCACATCCTGCACATCCTGCAACAGTAAAGTCTCCCTGGGAAGGAACTTCTGTTTGTTGTACCTCTGGCTCAGCCGCCCTCTAAAGAACCGACGTCCGGGGGTTTGTTAAATCTAGCACAAGAGGGAAATACAGTTATTTACCTGACATCCGTAAAATACTGAGGCAAGAAAACCAAAATATTCTAACGGGGGTACAGCCAACTTGGAAATACCCAAGTGTAAGGACTGCAGCAATGTGAGATGAAGAACATCTGCTTGTGAATGTCCAAAGAGTGCAATAGTCTCTCCCCTTTATTCTGTGGTTTAGGATAAAAAGTTGGCAGGTGAACAGTTTGGTTTAGAGCCACACTGGGTACCACCTTTGGCATAAATGTAGGGTTAGTTCTTAAAGACACCCTGTCCTGGTGGAAAATGAGGAAAGGTTCCACTGAGCAGAACAGTTTTCCAAGAGATATTGTAATTCTGCTGTGTTAGCTGGCTCAAAAGGAGGTAAAGTTAGTTTTTCCAAAAAGTACAGTTTTGTACCTACCATAAATGTAGATGTTCGAGTGTTCACCCTGCTGCAGTCATCACAGTTGGGTTATCCTGTCATCAGGCGGTCCCGCAGTCGGCCGGATTTCCAAAGTCTTGGTCCGACATCAGTTGCCGTCGCCTCATCCCTGACGTCAGTGCGCCAGGGGTACAAATATTGCAACTGATGCCATTTTCTTCAGTTTTTCTTGCCCCAGATGTCAGGTGCCCCCAAAAAGGTGATCCAAATTAGTACCTAAAGGTGTGAACATTGCACAAACACAAAATCCCTTCAGCTATAAGCAAATACATCAGAAAGGCATAGCAAAGATTTAGCCAGTAGATCAGAGGGGTTGGAGGGAGGGTAACCTGGACTGCAGCAGGGTGAACACTCGAACATCTACATTTATGGTAGGTACAAAACTGTACTATGTTCATTGTGTTACCCTGCTGCAGTCATCACAGTTGGGTTGAGTCCCAAAGCTAAGGTAGGGTGGAAGCATCATAGAGGGTTAGTGGAGGGAATGAGGCCCTGCAGAACTGCAGTGGCGTAGCCTGCCCTGGACTTAGAATAAAGAGGTAAGTGATAGTGTTTGGTGAAAGTGTGTACAGAACTCCAAGTTGCAGCTTCTAAAATTTCCTTGGTAGGAACCCCCCTGAGAAAGGCAGTAGAGGCAGCTGTTGCCCTGGTAGAGTGGGATCTAATGGTAGGAGGAACTGGTTTCCCATGATGGGTATAGCAGAATCGTATGCAATGGCCTATCCATTTAGAAATGGTTTGCTTGGATATGGCCCTCCCTTGAGAAGCTGTAGCATAGGAAACAAAGAGCTGGTCAGTTTTTCTGAAAGCCTTAGTTTTATCCAAGTAGTAATGAAGTTGCCTGTGAATGTCCAAGGAATGCAGGAGTTTCTCACCTTTGTTCTGTGGATTGGGGAAGAAAGTGGGTAAGTGGATGGTTTGGTTTAAAGCTACACTGGAAACCACCTTAGGCATGAAGGAAGGATTAGTTCGTAGAGAAACTCTGTCTTGATGGAAAATGAACTACACAAACAACAAACTGAAGGAAAAAAAAGTTTGTTTCTTGTTCGAAAAGAGCTAACTCAATAAATCGTTTGTTCCAAGTAAATCTGCTAAGCTTTTGGTTCTTTTGATTCTTTGATGGAAAATGAGGAAAGGTTCCACTGCCATAAGTGCCTGTAATTCTGAAACTCTCCTAGCAGAAGTAATTGCCAGGAGCAGGGCAGTCTTCCAGGATAGGAACTGAAAGTCTGCCGAAAAAGCTGGTTCAAAGGGAGGTAGCGTTAGTTTTTCCAGAACAAAGTTGAGGTCCCATGTTGGTGTAGGGACTCTTCTAGGTGGTCTAATGTTTTTTGCCCCTCTGAGGAACTGCCTTAGAAGTGGATTGGAAAATAAAGGTGGATTAGTGTCGTAGTGAGCTGAAACAGCTGAAGCATGGATTTTAATAGAGGAGAAGGAAAGTCCTTTATGCAACATCTCAGCTAAATACTGCAGAATGTGAGGCATATGAGGCTGAGTTGTATCTTGGCCTTTAGCTTGGTTCCAAGCACAAAACCTTTTCCATTTGTCCGAGTAAGCCTTCCTGGTGCTTGGCCTCCTGGCCTCTAGAATAACATCCAGTACTGCTTGTGAAAGAGGGGCTGGTGGGATGCTTAATTGATTTGCCATGCAGCCAGGTTTAAGGTTTTGATCTAGCTGTATAGAATCTGCTTGTCTTGCTGCGTGAGTAAATGAGGAATTTGAGGCAATATCCATGGTGGGCTGTGAGCCATATTCTTCAACAGTGGATACCAGTGCTGGCGTGGCCAGTCTGGGGCTATGAGAATCAGTCGAGGTTTCTCCTTTTTGACCTTCAAAAGAACCTTTGTGAGAAGAGGTAATGGAGGAAAGGCATATGCTGTCAGGTTTTTCCAACTGAAGGAGAGAGCATCCACTTTCCAAGCTTGATGGTGGAATGTCCTTGTACAAAATTTTGTCAGCTGGTAGTTTTGAGGACTGGCAAACAGGTCTATATTTGGTAGACCCCATCTTTGAGTTATCATTGTAAATATTTGTGGGTCTAGCTTCCACTCGTGGGGATCTTTAATGTTTCTGCTTAGGTCGTCTGCCAATGTGTTTTTCTGTCCTGGCAGGAATTGAGCCTGTAACTGGACTTGGTAGGCCAGAGCTGTGTTCCATAAGATTATTGCTTGCCTGCAAAGAGGGTAGGAATGTGTGCCCCCTTGTTTGTTTATGTACCACATTACTGTGGTGTTGTCCATCTTTATTGCAAGTTGTCTTGGCTGTAGTAGATCCTTGAAGGCTGTCAGAGCTTTCTGTACAGCTAGCATCTCTTTATGGTTTATGTGCAGTTTTCTTTGTTCTGCAGTCCATAGGCCTTGAATGCATTGCCCTGCCATGTGTGCCCCCCAGGCATAGTCTGAAGCATCTGTTGTGATAGTTTGCCTGGGTGGGGGCAAGATGAAAGGCTGACCCTTGTTGAAGTGACATGCCTGTGCCCACCATAGAAATTCCTGTTGAAGGCAGGGAATGAGAGATATCACTGTGTCCAGGCTGTGGCTGTGTTGAGACCATACGCTTTTTAGGTACCACTGTAATTTCCTCATGTGCAGTTTTGCAAATGGTATTATCAGAATGCAAGATGCCATGAATCCCAAAGCCTACAGAATTTTTCTTGCAGTTAATTGGGTCTTTGTTGCCATTGTCTTGAAATATTGAGTGAGTTGTAATTGCTTGTTTGGTGTAAGATAAGCCTTCTGGGCTGTTGTGTCCAAGCTGGCACCCAGGAATGTAATTTTTTGTGAGGGTACTAGTTTTGACTTCTTTTCATTTATTGTGTACCCCAGACAATTTAGTAGATGCTAAAGCCAGATGTTGTAAGAGAATGTCTTTTCTTTCTGCTTGGATGAGGCAGTCGTCCAGATATGGATATATTTGAATTCCTCTTTGTCTGCAGTATGCAATTACTGGTGCCAGGCATTTTGTGAATACTCTGGGCGCAGTAGATAAGCCAAAGGGCAGTGCAGAGAATTGATAATGGGTTGAACCTGCAATGAAACGGAGGTATCTTCTGCAACTTTGTCTGATTGGGACATGCAGGTATGCCTCCTTGAGGTTCAACGTTACCAGACATGCTTCCTTGCTAAACATGGGAAGTAGCTGCTGTAGTGTTAGCATCTTGAATTTGGGAACTTGTAAGTAAGTGTTTAGAATTGAAAGGTCCAGAATTGGTCTCCAAGCATTTTCTTTCCTGGGTACTAGGAAGAGTCTTGAGTAAAATCCTTGGCCTTGCTCTTGAGTTGGTACCCTTTGAATGGCTCTCATGGCCATGAGAGCTGTAATTTGTTTTTCAGCCTCTGCCCTTTGATTTTGTGGCAGGTTTGGCATTCCTCTTTTTACTGGCAAGGTGTGAAAGTGGAATCTGTATCCTCGTAGAATTATGTCTAGCACCCATTTGTCCTTTGTGACCATGTGCCAGTTGTCTGCAAATAGTGCTAGTTTTCCCCCCAAGGGAGCTGACAAAAGAGCTTTGTTTGGCCAGCTGAGGTGCAAGTCATTGAGTTTGCCTTCTGGTGGGTTGAGACCTGTCTTCTCCTCCCTTCTGGGTTGGAGTGCTCCATTGGCGAGGCTTATACTGAACTTGTGGTTGTCCTCTGCCCTTTGGGCGCCTGTATTTACCCCTCTGAGGCCTGTCAGTGGCTGGAAAGGACCAATTTTTTGTTGGCCAGTTTCTGCTGAAGCAAGGGGGTTGTACTTGTAAAAAATCTTTGACTGTCTGCATTAATTTCGCCTTATCTTCCATTTTTATTTAAAACTTCTTCTGCTTTAACACCAAAAAGAACATCCTGCTGTAAGGGAGCATCTAATAGTTTTGCTTTAACATGATCAGGCGGACTTTGTTCTTTTCACCAGGCATGCCTATGTATAACTGGTCTAGTGACAGCTGCTCTGCAGGAGGCCTCTAAAGAATCAAACCCACATTGTAAGGTATGTTTGCCCACCTGCTCAGTGGCATGCAACAAATCCTGTACTTCTTTCATTTCAGATTGTTGAGGTAAGGTGGTTATCTTTTGTTTTAACTGAGAAATCAGAAATTGCTGATACTTAAGCATATGAAATTGACAGTTTAGTGCTCTCATAGCTAAGGTGGCTGAGGTGTAAACCTTTTTCTCCCATCTGTCTAGTGCTTTTGAATCCCTTTCAGAAGGTACCGGATTTTTAGCCATGGAAGCCTTAGCCCCCTTGGGACCCTGGGAGATAGTCTCTGGGTCAGCTACTGGGCTTTTGTAAAGAAATTTGTGGGAATCGGGTACTCTGTAGTATCTGTCAGGCTTGGCCGGGGCAGGAGGTAGAGAGTCAGGGTTGAAACTGGATTCTAAGTAGACATCATCCACAATGTCCAAAACAGGAGGGATGGCTAGAGGTCTGTGTTGGGGGGAGTAAAAGAAAAGTACAGTTTTGTACCTACCATAAATGTAGATGTTCGAAGATCCACATTGCTGCAGTCCTTACACTTGGGTATACCGCTGTCCTCGGTCGGCCCGAATACCAAAGTATATGGCTGACGTCGGTCAAGGCGCATTAAACTGATGCCAGGACGTCAGGGTATAAATGCGCATGACCGACGTCATATCCTCAGTCTTTTCTTGCCCCAGATGTCAGAAGACCCTATACAGGGTAAAATCAAAAAATCACCAAACACTAAACACCCCTGCACCCAAACTATGTACAACTTCTTACAAATATATAATAAAGAATCAACCTATCCACACTACCACCCCCAAACACAGAGGGGAAGGAGGGAGGGTAAATTGGACTGCAGCAATGTGGATCTTCGAACATCTACATTTATGGTAGGTACAAAACTGTACTATGTTCTTCATCTCACATTGCTGCAGTCCTTACACTTGGGTAGATTCCCAAAGCAGAGGAAAGGGAGGATGGCAAATCAAAGAGAAGCAGGAGCCGTCAAAATGCCCTGTAAAATAGCAGTGGCAAACCCAGCCCTAGATTTAGAGAAGAGAGGAAGGTGGTAGTGCTTAGAGAAAGTATGTACTGAACTCCAAGTAGCTGCCTCCAGAATATCCTTAGTTGCCACCCCCCTTAAAAAAGCTGTAGAAGTGGCAGTAGCCCTAGTGGAATGAGGTCTAATCCCTGTTGGAATCTCCTTGCCATGATGGGAATAACAAAAGGCAATGCAAAACCCAATCCACTTAGAAATAGTTTGTTTTGACACAGGCTTGCCCTGAGAACACAAAGCAAAAGAAACAAACAACTGCTGAGACTGCCTGAAACTCTTAGTCCTGTCTAAGTAATAACGTAACTGCCTGTGTACATCTAAAGTATGCAAAATCTTTTCTCCCTTGTTTTGGGGGTCTGCATAAAAGGTAGGTAAATGAATAGTTTGGTTTAAAGACACACTTGAAACCACCTTAGGCATAAAGGAAGGGTTAGTACGTAAAGATACCCTATCCTTATGGAAAATCAAGAAAGGCTCAACCGCCATAAGGGCCTGCAATTCAGAAACCCTTCTTGCAGAGGTAATGGCCAACAAAAAAGCAGTCTTCCATGACAAATATTTTAACTCAGCCGTAGCTGCAGGCTCAAAAGGTGGTAGAGTGAGCTTTTCCAACACATAATTGAGGTCCCAAGCAGGAGTAGGAGCTCTTCGTGGAGGTCTTATGTTCTTTGCCCTCTGAGAAATTGCTTGAACAAAGGATGAGAAAACAAAGGTGGATCACAGTCATAGTGAGCTGAAATTGCTGCAGCATGAATCTTAATGGAAGAGAAGGACAAACCCTTGTCCAATAACTCAGTAAGATATTGAAGAGCCACACTCAAATTAGGCTCAGAAACATCCAAATCCTTTGCTGCACTCCAAAACAAAATCTCTTCCACTTGTCTGCATACACTTTCCTTGTACTAGGTCTCCTAGCTTCCATAATCACATTCAAAACTTGTTGAGGAAGTTGAGCCCTGCTATGAGCTAAAACAGGATATGCCATGCTGTGAGATGAAGAGAGTGAAGCTTGACATTGAGTAGATGACCGTCCTTTTGGGACAACAGGTGTGGAATCAAAGGTAAGGGCCAAGGTGGTTTCCTTATCAGGTTTCTCAGTAATGGGTACCAATGCTGTCGAGGCCAATCTGGAGCTATCAGGATCATTCTTGGTTTGTCCTGTCTTACCTTTAGCAGTACCTTTAGAAGTAGAGGAAGAGGTGGAAAGGCATATACATGAAGATTTTTCCAACTGAAAGAAAGAGCATCCACTTTCCAAGCTGCCTGGTGTATCCTTTTTGTGCAAAACTTTGGCAGCTGGCGGTTTAGAGGAGAAGCGAACAGATCTATGTCTGGCGTTCCCCATGACACTGTTAATTGCTGAAATACATGAGGATCCAATTGCCACTCGTGGGGATCCATGATTTGTCTGCTTAACACATCTGCTAAGGAGTTCTGCACTCCCGGCAGAAACCTTGCCTGAAGATTTAGTTGTAAACTGAGAGCAGTGTCCCACAAAATCATTGCTTGTCTGCATAGAGGGTAAGAATGTGTTCCCCCTTGCTTGTTGATGTACCACATGACAGTTGTGTTGTCTGTTAGAATCAACACCTGCCCTGGAAGAAGTAATTCCTTGAAAGCTGTTAATGCAAACTGGACTGCTAACATCTCCTTCAGGTTGATATGTAGATGCTGTAGTCTGGCAGGCCACTTGTCCTGTATCCACTTTCCATTGAGATGAGCTCCCCAAGCTTTGTCCGAGGCATCTGTTGTTAGAATCTGACTCGCCTCTGGCCGGGTCACAGAAAGTCCCTTGTTTAGGTGACATTGCTGAGCCCACCACAAGAATTCCTTTTGGATGCAAGGTATTATTGGAATGACAGTGTCCAGATCCTGGCAGTGCTGTGTCCATAGATTCTTGAGATACCATTGTAGCTTCCTCATATGCAGTTTGGCATTGGGAAGCACCAGAATACAAGATGCCATGAACCCTAAGGCTTGAAGGACTGTCCTTGCAGTCAGCCCGACATGGTGTGATAGTTGTTGGAAGTAAAGGAAAGATTCTTTTGTTTGTCCGGGGTCAAAACGGCCATCTGGGTTGCTGTATTCAGTCTCACACCCAGAAAGCACATGTCTTGAGAGGGTACTAGACTGGACTTTGTTTCGTTCACAGAATACCCCAGGCATCTTAGCACTGCTATCACATATTTTAAATGCTGTAGAAGCTCGTCCTTGCCTTGAGCCAGAATCAGGCAATCGTCCAAATAAGGATAGATCTGTATTCCTCTCAATCTGAAGAAGGCTATCACTGGAGCCAGAACCTTTGTGAATACTCTGGGTGCAGTAGATAAGCCAAAGGGCAATGCAGAGAACTGATAATGAGAATTTCCAGCTCAAAACAGATACTTCCTGCAACTTAGAGTGATAGGAACATGAAGGTAAGCCTCCTTGAGATCCAAAGTTACCATCCAGTGATCTTTGCCCAGTAGAGGTAAAAGCTGTTGCAATGTCAGCATCTTGAACTTGGGAATGTCCAGAAAGGTGTTGAGGATAGACAAATCCAGAATTGGTCTCCACGTGTTCCCCTTTTTTGGTACTAGGAATAGGCGAGAATAAAATCCTAGGCCCTTTTCTGCCATAGGTACCGGTTGTATGGCCCCTATCTGGAGTAATAGAGAAATTTGTCTGTAAGCTTCCAGTCTGTGCTGAGGAGGAATGTCTGGCATGCCCTTGAAAGGTGGCAAGGTATGGAAATAAAATCTGTAACCGTGGTGAATGATATCCAATACCCATCTGTCTTGGGTAATTAAACTCCAGTTCTCCTTGAAAAGTGTCAGTCTTCCTCCCAAAGGTGCTGCCAGACGGGAAGGTTCTGGCAGTTGAAAAGGTAGGTCATTGGGTCTGTCTACGAAAGGGCTGACCCCTGCCCTCACCTGAAGACTGTGCAGGTGAGCCCCCTGTCCTGGATCTAAAAGAGCCCTGAGCTCTGCCCCTACCACGCCTAGACCTACCCCTAGACTGGGAATCATAAGAAGGATATGTCCACCCCTTGCTTGGCCAATTTCTACTAAACTTTGGAGGCTGAACCTGTAAAAAATCTTTAACAGTGTGCATAGACTTAGCTTTGTCTTCCATTTCTTTAAAACTGCTTCAACAGGCGAACCAAACAACACATCAGATTGCAAAGGGGCATCCAAGATCCTTGACTTAACATGCTCAGCTAAATTCTGATCCCTTAGCCAGGCGTGCCTGCGTAGGACAGTACCAGTGGCAGCCACCCTCGAAGAGGCCTGTACAGCATCAAAACCACATTGTAAGGAATGCTTACCCACCTGTTCAGACACATGCACTAGATCTTGTAACTCCTTACATTCAATACCTTCTGCCAGAGCATCTACCTTAGACTTTAACTGTGAAAGAAGATAGATCTGATATCTCAGCATGTGGAATTGACAATTCAAAGCCCTCATGGCTAAAGTTGAAGAAGTATAAACTTTCTTACCCCATCTGTCTAAAGCCCTTGCCTCTTTATCCGGAGGAACGGATTTTTAACAACAGAAGCCTTAACCCTTTAGGTCCCTGAGTAACAGTCTCTGGATCTGCCCTAGGGCTTTTAAAGAGATACTTATGAGCTTCAGGCACCCTATAGTATCTGTCCGGCTTAACAGGAGCGGGAGGTAAAGAATCAGGGTTAAGAGAAGCCTCTGCAAAACATCTTCCACCACAGAAAGAACAGGAGGTATAGCTAAAGGCCTATGCTGTGGTAAAACAAAATTCCCTAAGTCTTTTCCTGGAATCAGAGAAATCCTGACCTTCCCATTTAAAATGCTCCCTCATGGAATGGAGAGTCTCTGAGAATGAAAAATCCTCAGGAGGAGAAGCAGTAGGAGTGGTGTCATCCACATCAGAATCAGAATAATGAGAAAACTCCTGCAAATCTTCAGCCAAGACTCAAGCATCAGAATCCTGCTCAAAATTCCCAAATTCAGGATCCACCCTAGGCCTTTTGTCAGGAGGGGGCATAGAACCCCTAATCAGAGTAATTAAATCTTCAGCCATCCTAAGCATATGTCTCTTGGGCACAGGGCCTGAAGTACTAGCAGACACCTGCTACAGCTAAACCTGGCCTGCCCTGGAAGAAGCCTTGGTAACAGTAGGGGAAGGCCTAACCACCTTAGGCAGAGAGGGAAGGACAGTTACCTGAGAAGCCCCTTCAGCCTGGCCTACCTCCTGAGAAGAGACATCCTGTAACAATAAAGTCTCTCCCTGGGACTCTAAGGAAACTTCTGTTTGGACCTCCGGCTCAACCGAGCCTTCTAAAGAACCGACGTCCGGGACGGACGGTTCTTCTAACCTAGGCCTAGGTGCTTTGTCCTTGCGTTTCTTGAAGCGGCGCCGGAGCATCCGGCGGCATTTTGTAATGCACCGCTTCCCGAAGACTAACCTGGCACAATCTAATCTCCTCTTTATAGTACGTTTGTTAAATCTAGCACAAGAGGGACACCCAACAACGTCGTGCTCAGGCCCTAAACAAGGTATACACAAGTTATGGTAATCCCTATGTGGTATCTGTTTCCCACAAGAAATACAGTTATTTACTTTTTCTGACATCCGGTAAAATACTGAGGCAAGAAAAAACCAAAATATTCCCCAACGGGGTACTTAGCCAACTTTGATTCGGTCTGAAACTCCGGTTTCGGAAAATCTCAGGACGCCAACCTGCACTCGCAAATTTGCTTCTGCATCGGACCACGGCAAAAGACTGAGGATATGACGTCGGTCATGCGCATTTATACCCTGACGTCCTGGCGTCAGTTTAATGCGCCTTGACCGACATCAGCCATATACTTTGGTATTCGGGCCGACCGAGGACAGCGGTATACCCAAGTGTAAGGACTGCAGCAATGTGAGATGAAGAACATCTCTCTCAGCCTTTTCTTGGAATCAGAGTAATCCTGACCTTCCCAGTGAAAATGTTCCCTCATAGTGTGTAAAGTTTCCCCAAAAGAGTAATCTTTTGGAGGGGAAGCTGAGGGAATAGATTCCTCAGCATCAGAATCTTCATAAGGAGAGAAGGAATAGTCTTGGTCCTCGCAGGAATCCGAAGAAATAGACAGTTGTTCAGAGGAAGCAGAATCTTCCTCTTGTCTAGGCCTTTTGTCAGGAGGAGGCTGTGAACCCCTGATAAGAGAAATCAAATCTTCTGCCATTTTGAGCATCTGTTTCTTAGGCATAGGGCCTTGAACAGGAGACTGAAGTGAAGTCTTTTTTGATTTAGAAGGAGTCTTCGACTTGGAAAACGTTTTGACTGTAAGAGTCATCAGTCTGAAAACGCCTTCAGAAACCGATGGAGTTTCAGAAGAACCGACGTCCTTGGAAGGTAAATCGTCGGTAGGTCCTGAAGTAAAAGGCTGCGTCGGCCTAGTACATTCCGAAAAAATATCTGTAGCGGTCTCGGGTTCCAGAACTGCGGTAGTCAGAGGCTGCGTTGGAGCCTCACTGATAACCGGAGAACCGGAGACCGGATCAACCGAGGCCTCAGAATCGGGCTTAGGCCTGGGCTGTCGGTCCTTGTCCCTGCGCTTTTTGTGTATGCCGGTAGTTGGAAGCTCCGACGGCATGTTATAGTTAAATTTTCTACCAAAAAAGTGTTGTGCGAATTCAAATCGTCTTTTAATAGTACGTTTATTAAATCTAGCACAAAAACGACAAGAAGTGACGTCGTGATCAGGGCCTAGGCAAGGTATGCAATAAGAATGAAAATCCTTATGAGGTATTTGCTTCCTACAAGAAATACAATTGTTAACTTTTTCTGACATCGGTCTGAGGCAAAAAAAGTTTCCCCAACGTGGTACTTAGCTTTATAGAAGACTTCGAATTTGAAAATCTCAGGAGTCGGCCGACCGACACTTGCGAACTGCTTCTGCTTTGGGCACTGCGCTGCAAGAAAGACTGAAGAAAGTGGCATCGGTTGCACTATTTGTACCCCTGGCGCACTGAAGTCAGGATGAGGCAACGGCAACCGATGTCGGACCAAGACTTTGGAAATCCGGCCAACTGCGGGACCGCCTGACAACAAGATAACCCAACTGTGATGACTGCAGCAGGCTAACATGATGAACATCAAAGTTGAGGTCCCAAGTTGGAGTAGGTGCTCTACAGGGTGGTCTTATGTTTTTAGCCCCTCTGAGGTACTGTTTTAACAGAGGATTAGAAAAATTTGGTGGATACGTGTTGTAATGAGCAGAGATGGCAGAGGCGTGGATCTTGATGGATGAGTAGGAGAGGCCTTTGTCCAGCATCTCAGTTAAGTATTGTAGTATCTGAGGAATGTTTGGGACAAGAGGGTCAAGGCTGTGAGCTTGGTTCCAGGCACAGAATTTCTTCCATTTATCCGAATAGGCTTTCCTGGTACTAGGCCTTCTGGCCTCCAGAATGACATCCATAACAGCTTTGGAGAGAGGCACTGCTTGCTTGACTAAGGAATCTTCCATGCAGCTAGGTTTAACGTCTTTAGCTGGCTGTGTAGTATTTGATTGTTGTGCTGAGTTAGCAGATGTGGGCTTTGAGGCAAAATCCAGGGTGGTTCTTGTACTAAGCTCCTTAAGATTGGGTACCAGTGCTGGCGCGGCCAGTCTGGTGCAATCAGAATCATCTCTGGCTCTTCTTGCCTGGCTTTTATGAGAACCTTTAGCAGGAACTTTCCATGCTTGTGGATGGTAACTCTTTGTGCAGAATTTTTGTAGCTGGCAGTTTATTGGGGATGCAAACAGATCTATGTCCGGGCGCCACCATTTCTGTGTTATCATTCTGAATATTTGTGGATTTAATTCCCATTCTTGGGGATCCATGCTGTTTCTGCTTAAGTTGTCTGCCAGTGTGTTTTTCACTCCTGGCAGGAATTGTGCTTGCAGATGAACTTGAAGATTTATAGCTGTGCTCCACAAGGTCATGGCTTGTCTGCATAGGGGGTAGGAGTGAGTGCCCCCTTGCTTGTTTATGTACCACATAACTGTGGTGTTGTCTGTCTTTAGCAGTAGTTGTCCTGGATGCAGCAGGTCCTTGAAAGCTATAAGGGCATTTTGTACAGCTAGCATCTCTTTTTGATTGATGTGAAGATGCCTTTGTTCTGTGGGCCACGTGCCCTGAATACATTTGCCTGCCATGTGTGCTCCCCAGGCGTAATCTGATGCATCTGTTGTCAGTGTTTGCCTGGCTGTGGGTTGTGTAAAAGGCTGTCCCTTGTTGAGGTGACAAGCTTGAGCCCACCATTGAAACTCCTGTTGAAGGCAAGGGATTAGTGGTATAACTGTTTCCAAACTTTGACAGTATTGAGACAATACATTCTTTAGGTACCATTGTAGTTTCCTCATATGCAGTCTGGCATACGGAATTTGTAGTATGCAGGATGCCATGTAACCCAAGGCCTGCAGAATTTTTCTTGCAGGGAGTTGGGTCTTTGTTGCCATCAATTGAAAGTATTAAGTCAGCTGTCTTTGCTTGTCTGGCATGAGATAAGCCATCTGGGCTGTTGTGTTCAAGCTGGCACCCAGGAATATAATGTCTTGTGAGGGCACTAGTTTTGATTTATTTTCATTTACTGTGTACCCCAGGCAACTTAATAACTTTTTTACAAATGCCAGATGCTTTAGAAGAATGTCCTTGCTCTCTGCTTGAATCAGGCAGTCATCCAGGTACGGATAAATTTGAATTCCTTTCTGTCTGCAAAATGCAATTACTGGTGCCAGGCACTTTGTGAAGACCCTGGGTGCAGTAGATAAGACAAAGGGCAGTGCAGAGAATGGGTAGTGCATTGAACCAGCTATGAATCTGAGGTATCTTCTGCAGTTTTGTCTGATAGGGACTTGCAGGTATGCCTCCTTGAGGTCCAAAGTCACGAGCCAAGCTTTCTTGCCCAGCATGGGAAGAAACTGCTGTAGTGTCAACATTTTGAATTTTGGAACATCCAGGTAAGTGTTTAGAGATGAAAGATCCAGAATGGGCCTGCAGGCTTTGTCCTTTCTGGGAACCAGAAACAGTCTTGAGTAAAATCCTTGTCCTTGCTCCTGTGATGGTACCTTTTGAATAGCTCTCATATCCATGAGTGCTGTAATTTGTTTTTGAGCTTCTGCCCATTGATTTAGTGGCAGATTTGGCATTCTGTTTAACCTTGGCAGAGTGTGAAAGTGGAACCTGTAACCTTGAAATACAATGTCGAGAACCCATTTGTCTTTGGTGATCATTTGCCAATTGTGGTAGAAGAGGGACAGTTTTCCTCCTAAGGGGGCTGCCAAGAGGGATTTGTTTGGCAGCTGTAGTGGGAAGTCATTGGAGCTGCTTTTTATATGGTTGGGGGCTGTCTTCCCCTTCTTTCTGGCCTGATGCAACCCATTGACGAGGCCTATAAGGACCTTGTGTTTGACCTCTACCTCTTGGACATCTGTATCTTCCCCTTTGAGGTCTGTCTGTAATTGGAAAGGACCAGTTCTTAGTTGGCCAGTTTCTGCTAAATCTAGGAGCCTGAACCTGTAAGAAATCCTTCACCGTTTGCATAGATTTTGCCTTATCCTCCATTTTCTTTAACACCTCTTCTGCCTTAACTCCAAATAACACATCCTGCTGCAAAGGTGCATCCAATAGTTTTGCTTTAACATGATCTGGTAACGTATGTTATTTTAACCAAGCATGTCTTCTAATGACAGAGCCTATAACTGCTGCTCTGCAGGAGGCCTCTAGAGAATCAAAACCACATTGCAAAGTATGCTTTCCCACTTATTCAGCTGCATGCAATCAATCCTGCATTTCTTTAAAATTAGGAGGATCTGATTCTGGAAGCATTTTTTGTTTTAACTGAGACAGTAAAAATTGCTGATATTATAGCATGTGAAACTGGCAATTTAAGACTCTCATTGCTAAAGTTGCAGAAGTATATACTTTCTTTCCCCATCTGTCTAATGCTCTGGAATCTCTGTCAGAGGGAACTGGATTTTTGGTTGATGAGGCCTTAACTCCTTTGGGTCCCTGAGAAATAGTTTCAGGGTCAGCTACAGGGCTTTTATACAGAAATTTATGTGAGTCAGGGACTCTGTAGTATCTGTCAAGTTTAACAAGGGCTGGAGGTAAGGAATCAGGATTTAAGCTGGATTCAGTATACATATCATCCACAATATCTAACACTGGCAGAATAGCAAGGGGTCTGTGTTGAGGTAATAAAAGGAAGTCTCTGAGCCTTTTCTTGGATTCTGAGTAATCCTGGCCTTCCCAGTGGAAATGCTCCCTCATGGTATATAGGGTTTCCACAAAGGAGTAGTCCTCAGGCGGTGAGACTGATGGAATTGATTCCTCAGCATCAGAATCCTCATAAGGGGGTAAAGAGTATCCTAGGTCTGAGGATGAATCAGAAGAGATGGACACCTGGTCAGATGAGTCATAGTCTGCATCCTGTCTAGGCCTTTTATCAGGAGGGGGATGGGACCCCCTGATCAGAGTGATTAGGTCTTCGGCCATTTTGAGCATTTGTTTCTTAGGCATGGAGGCCTGCCCTGGAGAGTGCTGTATTTGTTTCTTTGATTTTAAAGGAGGCTTAGACTTATATGAGGGTTTAATGCTTAACTGAGTAGGTCTGAAGACACCCTCTGAAGCTGTGGGTTGCTCAGCTATTCTGGATCCCTCTGAAAGGTTAGTCTTGATAGGCTGAATAACTTGTGCGTCCAATGCCCAGCCATCTCCACGTGGGAGTCAGAGGTGGCCTGTGGTTCTACAGAAGCGGTCATCAGGGGCTGCGAAGGTGCCTCGCTGAAAACCGGCGAACCAGCGACTGGCATAGAAGAGGCTTCGTCGTCAGTTTTGGGCCTCGGATGCCTATCCTTGTCTTTGCACTTTTTGTGTATTCCGGTCACCAGAAGTTCCGAAGGCATGGTATAATTGAATTTTCTACCAAAATAATGTCGGGCAAAAGCAAACCGACGTTTAATAGTACGCTTGTTAAACCTAGCACAAAACCGACAACCAGTGACTTCGTGGTCTGGGCCTAGGCATGGGATACAATAGGAATGGAAATTCTTATGAGGTATTTGCTTCTCACAAGAAATAGTTATTAACTTTTACTGACATCGGTCTGAGGCAAGAAAAAATTTCCCCAACGGGGTACTTAGCTTTGTAGAAGACTTCGGTTCTGGATTCAGAATGAAAATCTCAGGAAACGGCCGACTGGCACTTGTGAACTGCTTTTGCTTTGGGCACCGCGCAGCAAGAAATACTGAAGAAAATGGCGTCAGCTGCATATTATATCCCCCTGTCGCACTGACATCAGGGAGGAGGCGACAGCAACCGACGCCGGACCGAGATTTTGGAACTCAGGCCAACTGGGGAACCGCCTGATGGCAGGATAACCCAAGTGTAATGACTGCAGCAGTGAAACACGATGAACATCAGTGTACTAGCTGGCAAAATGAGTTCAAGCCTGTGTGCTGCTAGGGTATGGGACACAGCTAAATAGTAGGGCAAAAGTGCAGGTTGAACATTTTACACAGCAGTGAACACGTGAAGCAGATACAGTAAAGACAGGCAGGCCAACTATGTATAGTGCTTTTAAGACTGAAAGTTAATTAGCCTGACCCATTTTATTAAGCAAGATCTGCAGCTTTTTGGATTTACAAGTGGTTAACGCAGATATTGGTGCTGTAACAACTAACCACTCCAGCAAGGTATAGCCCACCAAACATTTATTTTAGATACAGAACTTGTTCTAGCATGAAAACAAAAATATGATGCAATTATTTTTCTTCTATCTTCAGAATGAGTATAAATTTATCTAGTGCAGCAAATTAATATACAATCCCCACTAAAGTTTAGAGAAGATTGTACACGAGTGAGCAAAGATAATTATTCTTCAGAGTCTTACTGTATCAGAGTTTACTGCATAACAACAGGAAGTCAAGTAATTTCTGGTAAGGCCAGCCATAGCATGACAGTTAAATTAGGATTCATGCAGAGAAGTAATATTACAGAACACACCCCTTTAAACAAAAAATAAAAAAGTCACACTCTCACACATTTTGCTTATGTAAGAAGTCACATAAATTGTACTGCCTTTCCACTGATCTTAACTAAGGTCACCTTTGGAGACATGATTATTTACAGCTGTTTCTTAGCAACTGTTTCATGAACTCTGTTCAGTAATTTTTAGCATATGATGTCTCTCCCTGAATAGACTGGGGATCATATATGGGGAATGCTGCCTGAAAATGGAACAGGGTCAGTCATTGATTGCATCATGCAAAAGCATGAACATCAATCATGGAATTCCACTGCACAATTAACCCCTTGGATGAAATGAGCATGTCCAGGAGGCTGTAGACCCTACACACCACAATTTGATTCGCTAAGGTGTAAACTATGGTCCTTCTCCTGGTTTGCTTGATTGTCACTCCAGGGAATGAATGGGCCATAGCATTCTTGCCTGGGGAACAAGTGGGCTCATTAGTTGACCACTCGAGACATGGTAGATGGCCAACAAGAGGCTAGGGCAAAACAAAAATAGAATTCTGAAGGTCAACAATCCTTTGACTGTAGAACCACACAAATACAACAGACCCACATGTATATATACCTGTACCACACATGCTTATGATAACTGCAACAGTAAAATTATCTAGCAACTATCTACAAGAGAATTTATTTATTTTCTTTTCCTTTTTTTTTATTTTTGAAGCAAGGTCACTAGGCTATACTTCATGGGGCAATTTATTATGGTTCCCCTTAGCCATAACTCCCCACCCATACCTAAGTTTTTAATCTTTCCAAGCTAGGATCACTGGGTTCCAATGTGGTGAAGATGGGTCTCCTACAGGAGGTGAGTGAATCTGGGGAAACCACCACTACAACAAAACAGACACTTAGACAATTGATGCCTTCTCCCTTAATTTGGGAGGTTAATTTCTTTCTGATTTCCCTGTTATACCCTTATCTCCATGGTACATCAGAAAATAAGGGAGAGGCCAGAAATTATACAGATTTCTCTTTGTAGGTTAAAGCTGCATTGCCTGTCCCTCCTTTTCAAGATGCTAAGGGAGGAACCCTACCTTATACTTTAGGACATGTACCTCCTGAAGCAGTGTGTGTGTGTGTGTGTGGGGGGGGGGGGGGGGGGGGGTTCAAGAAATTCTTACCAAGTCAAATGGAAAAGGTTTTCCTTCTGGTGCCAAAGAAGGGACCAGCATCCAAAAATCAGCTGGCATATCTATGACGCTGCAGTACTTATCCGAGTTATTTCTAGCTGTTGCAATAATTTATGCATCATAAGGAGCAGAAAACACAATGTAAAGTAATAATGAAAAACTTGCACTATGCAAAATTTTTACTTTATTTTTATTTTGCCTTTGTTTACTGGGATAGTCAGAGTGGTATTAGCTTGAAACCCGTTCTCAGCAGAGGTACAGGGAGAAAACCTTCTTATACTGTCCAATCATTAAAGCTATCGTGAAAGTTTAAACAAAAGTTGGATAATTATAAATAGTATAAGATTATGCATAAAAGACATTAAGCAAAAACAAGTCAGACATTATATACAGAACAAGAATCCACATCTAATATATGCATCTCATACATATAAGAAGGAGATTGTTATACAGAAAAACAGTTTATGAGAGTTTACTTTATGGGAATACATTAGTCTCAGTATAGGTCCTTGATGTAGTAAAATAATGTTTGTAAAAAAATACTTCTAAGAGGAGAGAAAAATTACTTTAGGAAGATAGTAACAGTAAAACAGACACAAGTGAGAGAGAGTAAGAGGAAGTTACTACACTGAGAAATCAGAAGTGAGGAAAGGAGTCCAGATGGCATTTGTTCTACAGATAAGAACAGATTAAATATTTTGCTATTATGGCAGTCAACCTGGTGAGATGCAGGAGCAGATCCATTTTTCTCTGAGACTCTGAGCTAACATTTTAATTGTTTTTTGCAAGAGATTACATTTTGGTTTGTTATTAGTGCTAGAGGGAAAGACTTCCACATTTATAAAATTTTGTTGGAGTATAAAGAGTCTTCACAGAATTGTAAGATTTCATTATGGTGAGCAGAGATTCTTTTGATATTAGTTACCCTTCAGGGCAATACAGTTGTATCATGTTTTTTGTGGTTGGACAGATGTCTGGCTTATGTAAGACTTTGTGTACAGCAACAAGTTGTGATAAACAGTGGGATATCTGTAACCATTTACATTTCCTTAATGCTAGATAGTGGTGTGACCAATAGTGATGGTTTACAGCAAATCAGGAGGTTTTGTTACATCATTGTTCTAGTTTTGTCAGCAATGTGCCTTACGGATTACTGAAAATGGGAGAAGCATGGAGCAGAAAAATCAGTAAATAAGCAGATGGTGTACGTTTTCTGGGTTCGTCAGTGAGAAATGATTTTACTCTGCATAGAAAGCTTAGTTACTGGTGTGTTTTCTTTATGGCTTAGTTAATGTGTTGATCAAATGTCAGCTGATCATTATTGATGACATCTAGGAGTTTAGCCTGATAAACATGTTTGATTTTAGCTTTGTTGGCATAAATGATGGTAAAAGATGTCTTTTTGATCTGAGATGGATTTGGGAGTAAATTATACTAATTTTGTTTTATTGGGATTTAATAGTGAAGTGAGATTCATTTAGCCAAGACTCGCTTGAGGAGAATGTATGCTGGGTTATATGTTGAAGTTTTCATTGTATTTTTGCTGAGCAGATCAGAGTAGAGTTGACAGTGTATTGTACTATAGTGGCCTATTTGCTGGCAGTATGGAGATCAGTAACAAGGAGGTTAAAGGTCAGGATACCTGCTAACACAGTGGATTGTGGGACTCCTGCTTTTACTGGGAGGAAAGTAGAGATGTCATGCTTCCATCTGACTGCCTTTGCCCTGTTGGATAGGTAACTATGGAAACAATATAGAGAGGTATTGGCTAGTCCTACATTAGAGAGCTGGAGTAAGGCTTTTTCGTGAGACATGGTATCAACATGTCTAGATAAGTCTAACAAAAGTGTAGAAATTAGATTATGTGTATTTCTGTGTGTTTACAGTAGAAGTGAAATGAAGCTGAGTGGTTGCAGTGATGTGGTGAGGCCTAAGTCATGCCGGGTAAGGAAAAGCAGATGATTTTCTAACAATTACTTGAGAAGCTATGTCTGCGTTTCTCCAGTATCTTAGATATGGACATAGAATGTCTTTTGGTCTATAATTAGAGAGTTCCATGAGGTGCCTCTTTTGTGCAGAGGTAGTATAAAATATTTTGTCCTTATGGATGGGTCTACATTTTCACAGATGGGTTGATTTATCAGAATAGAAAAGGGATATGTGATGGCATCAGCTGTCATTTTAAGGTACCAACTTGGGAGGCTGTCAAGTACAAGAGTAATAGGTTTCACTTTAGAAGAAGTTTTTTTATAGTTGCAGTAGGGACTAGTTGGAAAGAGAAGTGGTTAGGCAAATTTAGGCATTGTGGCGAAGGTTTGACTTGGTCTGTTGGGTTGCAGACTACAGATTTGAGTAGTTCAATGAAATGGGAATTAAATGTATTCACTATACTACTGTTTTTTGTTTGCAAGTTTGGGGTCAGCTATGTGGCTTGGTTGTAATAACTTGTTAATGGGGGTCCGAAATGTTTTTGGATTGTTAAAGTTTGAGTTTTGGTCTGTGGAGTACTAGTTTTCTTGTTTTTTTTTTAAATTAGGTGCTTAGTTTGGTTTCTTAGCTAAAGTTTTGGAAAGATGCAGTTATTTTGTTTTTTGTCCAGGCCTTCCATACTTTGTGTCTCTTTTTTATTTTATGCAAAGTTTGTAATGTCAACCATGGGGGTGGGTTGGATTTGACTCTCCAGGAAATGGTTGGGGCTACTGAGCCAAGTACACTTATGAAAGTACTGTTGAATAGCGTTACCACATCGTCTATTAGAAGAGCCCTAAGGGATTCCCAATTATATGCTTTCAGAGTTTTAATAAAGGTCTGCTTGCTGAAAGAAGTTAGTTTCCTTACCTGTCTAAAGATATATGTTTTACAGCTAGTCTTTGAAGCTCTGACAGCATAAATTGGTTGATGATCACTAACATTGTTGGATAATGTGCCAGCACCAGAGTTTAGGTCTGGGGAAGATGCTAGAATCTAGTCTTGGTTAGACTGTATATCTGTAGCTTTATTATACTGAGTTGGGAGGTAATTAGTTGGGTGAACGTATGTAGCTATACAGTGTTAGTGGGATTGTTACAGTGTGCTGTTTACCAATCTATACTTCGATCACCTAGCATGATAGTTTCATATGGGATTTTGAATGAAGAACAGCATAGCATTTCCTCAAAGGTGGCTATATTGGTACCTGGTGGGATATGTCTACCTTTGATTGCTAAGTTGTTCTGCTTGTTTATTTTGAGTAGTAATATAAGGGTTTCCTGAGTTAGAGAAAGTTAGAATTGGGTATGGATAGAGGAAGGTGGAGAGTATTTCTACAGAAAATGGCAACTCTGCCTGCTTTTTAATTGACCCAATCTAATCTAATGGCACTGTATCTAGGAGGTATAATTTATATATCTTTAGTTTCTTTGCAGTGTCAGGTTTCCAGTTAGTACTAACATGTCTAGAGAAAATTGGGTTAGCCAGGTGTGACATTCAGGGAGCTTACTATACACATTCCTCAGGTTGATGTGGAAAAGACAGTAGCCAGGGGGAGAGTGTAGCTGGGGCTGTGATGAGGAAGAGATCTCAGTGGGTGTGGAGTTAATATCAGTGCTAGGGTGACTAGGGTCTAGATTTGAATGTATATCACCACTTAGTGTTAGGGTGATGCACAAATGATGTGGTAGGTTATTTACACTTAAGGTTTGTTTTTGAATTTGTTATTTGGATACTGGGATACAGCCTTATATAACTGTATTTGAAATAAGTGAATGTAAGATGGTCAGTATAAGTATGAGGTTATTATAAAATTAGTGTTCTAGAAGTTATGGGAGGTGTTAAGTGCGTGCAAATTTTTGGGGCTTACAAGCTTGGAGTGGTGAGTGACATGATGTTATGTGCCAGTATTAGCAAGTACATGACGGCCATGTTGACTTACAGTGTGTGTATGTGTGTGTGTGTGTGTGTGTGTGTGTGTGTGTGTGTGTGTGTGTGTGTGTGTGTGTGTGTATGAAAGGGTAATGACGTGACGTGTGATATTAATGTGCGACAGTATGATGTAGGGGAAAATAGTCGAGGAAGAGAATAAGGACAGTGAAAGGGACTGCAGTTGCTGGAACTGGTATGATTAGTTGTACTGGAGTAAGAAAGGTATAGTGGCATGTATATTTTGTAGAGAGATAGGCCAGTGAGAGAGGAGCTAAAACAATGGGATAAGGAATAAAGGTGGGCTAGGATTTGATAGCCAAGAGGAGAAGATGGAGTAAGTTGTGTAGGGAGGAAAACATTAAAGTGCTTAACTGCAGACTGATAGGTTCATAAGTTCATAGGTGTGTACTAGGCTAACAGCTCTGGAGCCTTTACAAGCCTAGCCAATAGGATTACCCTGGCATCATGCCACCCGACATTAGCTCCTAGTGTATTTGTCGAGTAGAGCCACTGGAGTGATCCCTGGGGTGAATTTTCTATTTCACATCCTCTCATCAAGATTTCTCTTGAATAGGGCCAGTGAGGTCCTCTGCTTGACATGCATGGGCAGTCTCTGGGTTATGAACCTGTTCCTCCAACATGTTCTGTTGATTGTGGTAATGAGGTTAAGGTCTCTGGAGCATGAGGTGTGGAGGGATTGGGATTTCTTTAGATGTAGCATTTCTAACAGGGCTGGGTCAGATATGGCTTTGTAAGTCAAGCAGAGATCGCCTCTAAGTAGGCAATATGAGACAGAGAATAGTTGGAGTTTTTTGAGTCTGTCCATATAGGACAAATGTCCTCTTTGTGATGTACTTTTGTGACCTCTCCAGTTGTTGCAGATGTCTGGTGAGGTGCACGCCAAATGGGGCATTGTACTCGATGATTGGCCTAATGAGGGAAGAGTACAGGGAGACTTATTTTTTCATGGATGCAAAACTCTTAGTAATGACATGTGCCACATAGAAGGACTTTGTGACCACAGTGGCAATGTGGTGGCCAAAAGAGAGGCTGCTGTCAACCTGTGTTCCCAGATCCCTTATAACGCCTTCTGTGTTCAGTGGACTACCATCAATGTGGTAATTCAAGGGAACTGGATTTTTCCCAAGGAGGATGACGACACATTTTTTGGAATTGAGCTTAAGGCCATGGTTCTGACATCAGTCGGTGTCATTGAGGCCTTTCTGTAGGATGTCAACATCACTTGGGGAGTTAATAATAGCTCCCAACTTGCAATCATATGCAAACTTTGTGTTAGCCTGGACTTCATACAAGTAGATACCAAACAGGAGAGGACCCAGGATCAAACCCTGTGGAACTCCACTCATGACTGGTCAACAGTCTGACTTGGAGTCAGCTACTTTCACACTGTGGGTTCTATCAATGAGCCAGTTTGCAACCCACCTAGTGATATAGGGGTTGATGCCTAGCTTAATGAGTTTTTCTATGATTCTTGAGTGGGAAATGGTATCGAAAGTCTTGGCCAGATCAAGGTAGGCTGTATGAACCACCTTGCCTTCATCCACAGCTCTGGTGACTGACTCAAACAAGTTGACCAAGTTGAGCAGGCATGATCTACCTTTCACAAAACCAAACTGCGTAGGATCCAGAGTTTGGAGATTCCCTATATCCTTGTTTATTAGGTCCATGATGATGCATTCCATAGCTTTGCATATCAGACTCATCAGGCTAATTGGCAATAATTCCCAGGGTCTGTAGTCGCTCCTCTTTTGTGGAGAGGGATGACTGTTGCAGTGTGCTATTCGGTAGGGACAAAGCCTGAGGTGAGGCTGTGATTGAACAGGGCACACAGGTGATGTGCCAGTTCACTCTGTAGTTCATGTAAAACACAGCCAGGAATATTGTCAGGTCCCATATAAGCTGTATTCTTGGCCTTGGACACTGCTGTTTTAACCTGTGCAGCAGTAATACTTGGTGGCTGGCAATTTACTGGTATTGTGATTAGTCCTTTGTGAGGGGAGAGAGGAGTAAATTTAGCACTGAATCTGTCGGCCAGTATACTGGCAATATCTATCGGCTTGGTATAGGAGGCACCATTGTGTAGTAGCTCAGAGCAAATCTGGGTATTGCTGTGGAGATTCTTTACATAACTACAGAAGGCCTTGTGTTTGTCTTTACTATCTGCTATAATTCTGTTTTTATATCTAGCTTTAGAGGATTTGATGAGGGATCTCAACCTTTTGTTGAGGCTGATAAGGGAGTTTTTCCAGTCTTGGGACTTCACCTTATTCCGCATCAGGTTCCTCCTTCTGTTGTAGAGTTTGTTTATGGCAGGGGACCACCAGATTGACTTTCTTTTTTTTGAGGAGAGCATCTTAGTTCTATTGGGTATGGCAAGATCCAAGCATTTGTGCACGTGTTCATACAGTGCATTGGTGTATGATTTGGCGGTCATGCAACTATTCTCCATTTGCATGGGTGCTGTGAAGTTAGCCACCTCTATTTTTAGGAGCCCAAAGTTAGCTTTGGAGAAGTTTTTCATGGTGGTTACCTTTGTGGGGGGGGGGGTGGATTTCCAAGATGATTAGTTTATGGTTGGATCTAACCAGGGAGGAGTTGACTATTGGTGTAGAGCAACGGTCGCCCATGTTAGTAAAGACTAGGTCAAGGATGTTGCTACCTCTAGTAGGGGTAAGAACAAGCTGGTCCAGAGCATTGGAATTAATGAATTCCAGAAAGTATTAGGCAAGTGTATTGGTACATTAGTAGTTTTCCCAGTTAATTGAGGGGTAGTTGAAGTCACCCAGGATGAGATTGTTAGGTTGTACTCTAATATTCTCCAGGGTGCTTAGGAACGTGGAGTGTGAGTCTTGGGACATGGTTGGGGACCTATAGCAGGCTATGACCTGAATCGCTGTCTTACCCAGTGTTAGCTGCACCTGAAGTATCTCAGATGCATTATGTTGGGCTACCAGTCTGGAGGTGTGCACATCCTTTATGAATATGGAAACACCACCACCTTTGGAGCTTCAGACTAAGTTCTGGGGCCGAAAGGTGTGGAATGAGTTACAGCCTGGTAGTGCAGGGGTGCTTTCTGCTGCCTTGAACCAAGTCTCTGTTACAGCACAAATGTCGATGTTCTCCATTTTAAGGAGTGCTTCGAGCAAGTGCATTTTGAGATTTAGACTTCTAGCATTGAGCAGCATGACTCTCAGATTGCATTTGTTTGTAGCTGTTACGGTGGTAATTTGGTCTTTGGAACACTGCCTAAAAAGGCACTATAGGGGTGGCAAGAGCCTTGTCCAGTATCCAGAAGCCCAGAGGTGACAGATGCAGGCAATCTCTGGCAAAGCATCAAGGTCTGAAAATCATGTCATCCCAGGCAGACAAATACTGGATCCCCTTAGAATGACACCAGAAACTTGTTGAAATCAATCCTTTTCTGCTTGTACTGTGGTATCATTCTGGGTGATGGTAGGATGCTGCTCAAGGCTAGGGTCATACCCGCCAGGGCTACATAATCCAATTGCTCCTCCATGTCTCTTTTCATGTAGTCCAGAGAGGTACTTCTCAGGTCATTCACACCCACATGTACAATGACAGCGTCATATTTGTACCTGGTGTTGAGGGACATAGTGCATGCGTTATGCGGCAGATCCTGGCACCTGACAGGCAGCTGACTGTTACTTTCTCCTTATACATCCTAGTGAGTGGGACATCAGTGTGCCTCACTATCGAGTCACCTATGACTAGTGTGTTGGGCATGCTGTTTTGCCTTAGGGGCTTTGGTTGATTGGCACACTGCTTAGGAGAGTTATGTGTCTCATCATTAGTGTTGTGTTGTGGTGGTTGGGTGCATTTCTGCCTTAGAGGTCACTGCTGTTTGTGTAGACTTTTATTGAGAGCCTCCACGAAGGTGGGAGTGTGGTTTCAGTTTTTATGTGAAGGCAGTGCTGGTGTGTGTTCTGGAGGGCTATGTGTTCCATGTGGTGTGGTGCAAGTGTTGACCTTCTCCTCTTTACCAGCAATTCTGGTCTTGGCTGGAGAGTGCATGGCTTCCAGTTTGGTTATATAAGTGCATCTCTCACAAGTCTGAGTGTTGGGATGTAAGAGGAGTGGGTTGTCAGTGTACATGAGGCAGTTGCTACTGGAGCTGTTTCCTTGTAAAATGTTTAGTGCTGGTAGCACCTTTGTGTTCTACAATAATTGCTACAAGAAGTCTGGTAAAGTGCTAAACTAATAACCTAGTAAAAGTGCAGGAGAGGAGAGAACTAGCAGATCTAAGGGACAAATTGAAGAGCAGACTGCTCAGAAGCTTACAAACAGTCCTGGATACAGCAAATCTGTATCTTAACTATATTAATTACAGAAAAGGTGGGAAACAAGCTCAGATGTGGACTTTTAATCCAGAAAGTTGAAAGAGATGGAAAAAACTGCCCAAACGGCCAATAAGCTACTATTTCTGGGCCATAAACCACTCCTCCTGTGGTAGATAGGCTACCTAGTGCTTACCCCTCCCACTGATAAGCTAGAAAGCTTCCCTCCAACACAGAAAGGCTTGGGGGGCTCAGAAGCTTATAAACAGTCCTGGATACAGCAAATCTGTACCTGGACTAGACTAGCTACAGGAAAGGCAGGAAACAAGCACACATGCAGTCTTTTAAACCAAGGAGTAGAAAGAGTAGAGATGATTTAGAAGTTGTGTGTATATTATTGTGACTGGGTTATATCTATATTTATGTGTATGCCATTAAGAGGTGTGGGAAGCAGTTAGAGTTGTGGCTGGAGACAGGTCTTAAAAATGTAATGGCATAGGGGTGGCTGGTGAATTGGGGGTGGGAGAAGAGCATAGTGGGAAAAAACTCCCATATCAACAGGAGTCTTATCTGTTATGCTTTCAATGTAACAATTTTTTGTAATATGAGATAACACATGATATAATGGGTTCCTATTAGATGACCGAAGACACATTCTATCGAATGCGTCTTGGTCGAACTTAAAACAGCAAAAAGGCAAAACAGCGAAGCAGCTTTTAAGCAAATTCTTTCCCAGGGAAAAAATTCACTTGGCTGCTTCCATTACCTTGCCATTTTCGGCACTGTAGTGAGATCTTGGAATTGGTATATTTAAGTAGGGGGGAGTGCCCCCCACTTTATGTATTCTTTCAATTTTTTTTTTTTTTTTGGAACAGGGATTTTTTTCCCTTGGAAAAAAATTGCTGTTCTGAGCTTTCGAGATTGTAAGCTTTTGCTTACATGGGGTCGATTATTCATTGTTCGCTTTTTTAAGCGTTCAATGATATAATATCGACCCGATATAACACATGGTGTGGAAGTACAAGGGTTACCCTTCTCCGTCAAACTGGAGGTACAGTAGAGCTGTTTTGATGTAGCAAAGTTCTGCAATACACTATAAATCTACAGGTGAGTTTTCCTCAGACAGCTACAATTTCACAGCAAACAAGCTGAGTGCAGGATAGTTTATAGAGCGGAGGGGAACAGACTAAATTTGACTGAGAGAGCAGCAGAAATAGTATAACAAATTACCTGAAGGAGAAAAAGGCCAATCAGTCATGTAATAAATATTTAACTGAACTCCCACCGATACTTTGTGAGGTACACTAATCAATATAACATAACATCTCAGCCTGACATTGCTATGGAACTTCCTTTACTCTCATATAATACATCACAAGACTTATAATCTGATTTTCTCAATTTGATAAACGTATCAAGTCCAGAGTGAGTCCCCAAATGAGATGCTGTTACTTTTGGAATAATACCATTATGCAATCTTAAGTATGCAGAAGCAGGCTTCCAACTGTGCACCAGTCTTAAAGTTGAAGAACTAGTACTCAGAGACTGTCAGCTCATAGAACATACATTTAAACAGTTGCTTTCTCTAGTGAGTAGAGTTATCTGCTAGTCCTTGAGGGGAAGAGGGGGTCTCCAGTCACTCTGCATAACTGGAGATCACTGCAAATATCCCAGGGGCCCATGACTTTTTTGGTTCATTCAGCAGGAATAAATAAGTGATCCATACAAGATGCATAACATTCAGATTTAACAGGTATCGCATTGCAGACAGAGTTAATGCTTAAGGTAGACTGTAGAAAGATCAGGAAGATTCAGGAGAGGAAAGGCAAAAGTTTTGTTTGTTTGTTTTTTTTTCCACTTGACATATAAAATGGCAATATATTTAGAGTAAGCTGTGAGACCGTAGCATAACTGACAAGCTAGGAAGAAAGCCTGATATAAAACAACAATTTCACCAGAAAGAATAAATGAGCACCCCTCTTCAGCATCAGTCAGTACACTTTTGTCACACTCATTGAGAAGGTGGAAAATGATTTCCTATGTGGCTAGCCTGGTTCAGTCTGTATACATTATGATTGGTGAACCCTCTCCACAACAATCAGATGTGTTGGTGGCACATTAAGTGCTTCCATAAGGTGTTTTTCTAAAAATTCTGTTAGATCACCTTTTTCTGTTCTCTCAGTGAATCCCAACTAGCATAACTTATTCCTATGACATGTGTCCTCTAAGGCAACTAAACAGTCCTGCAGAGAGGGAGTAGCCTGATCATGCAAGCTGATACAGAAAGAACATTACTGTATGCACATGTGTGACACCCATGAACTGGCCCAGCATTCAAGCAGTCTCAATCCTCACAGAGGCTGACTTCTCTTTAGCACTGGGAGTAAAGAGCACCTGCCAGTAACCCTTGGTAAGATCAATGGTTGTAAGATACTTAGCCCCACCCAGCTGCTCTAGGGCGTCATCTGTCCTAGGCATGGGGTAAGCATCTGACTCTGTGTGACTATTTAATTTCCTGTAGTCCACACAGAACCTGGTGCTGCCATCCTTATTTGGTACCAGCACCACTGGGGAGGCCCAAGGACTGTTGGACTCTTGAATTACCCACTGCTCACAGGTCCTGCAGCACCTTGTTACATCTCTGGAAATTCCAGCCCAATAGAAGTTCTGCATAACACATCTCTTTGTATGTTTTATGCCCATATGATCTGCAAAGGGAATATCATGGGCTATGGCTAGAAGTGTCAGATGGTAGGCTCTAGGCACTAGCAACTGCTATATCCTCTCATCTTCTAGCCCTCCCTCAGGGGTCCACTCTCTATACAGTAACCCTTTGTCCCAGTATACAGATTCCCCCTTCCCTTGAGAATCAGGTGCCTCACTAGCTACCTGCCTCAGGCCTTGCAATGTAGGGTCTGAGACCAGAGCCTGTCTCAACTCTCTCTTTGTAACTCTTCACAGCTCCCCTTCCATAGGAAGCCGCTGACAGCGGTGCCTCACTGTCAGCCTGGGTACTACTACTCACCTCTACCTTTGCAGTCACTCTGTCTAAGGGAACATCAATACCCACAAGCAGCTGTGGCTTACCTTCAGTCTCACTGCTACATGGTAGCTTCCTCCATAAAGTAACCACCTCACCAGTCCTGGCTGCAAGTATGTGGTCTGTCTGGCTCTCCTCCAGGCTACCAGACCAACACTTTTGTCTCAAAGCCTGACTGTGTGTAACTGCATAAGCACATGGTACTGCCTCATCAAAATCCTTCCCTATCAGGGCATCTGCAGGATAGTAATTCAGTACCCCTGTTTTCTGAAGACAACCTACTATTGGCATTTTGTCTTTCTCACTTACTAGCTCTCTCCCCTTTTGTTCCCCACCTTACCTCCATGGACATCTGTATGCCACATTGCCCCACTGGTTGCATTCAAAACATTTAACCCTAGGTCCTGCACATGTACCTGGACTAGCGGCTTCCCTGCTACTGACAGATTCTGTTGGGGCAGTCTAGGCTGCCCACCATGGGTTCCTTTAGACCCATGAGCAGTACTGGGGGTCCCTTTCTTGTGCAGGGATTTCCTGCTTGCTAGGTGTAAGTCTCCCTTTTTCCCAACTCCTCTGAAATGCACATTGTGTATCAGCTAACCAGATCTTCATGTCCTCAGGCAAAGTGTGTCTATGCTCATGAACCATTTTCCTATAAGTTTCAGGTGTTAGCTTAAAGAATTCTAATAAACAATTCTTAGCAGCAGTATAATTAAAACAGTCAATGTCAGACATTTTGGATAACATAGTTACAGCTTTACCATGGAGTAAGGGGGTCAGGAACCGTACCGAGAGTCTTTGGTCAACATCATACTGTTTACATACCCTCTGAAACATATGAATGAAACTATCAAAATTATCCCCCTCAGTAAACTGTGGAAGAAACTGACTGACCTTTTGTGCTTCTGGGGTCCAGTTACTCCCTTCCCCATTACCTCCATGACTCTGGCAAAGTGTCAGCATCTCCTTTTTGTGCTGCCTCTGCCCCTCCTTTTCCACAGCTTTCATTTCAAACGCCTGGCCTCCAACTCAAGTCTCTTTAGCTCCAGATGGATTTTTAAGTTCTGATGAAAGCTGTGACCAAAGCTGCAATCATGTCTGCCTTAGTCAGGTTTCTGTGCACTAGTTCTTTAGCCTGGCACATCTCAGCCAACTGGCTTCTTGTCAGCTTTCCATACTCCTCTGCTGACATGTTTGCCTGCTCTCCCTGACTAAGAAAGCTAACAAAAGAAATAAAACAATTGTGATCTGAATTCTGAATATTCATTGCATGGCTGATTTAGAGTACAAAAACACTTTCAGTGATCACTGTACACAAGCTACAGGAATTCACTATCCACACCACTACAAGCCAATTAGTATGTGCCAATCAATTAATATGTGGTGTGGATATCCCACCACTGCCAAACAATTAATATGTGATGCCCATGCACTGGCCCAGCAATCAAGGAGCCTCATCCCTCACCACTAACACCAGTGAGGGGTGTCCACATTGGGAAGAATAACAAATACACACATAGTAAAGTACAATTTCCCGTAAGAGCACACAGATATCACAGTCAGTCTGGGGCTGGTTTCTCCCGTTCTCTCCAGATCCCCAATAAGACTCCCCATTGGCACAGCTATAGGTTCCAGATCTCAGCCTAGTGGTCAAGCTAAAACCTCCAGCACCTTCTCTGTCCAACCAGTGCTTTGTGTCCCTGCCCAAGTAGCTGACATACACACACTTTGAGATATGAGTTATATACAAACACACAAACACTCCTGGGGAAGGCTGGCACAGGTTCTCCAGCTATGCCCCTTCTGCTCAGACTGTACAGTAGTGCCACTTGCCAACCACTAATATCAGCTACTAATAAGGCCCTTATCAAAGGGTGTCCAATTATTACTGTGCAATATTATTATCCAAATGGTAAGTGTGACGAACAGCAAGGCTTAACTGGAGAGGCTTGGACAGTATCATTATATACATGCAATGTACTCTAGAGCTTAAATTCTCTCTGCATAAAACAGCCACAGTTGATATGTTTACAAATATTTACTAATAAATAATAAAGAACACAAGACAATACTTCTTAATACGCAGTGCTAGTCAAGAGTTCAGAGATCACAGGAAAATGCTTAAAATAATACAGTAGAATAGTTCTGACATCAATACAAAAACAATTAGTCTAATTTCCTATTTCCTAGCTATTTCTGAGAGCAAACACAGTTCTAAAATAAACTTACATATAGAGCAAGACAGTGCTGGTGATGTTGGATGTTCTGAAGACAAATGTAAAATGCTCCGAGTCACTTTCTCTCTCTCTGTCCTTAAATTGATAACACAGTACTATTGACTCATTTCAGATTACATAATTTTTTCTCTGGTTCCCAGGCAAGCAGAAACTCAGAGTTTAGCAGCCCTTTTGATCTTGCACCTGGTCAGGAAGCTATAGCAATAAAATACATTATACATGAAAATTCTAGCAGTTGACTCTGATCTCGAAACAATAGCAAGAATTCCTTCATCTAGACATCTCGGATCCAAGTTTTGAGATCAAACAATTATACAATGCTTGGCTTATCAGCTTTCCTCCAGCAGAGTGCAGTGTGGCTACATTTTTAAATTTCAACATTTAACAAAGAGATCAAGCAAGTGGTTTACATTAATATTTACAAATGACAGAATTATCTACAAAAGTTTATCTAGCTAGGCTGGCAGCCTTCACATATCTTCACAACATGGCCTGAAGGCTTACTGACATTTCTAAAAAGGATGTCTTAGCTGAACATGCCTTGAGATGTGCTTTGATTTAGATATTTTCAGTTTTGATTTCTGATGTGTCCATTAGTATATGAGTGATGAGTTCAGTGAGTTTATCCAACTTAGCACAAATGTTGGACTCCAAAAGCTGGACCAGTCAGTATTTAGCCCTATGATTTCCTTGCACAAACTAGCTGAAGTTGTCATACTATAGAGTGATCACCAGTTATTAAAAAGTCAGACAGTGAATATGCTTCTCAAGCCTAAAACATAGGCAGGAGGATTTCACAATATCAGAGCTGGCATAAGGAATCTGGTTACTACATGATGGTTAGCTCCTGCCCACCTATATTTGATTTAGTTTCATTTGAGGAAGTTTACAGAGTGGAACAGGAAAGAGAAGGATGATGTAAATATATTAGTAAAAAGGTATTATGGAGTGTTGCTGGAAGTTATGATTACTAAGAGATTCACACTTATGAATCTCTTACATATTTGTAAGTCAAAGCGTACCAGAAATACAAGGTCTAGGGACCTGAATTTTGCCAGTGACTTAAACAGAATATATTGGAGAGACACATATGTGTCACATAGACTGCCCCTCCTATGGACCTGACTTCCCAACCATGTGAAGCTGAGTTTGTCTATTACCCAGTTTAAGCTCAATGTAGACCGGTGGATGGGGAATAGGGAATTTACACTGGGCCTGGCACCCATGTCCCTAATGGAGACAGGTAGCTTATAAATGCCTGGCTCTCAATGTCCTATTCAGAAACAGGTTATCACTATTCTTTCTACAAAACTTGGCTAGGCTTAGAAAGCCCCCCCCCCCCGGATCATTAGCCTAGTGACAATCTATGAATGTATAAGAATTGTAGGAAATTTGAAAAGAAGACAATAATTCACTAGTACAGTAATATTATAATGCTATCACAAGACGAGATGGGTAACAGAGTAAGTAGCAGAAAAATCAGGTAATCATTTGAAATTCTAGGATCCACTACAGTGACTCCCAAAACATGGAGACTAAATGGCCGAAAAACACGCTTACTTATACAAAGTCTTAGAATTATATTTCTTGAATATATTCCCTTTTCTTTAAGGTATGGCATTCTCAGAGTTGGTACATACAAGTTTGGGATGTGTGGGGGTCTTGCCCTCCCACATCGGGGGGGGTGGGTGCAGGGGGTCTTGTCCCCCCTGCAAAAAGAAGTTTAAAGGAGAAGAGTAGTGTTCGAGATTTGCTCTTCTTCTGTAGCTTCAGTCTTTTTTCAACTTGGTGGTTTTCCGCATTTCGAGGGCCAACATTTCATTAGGAAGACAAAAAACTGTATGACAGTATCATGACTAATTACTATGAGATCAAATCTTGGGGCACAAGAAGTAAGAGAAGAATATCATTTGCAACATTTTAGAGGATGCTTCATTGTATGATTCCTGTAAGACTGAAACGAAAGCCAAAACAATGGAAGAGAGAATGTTTACAGTAACAGGATGCAAAGTACTGCAAAACATTACATACATTTTTAGAAAAGTGAGAACTTTTGGGAAAGTAACAGCAGAAAAATACAAATCTGGAAATAGTTAGAAAAGCGACAACTGGATACATTATTTATTCTTTATGACTTGCATGAAGGTATGAATAAAGTGTACAAAGTAACGATGCAGCGCATGTAGGTTACATGGAAAAGATAATGCGAGTTGTTTTGTATAACAACATTTGAGATATAATAGAAAGAGTGGAGGAAGTTGTGAAATGGATAATGACAATTAATGAATCAGGGAGAAGGGATCAAGGATGCTATAGTTTTCTTTCTTTCTTTTCTTTGTAACGAGATAAACGTGTTCTGAATGGACAGTTGTATATGGTTAAATGTTTTCTTTCTAAATATGTGAATTATTTTGGTCCATAATGAAATGTTATTTTACTGTATACTTGACTTTATGATGTTACTATTTTTGATAAGAGCCTTGGGAACTTTTACAGCTACCTTAGCTACTACCAACTCAGGTGTATGGCACCTCAGTTTAACATAGCTTCTGAAAGATGACACCTCAAGAGTACAGCACCTCTTTTATGCTGCACCACTGCTTCAGGCAAATGGTACCTCACTTTAATGCACCTTTGAAGGCTTGGTACCTCAAGAATGCAACAGACCTTCTCCTATTTATGCTGGGATGCCTGTTGAGCAACTGTAGATTGTTTAGTGGCTGTTTATAATTCTGAAGACTGCAACAATGATCCTAGTGATGGTAACACTGACTTAGTGAAAGTACAGGAATGTATACTAAGTATGTAATTGCAGTGTTAGAGTTCAGTACTCAGTTCTGTGGTGCAGTGATCTTCAACATAATGCAGTTAGCATCGATGTGGGGTAGTGGGGTCAAAGCCTCTTGCAAAAAATATTTTAATAATACAGCGGTGATAGCAGTGATTTTTGAATTCACATTTCACAATAGGAAATCACCCATTATTTTTCTGAATGCTGGGACTTGAAATATCAAGTGTCATGTTTGTATTAGGGAGCCCTTTAGCTTGTAAACATGCAATGTTTTGGCACACATTCTGAAATAATGAAAATGTTGCCTTTACTCTTGGCTACATGGCATGGAGTGATAAAGTTCTTACTATGACCCAGATCACCTGATTCTGAGTAGTAGCTTGGATGCTGGAAGAGTCAGGTAGAGGAGGACAGGATTAAGCAGATGATACCAGTTCACCCATCTTAGGGAAAGGGTTGGTTATTGTCTGCTGTTGTGCCACCAGTAAGTGGTGACTGTTGGGCAACAAAAGGCATAAAAATTGGGAGGATGTGGGCTTAGTGTTCATTAGTACATCTGTGGAAGCACATTGTGAGGGTATACTTGACCTTCATGGCAATGTGTGTCCATATCCGCCACTGAGTGATCGGGTTAGGGCCATTGAAAGTGCTATTTTTGCCTGCATAGTCAAATGCAGGAGATGGCATAAACCATCTCTGTAACTGCCTGTATGATAAAACCTGGGGACTACATCTCCAAGTGTTGGGGATTAATTAGGTTTATCAGCAACAGAAGGGGCCCTGTTGGCTGGCAGGAATGGAGGAAGTACTCACAAAAAAAGAAAAAAAGACTGTTAATTGGCAAAATTTGGAGCAAAGCCTTTTTCTAATTTTGGCTCAATATATGATATATTTACATTTGAGTCTCAGAATGAAACTTAAAGGAGTTTTTTCACTTTGTGGGCAAGATGTTTTCATTTTCATGACAGGCAAAGAAATGTTATTTATTTTACATTTGTTGACTGGGATAATCAGAAGACACAGATGACATCACATCAGCTGATCACTGTTGGATAAATAAAACAATAAGAATTATAGGGTGATGTTAATCATGTGTCATGGCCTGAGAGCCCCCAGGCTTTCTTATCTGCTTTACTTGACACTTTCTTTTTGTGGTGGGCCTTTCTACTCTTTTGGAACTTTTGGAAAAACAGTCAGTGGAGAAATTTCTTTTTCATTCAGGTGGTTGAGAATGAAATATTTGCTTGACTGATTGCATTGTTTTCACTTTCTCCAACAGTCTTTTCAACACCTTTTCTGAAGTGAGTACAAAGAGAAGCTCCTTGCTATTGGGGCATTAAGATGTACTTCTTTGACATGATCTGGTAGGGATCAGTCCTCAGCTAGACATGTCTACTTAGGACAGACTCTGTAACTGCTCTTCTTTACTTCATAAAGTGCTCTTCAACCTCAGCACTGAGGCTGCAAAGTTTAGGCATCACCCTCCACGTCTTTGCCCTTAATTCTCTCAGCCTTTGCCTTCAGCTGAGTAAGGAGGGTTCTTGACATTTCAGCATGTGCATATAGCAGTTAAGTGCCCTGAACACCAAGGTAGCAGACACATATCCTTTCTTCCCAAACCAAATGAGATTTTTACTCTCCCTGTTGTTGGGAAGGGGATTCCTGGTTGTAGTCACAGTTGATACTTTACTGGAATCTATGGATGCCACAAATGTCTTCACCAAATCATTCTTACAGAGGTACTTGTGCAAGTCATGGACCCTGTAAAAGCAGTCTGGATTCATACAAACAGAGGGCTCAGAATCTGGCACCAAGAATTCATTTGCAAATGCATCATCCAGTCCTTCCATGAATGGAAGGATTGTAAGCAGCTTAGGCTCATAACCAAGAAAATGCCTGTACCAAATCTGGGCCTTCTTTAGTCTCCTATTTGAAAGTTTCCTTCATTCTGTGAGACATCCTCTGGAAGGGAAGCAGAAAAAGAGAATCTTTAACATCAAACTCATAATAGGACAGAGGAGGCATTTGGTCACATAGGCCAATTCATTTCCCCCCGAATCAGTGGAATCATAATCTTACCCTGGAGGAAGGCTCCTTTATTTTTTCTTCTGAGAAGGATCATAGACACTTTTTGGCACTTAATTTGAGTTCATTTTTAGTACATCAGTTATTTAAAAATGTAAGCTCATGCTGGAGTGCCTGTGTGTCATAGGGGGACTTCAGGATGACACCTAGTTTACAATCATCTGCAAACTTAGTAACCAGTGGTCCTTGCTTGTGATTTCAAGATGACAGAAGTAGAGGCCAAATAACAGAGGTCACGAGACAGATCTCTGGAAAACTCAGTGGTCACTTTCATACTCTCTGAGGAAGCAAGAGCCACCCTCACTGAGTGGGTGAGATACCTACCAAGGGAGGTATTGTATTCTGTGATGGACCTAATCAGTATGGAAGTATCTCAAGGGAGGTATTGTATACTGTGATGGACCTAATCAGTATGGAATAGAAGGGGGTAAGAACTTGTTTTGACCTTGAAGATATACCCTTTGCAATTAATTGCACAAGATAAAAGGACTTTATAACCACCACTGCAATATGTTGGTCATACAAGAGTGAACTATGCATCCATGTTCCAAGATCACTCACTACATTCTTATTTTTGAAGTGGGAGGTTGTCTATCATACATACTGGAGGGAGGTATCCTTTACTGAAAGGGACAATATTGGAGTTTTGACATTTAATTTGGGTTTATTTTTTGTGCATAAGTTATTAACAAATGTTAACTCATGTTGGAGTGCCTGTGTATCAGAGGCGGACTTGAGGATGACATCCAATATACAATCATCTGTAAATCTGGTTAATCAAAAAGCCTCACTTGTAATTTGGAGATGACAGAGGTCCCAAGATGGATCCCTGGAGAACTCACTGGTCATCTTTGTGCTCTCTGAAGTGCCAGCCATGCTCACTGTATGGATTGAAACAAATTGCAAGATATCTAATTACGCAGGAGCCAATTTGGAGTGCATTCAGTTTGTTTATTATGTTGACATGAGTTACAGTATGAAACGCATTGGCAAGGTGAAGGGACACTGAATAAACAGGACATCCACTATGCAATATCAGTGTCACTTTCTTAAAGAAGTTTACCAGACTCATCAGAACGGATCTACCCTTGACAAGCCAAACTAATGTGGATCAGGTCTGACAAGATTTTTGATAGCAGTTATCTGCCTCATTGTGATATGTATATTAAACTGTTTGTGGATTCCTGGGTGGTTGTTGTGTGTTTTTTCATTGTGATATGTATATTAAACTGTTTGTGGATTCCTGGGTGGTTGTTTGTTCCTGGGTGGTTGTTTGTGTGTTTTTTCATTGTGATATGTATATTAAACTGTTTGTGGATTCCTGGGTGGTTGTTTGTGTGTTTTTTCATTGTGATACGTTCCATGGCAGGATCAGTGATGGGGACCCCCTTGTGAATTAGTATCACCACAGTGTATGGCAAACTTGGAAGACAAAGCCAGTTGCTAAACTCAGCTGAGTAGATTAAGTACAAATTCTGTCAGCACTGGTTTAGTGCTGTTTATTAGGCAGCCAGGCATATTATTAGGTCCCATGGAGGATATATTTCTCATTTTGGAAAGTACTTTTAATGAATGTTCTTTGATGATAATTTGGGGTCAGAGACCTTCAGGGATATGTGGGCTTTGTATAGTTATCTCTGGTGTGAAGTTCACACTAAATGTATTTGTTGCTACTTTAACAATATCTACTGGGTCTGAGTGAGTCTTTCCATTTTGAATGAGCTCTAAGCAATGTTGAGAGTTTTTGCTTCGATCTTCCTGATGTAACCAAAGAAGTATTTTATGCTTTCTTTAGCTGTTGATGCTAGTCTGATTTCATGGGATGACTTAGTTTTCCTGATGGCATTTGTCAAACCCATTGACAATTTCTTGATGTTTCCTTGACTTGAAGACCTTCAGTTTTGCTGTTTTTCTAAATTTCTTTACTTTATCATACAGTTTATAGAATCATACACTCACAGAATATACAAGGAAAATGGGCCATTTACACCTTGAAAGTACCCGTCCTTAGACCACCTCCATTTCCAAGGAGAAATAAGGCAGTCATACCTAGGGTGAATTTAGGAATACACATCCAGTTGTCTACTTCCTTCTTAAAAAAGTGTGCCACATTGCTTGATCTGGTGAGGAAGCTTTGTTCCATCGAAGGAGTAGTCATTGCATGACAAATCTGTCTCTCTGCCATGATTTGTTTATTTGCTGAAACAGGGTCAAATCCCTGGTTCTAATGTTCATAAGACTGTTTGGTATTGTGAAGAAATAAGAGGTCTTAGACTGCCAGATTCAGAATGGCCTGGAAAGTAAGGGATAGATCATCCCTAAGGAGTTTGTGGGACATCGGATATAAGGACAAGACCTCCATCCTCTCATGACAGCTCATGATCTTTAGTCTCATGATCTTTTTTTTTTCGTTAAGAGCCTTTGGGATCTCTCTAACTGCTCGATATGTTTACTAAGATACATCCCAAAGGGGGAATTACATTCTATGATTGGCCTGATGAGGGCAGAATATAAACAGGTCAGGACTTCTTTGGTCCTACTGCTTGTGAACTACTATGCTAATTTGGTTATAAATTTCCCACTTGTTTTTGATCTAGTTGGGGCAGCTAAATTAATAAATTTATCCAGGTTAGAACAGAATTTGTCTGCATAAGCAAAAAGTATATCAATGTATTGGGTAATACAACTATTTGTAAATTTGGAGATTTCATCATAGACTTTTAGAAGTTTTGTATGCTTGAAGTCCATGAATATAGTAAAGTTTGCATTTGCAGGTTTAGAGATTTTGAAGTTACTAGTTTGTGATCAGGCTTTACCAATGAAGAGAACAGCATGGGATGAGAACAGTGAATGTTATCTTTGTAAGGACCACAGCAACAATATTTGGATCACATCAAGAATAATTTGTCCTCTGGTGGGTTCTTTGACAATTTGGCCCAGAGAATATTTGTTTATGAAGTCTAAGAAGTTTTGGGCCTATTCTATACTTGATGTACATGTTTTGAGGTTATTCATCAGGTAGTTAAGTCTTCCAGGATGATGGGAGTTTCTGTTTATAGAAAGTTAATCCAGAATATTTAGGAACCTAACACAGCTTTCAGGGAAGAAAGATAAGGTCCTGTAACAAAATATGATTTAATAATCAATCATGTTCAGTGTGATTTGGATACCAATAATTTATGTTTCTAGTTATCTCAGAGTCTGCCTTGAGGTTGGCTGACATGCAAAACTGCTAAGTTAACACTTTGGAAAACTATGTGCAGTAACCCCCGACAGCCCTAACCTTCTCAACAGCAGCTTGTGATTTTGCTGCCTAGTGTGTGTGTGTGTGTGTGTGTGTGTGTGTGTGTGTGTGTGTGTGTGTGTGTGTGTGTGTGTGTGTGTGTGTGTGTGTGTGTGTGTGTGTGTGCATGTGGTGGTAGTGGTAGAGTACATGTACTGATCCATGCATGGTTAGCTTACACAGCGGACACTGCAGCTTGACCTATAGGTTGTCAGGTATACCACTACACCATACTGCAGTGTCTGGCAGCAGGACAAACAATTTTCCACCCAAAATGAGTGAGCCAACGAATATCACTCACTCATATTCCCCCTCATGCCTGGCTCTTCCAGTTTCCCATGCCATTACTTGGATATAGGTCATCCATCTGGGATGTGGTCATGGTTTTATCCCTCTGTTCCATAAAGCTGAGACTACTAAGATTTTAATGGCTCATTTGGTTAGTGAGGTTGTTACATCAATCACAGATATTTAAAGTAATACTTCTCAATATGAAAATGTGACATTAGGGGATTTTAAGTATGAACCTTCACTAGTTATGGAGTTAGTGCTGGTGAAATTTGTGTTATGATTCATTGGATTTGAGGGTGAGTATTGGCCTTTAAAAGATAATATAAGACATTTTCCTGCAGTTGTCTGTGGTCTACTTCTTCCGGTCTTTGGGATCTAGATTTTTCAAATGTTTCAACAGAAACAGCTGCACACATTCAAGCTTGCTGTCATACTAATGGATACCCTATTGAAGATGTAGCAATACAGTGTTATAGGCATTTGTTTGCCTCACTGGCAATGACATGTTACCAATTACAATAGCAAAGAAAGAAACCATGGGCCTTCTCTGTCAGACCCTTCTTTGCCTCATGTAGGGCTTTTACTGTAACATATAGCATATATTCACCAAAATCATTTTCTTGGCTAAGATAGCTCTATAAAAGCATCCAGAGCCTTTTCAGTAAATAAATATTTTCTCATATACATCTTGAATTATCCCATCAGTATTTCCAAACTGCCCCTTTATTTGAATGCAGATACTTTTCTGAAAGTAGTTAGCCTCCAGAATTTAATCAGTTAAATCCTAGAAAAAATTGGATTTCACTCTCATTTCTCCCTTCTCCCACCTTTTCTAAATGCCTCATCTGAAAAGCCTCCATCTTGCTTATGTCCTTTTCTGAGATGTGTTCCACAAATGCCCACAATACTAAAAATATGATCCTACCAACTGTTTCTTTAGCAGAAAAAGATTGGTAAAAGCTTTCCATTTACATCCAACGATCATCTGAAAATGATTATTTTTCCACATGCAAATCACAAAAAAAAAAAACATCCAAAATCTATTCCCAGATGTGTTGTTGAAATAGTTTTTCATCACACACAGTAGCTTTTACCTGCATTTCTTTGTCTTCCTCTAATGTATATTATTTTGCATTTTAAACAAAAAAACTGCTAAACAACTCCAAAGAACAAAGTAAAAATGAAAAAGCAGCAAACCAAAGACCAGGAAGGAACCGGACCACAAAACTTATAAGCTTTTGTTTGTTTAATAAAACACCATGAACTTTATCAGAATAAATACAAAAACTTGAAACCACCCTTTAAATACTTGTCATGTGCAAAAAAATCATCCAATGACAAAATATTTCAAATAAATTATTTAAATAGCCATTGTGATGTCATAAAAATTTAAAAATACACTACAAAATTTTTAAACATTGCATATGTATAAAAACATGGAAATGTATATATATATATATATATATATATATATATATATATATATATATATATATATATATAATAGTCAACAATAACAAACTACTACACAGTGTTTCATCAAATAAAGCCCATTTTGTTAACAGCTTGGCTCACTACATCAAAGCCTTTGTAACTGAAAAAAAATGTACTGGTGTAGCCCTTATGAAAATGCTGGTTGCCCATTACAAACGTAATATTACTAACTTAAAAACTGACATGGAAACTCTGGACATGAAAGTTAGGGGGTCCAAATGTTTCCAGTGCTTTTCTACTTTATATGAGGGTATTTCCATCAAAGCAGATAGTCAGAACAACCATTATTAATAGGAATTAATAGGAAACAAAGACAATTGAAGAAGGACTTGGCTGCCTATAATGATAAGACTGCCTATCCTTAACCTAAACGTTTAACATCAGTACAAACTGGGAATCCAACTGGTGTATTTGATAGTACTACTTCTGTTTCTAGTCAGTGTGATGCTGGCAACATGAATGTTGTTAATAATTCTCCCAGTGTTGGTGCTCCTTTGTCCACAATGAATGGACCTTTTTTAGTGGACAAATCAGGGATGCAGAGAACCCTGAGGTGATTGAAAGAAGTTCAGGCCACACACAAGAAAGAACAAGGGAAGAGAGGGAACAGGAACAGAAACAACAAAAAGAGAGCTTAAATTTTTGTATATACATTTTAGATTTGTCTGATAACTTAACAGATGACACCTACCAGGTGTTACAACGTGGCTTTACATTTATTCCTTCCAACAAAGTGAATGTAGTAAATTTGTTTATTGATTTTAAGTTATACTTAAAGTTGAATTTGAAGTTCATTTTGATGGTTTGTCTACTTTTGTTTTACCCACAGAACAATGTAAATGTAGACGTACTTATAATCCTGCCTTATGCTCTTTCTTACAAGATTTTGGTACACTATGTGAACAGCATTTCAGGGACATTAGTAGATGGTCCCACAGTACTGATAATCTTACTCAGGGAGAGAGGAAAGCATTAATTGAGTTACCTACCAACAAGAATCTGAGAGTAATGAATGCAGATAAGGGTGGGGCCCTAGTCATTATGCATACTGTGGACTATGAAAATGCTATGCTGCAACTTTTGAGTGACCATAGAAACTACAAACAGGTCAATATAAATGAAGTTTTATTGTGTTTCAAGTGTATTGACACTTTATTATTTGATTTATTTTGTCAAGGTAATATTGAACACTCAGTATACATGTTCTTACAGGTTGAACATCTGAAGTTAGCAGTTCTCTTTAGTATTTCTAAATTCCACAAATGCAGAAGCACCCCCCCCCCCTTTTAGACCCATAGTGTCAGCAGCATACTCTAACACTGTACCAATTTCTATTTGGTTAGATACATTTTGAACCCTATTGTTCACAGTTCAAGGTTTTATTTAAAAGATTCATGGCATCTATTAGACTTGTTACGTGAATTTAATTTGGAAAATTTAGATATGTCAGCTATATTTTTTGTAACACAATGTCACTTCCCTTTATAAAAGTATAGATCAAGAAGATGGAATTGATTTATTTAGGGAATATTTGACTGGTTATACTGACTTTGACAATGTTAAGATCAACATTTTGTGTGCCTTGATGGAAATTATTTTGGAAAGTAATTTTTTTAAATTTGGAACTAATATTTTTCAGCAAATATCTGGTGTGGCCATGTGTTCTAGAGTGGCTCCCTCTTTTGCTAATCTAGTTATGGCTATGTGGGAGATGAAATTTCTTGTGACGCATCCTTTGGCTAAGAAAATTTTATTTTACAGGCGTTACATTGATGATTTTTTTTTTTTTTTTTGTGGCAAGGGAACCTTGACAGTTTCCAGTTATTCTTGCAAGACCTGAATTGTTCAGTTTTTTTGAACTTTACTTTGGGAGGGTTTGGGAAAACAACAGACTTCCTGGATATTCATTTGGAACTACTTGATGACAGTTAGTAGTATCCACAGGAAATCTACCTTTGTCAATCAGTACCTGCACAGGGACAGTCTTCACCCCCAATGTATGAAAAGAGGGATTGTCAAGGGACAACTTATAAGGTTGAGTCATTTGACTAGTGAAGATTCTGTTTTTGATGGTGAGGTTAACAAACTAACTGGATTTTTTACAGCCAGGGGATATTACTTGTTTTGGTTACGTAACATTGTTGCTGAAGTTATAACTCTCAGAGACAGTTTAGCTAGCTCCATTTTGAGAGGCAATTTCAGTGTAGCAAGTAGAGTGAATCAAAACAACAAGATGTTTGAGCTTGCCTTCCCATTGCCCACTTCAGATGGAATGGACATTATTAGGCAGGTTACTAAGGAAAATTGGAAGGTGTTGCTTGGACATTCTGGATTGGTGAAAGTCCTGGGTAATGATCCTGTGTTCACTTATAAAAAGGTATGTAACATAAGAAGCATACTTGAAAGCACTTCTAAGACATCACAATGGGGTAAATAACCCTGTTGGGACTTTTGCTTGTGGTCATTGCAGGCAATGTAGATACATAGCCAATTCAGGTTCTGTTGAGTTGAAACATTTTAAGAAAGTTATTTGGGCAAAGGACAGGTTTGCATGTGATTCTGTGGGCATTGTTCATCTCGAAGTATGTAATTCTTGCACCAGGCACCAGTTTTTTATGTTGGCAAGATCATCAGGTCACTAAGGAGAAGGATTTATGAACATATGTTGGCAGTGAGAAACAAAGACAGGAATAATGCACTGGCATGACATGTTTTATCATGCAACAATTTTAAGAAATTTACATTCTATGTTTTAGACAAAGTAGTTTGTGGTCCTTTGGTGGGTAACTTTAAAGCCGTATTAGAATGTAGGGAAACTAAATGTCAGATAGCTTTAAGAGCAGACTACCCCCCAGGACTAAATTAAACTATTAACATTGTGTTTTCTTCAGTTACAAAGGCTTTGATGTAGTGAGCCAAGCTGTTCACAAAATGGGCTTTATTTGATGAAACACTGTGTAGTAGTTTGTTATTGTTGACTATTTTATATATATACATTTTCATGTTTTTATACATAGGTTCATAGGTTGGTACTAGCCTATCGGCCCTAGGGCCTCTACAAGCCTAGCCATAACAATTCCCTGGCTATTTCTTCCCACACTATTTACTTCCCTGGACCCCTGTCTAGCAGGGCGACTGACGTGACATATGCAATGTTAAAAAATTTTGTAGTGTGTTCTTAAATTGTCATGACATCACAGTGGCTATTTAAATTTATTTGAAGCATTTTGTCATTGGATGATTTTTTGCACATGACAAGTATTTAAAGGGTGGTTTCAAGTTTTTGTATTTATTCTGATGAAGTGCATGGTGTTTTATTAAATGAACAAAAGCTTATAAGTTTTGTGGTCCGGTTCCTTCCTGGTTTTTGGTTTGTTACTTATTTTGCATTTTATTACATTAAATATAAATGTTGGTATGTTATTTATTTATTGGCATTTGTTTATCAGGAAAGTCTGACTGAGTCAAATATACATATTTTCAGTGGAGGCCCGGGAAGAAGAGCTCCAATATGGAAAACATTTTCATGAGACAAAGCATTAATTACAGTAGAATGACACTTTATATTGTACAAAATTTAGGAAATAAAATACATGCATGAGAATCACTCCTGCAGTTATACTGTTCACACTGCCCTGTGTATCTAATCTGTTACAGGTTTCTGTATCATCTGCACATGTATATATAAATTTCCCTCCAGTCTTTCACTCTTGTATGCAAATAAAGGAAATATTTCCTTGTGCTAACCCCTGCAGGAACTAATTAGTAACTTTCTTACTCAATGTCGTCTCTCTTTTCAGAGCTGTGCTTGCTACGTAGACATCTGTTTCCTTTCCCTTATGTTCCACTTGCAGGCTACCCTGCGTTTGTATTAATGTGTGGCAACATGACAGAAATCCTGCAAAATAAGCTACATTCGCAGTTCCAAACCGAATACGTACTGTACCTGTCAAAGAACTTTATAAGATTTAACAATTCAAGAATTGATTAGAGATGTGAAAATTGAAACCAGTTTAGTTCTACATCTAAGTATTTGAATAAGCACCATGTTAGAAACTTGCATGACTTTGGTTTATTAATGTTTAGATCAAGTACAACTAACAGAAATAATTAATAGAGACAATAAGAGACAGATGAAAAACAACATATTTCAAATTATACAATTATGACTCCTAGTGGCATTAACAAGGAACTGAACTGGACAGTTGTATTAATTTCTGGACTATGTTTGACTGTACTTATAATTATATATTCACTCTTTTTATACATTTAAACTCTATTTATACGTTCACTCTTTCTTTTTTAAGAATTTTTAATATCATTATTTTGCTATCATGTTCTTTCTTTTTCACTCCTTACCCTTTCTGCCTTATCTTTTAATTAAAAAAAAATATTTTTTAAATCAGAATCTGTCTGGAATTTTCTAGAGATTGTTATGTAAAGGGGTGGTTATTATTTCATGTCTGACCCATCTGAATGCAAAAGGCTGAGAAAGTACTTCTCCCTTTTTATCCCCAAAGTCTTAATTATTCCACTGAGGCTTGTGTTTTGTGGAAATATAACATTTCAAAAGTTAAGAAAACTTTATTAGACTTGTCTGACATGATTTAAGTAATATGAATTCATGCTGCATTTTGTCCATCTTCCACAGGTTCAAGTACTGTAAAAGCGATTCCCTCAGAAGAAACACTTGATTTTTCTACTGCAGAGGTAGCCGAGGTGGTGCAGTGGTTAGTGTTGGCGCCTCACAACAAGAGGTTCTCCCATTCAATTTTCAGCTGGAGCGCCTTCTGTGTGGAGTCTGCATGTCCTCCCCATGGTCGAGTGAGGTTAAAGACATACAGGTAGGTGCGAGCGTGAATGGGCATGCCTTCGCTGAAGGTTGGGCTTCGGGCTGGCAACGCGGCACAGTAAAATCCACTGCCAATTATGAGCAGACCGGAGTTCCACTGTGGCGACCCCTAACTGGGCAAAGCCAAAAACTGAAGAAGAAGAAGCCGACTTATCTGTAGTTTTCTCTGTAGCTCTTTCTCTCTCTTATTCCCATTCCAGAGAAGTGGAATTATGTCGGATTTCCTCCAAGGCAAACATTCCATTTCCCAATAACCTGCTACAGATCTGTAGGCAGTTACACAACTTCTTTTTTAGTTCCTTCAGAAATCTCTTGGGGGGTGTCACTTAAGGTTAAAGTTCATACTGAGCTTTCAGTTTTAACCCATGAAAGGCTTCACACCCCCAATAATAACAAGACTGTTGTACTGTAAAGCTACATCCTTATTGTCCTCTTTAATGAAAACTACTCAGAAATAGTCATTTGGTTGTTTTTTCCCTTTTGTCTTTGTTACAGAGTGCCTAATTAATGTTTCTGAAGCCTCAGAGCCCTTCTTACATTTTCTGTTCGCTCCTTAATTTATCTGCGTAATCTTTACTGCCCTTTATATTTGTTTGTCATTCTTTTCTCCAAGTCTAATCGTCTGCTTTTTTATTGCCTTCATCTGCTTCAGATAAAACTGCTTTCCATCTCATTCTTTTTGAGCTTACATACAATTCATTAAATTAATCCTTTTCTCCACAACCTTATCTTTCAACTACTATGAACATCCCAGTGTTTATTTTCTTTCAAGTCTGCACTGCTGATAGCAGATTATCTTGTTTTCCACCATTTATCTCCTTCTCTCTCAAATGTTTGAGGTACAACTCTACTAATGCACTAACTGTGACAGCGCTACATCACATGACATCCTAAACTTACGCTTTGTAGCTATGGGCCTTGAACCAACATCTACTGCCAAACATACTATAATGTGGTTGCTGTTCATATGATTGCCCTGCCCCCCTTTTCTGAAACTTAAGCTTTCTGTCTTCATTTAGCATTAGGCCAGAAACTAACCCTTCCTCAGTGAGACCTAAATAATGTCAACTGTCAGTATGTTTTAGAGTCAGCACCAGTGCTAACTTTCCTTGCTTCCTTGTTGGATCTGCTGACATACTACCTTCTCTGAAGTAATAAACTAGGTCACTACCTTCTGTTTTTCTTTCCTGATCACAGTGCTATAGTAACACCCCATCATGATTCTCAGTGGAGGATGTCCAAGTGACTGCTACACTGTCCCGCTCCACTTCCTGAATCCATGCAATCATCTCAACCCTGCTACTCACGCTATGGGTATTTACTGACACTGTAGTACTGATTTCCTCAATGCACTGCTAGCTGGTACATCCTTAAAAACCATGCACTCTCTTTCCATCCCATCTATTAAAAGCTTTCATTTTGTTTTCTCTTAAAGAATACAGTCTTGCATTACTTTCTAACAGTGTCAGCTCTGTGGAATGCATGTCACTAACACTGACTTTGATATTCTGCAACTGGAAGGAAAGAGAAGAAAAACAATATGGCCGAACATAGCATTTATTAAGGAGATAAAGAAGATAGAGATATGCTGTACAAAATGCTGACCTGATGTGAGGAAACTGAGACCATGAGGTACACCAGCCCTGCAAAAAAGACAACAATGGATGTTAAAATAGCGAAGGAAATAAAAAGGGATATGGGCTTCTTCAGGTACATAGCAAAGAGAGAAAGGCAGATGCAGATCTGATCAAACTGACTAGGTAAAGGAGGGATGGACAACAAGTTAAGATTCTGAACATTTTTTAGAATCCATTTTCAGGAAAGAGCAAGGAAGTAAAATTCCATCACTAGAGGGACTGGAAGCAGAGAAAGAGGAAAAAGGGAAAGATTGAATCATTGATGTAATGATGGTGGAACAGAATCTAGCAAAATTTAGAGAGAAAATCATTCTGAGGTAGGCTGCTCTGCAAATCCTCATGAATCTGGCTACAGTCCTCGAATGGTGTTTAGCAAAATGCTACACTGCAGGAAAATAGTGGATGAGTGAAAAAGGCTACCACAGTTCCTGGGCCCAAACAGAATATAGCACAAACTACTGCCTGAAGCTACAGACTGTAAACCTAACCACAAGGTGTGGAGAAGGTGACAGAAAAGATTCTGCAGGAGCTGCTGGTAGCATCCCTGGAGGATAGCCACCATTAGGATGAGAAGCAATCTTTAAAACAGGAAAAAAGCTACTGTGAAATCTTGAATTGGGAGAAGGAGAAAATGGATGAATGGGCAGGAAGGTGATTGGATAAGAGGATAACACTGCGGTTGTAATGGTTACTCTGGCAGGTGATGGGACTGCATCCTGGTGCAGGCATCAGGCCCAAACCTGGTGCTCCTGTCCTGAAAATAAACAAAATGCAGTAAAATGTGGTCACACACTTGAAGATACTAACAACAACAACAACAAAAAATGAATAACAAAATTAACAGAAGCAAATAAAGTAATCTATTCACACAGAGGGTTTATCTTCTAAACACGAGCTGCCTTTTTGTGGATGATACTAATATTGGGTGACAGTGGTTAATGGAGGCAAAAGCTTTGGTAAAGATTTTAAGGTAACAGTCCAATCGGGTGGTGATAAAGGCTTCTCCATTAGCTGACAGGAATGTGCCATGCTGTTGGGTTCAGAATCAAACCTGACACTCTTCAATATTTTCCTTTTGAAAAAAAGCAGAGGTGGTTGAGAACAGGGTTTACCTTTTCATGGCTGATAACCAGATTGAACATGCAGCAGCTAAGAGTCAACACGAATATATGCAAGGTGTTACATCAGGGTCATGATAACTCATTGGTGAATGCAGCTTCAAACTACTGATGAGTAAAAAAAACTTAGGTTTAATAATAACAGTGCCAAGGTGAGAAGGATGCATCCAAGTCTAATAGGATGCATTCTCAGTAGGATATGAGAAAATATCTTACTGTACCAATCACTGGTTAAGCCCGCCCTCTTCTGTCCTCTGTACTGTGCATAGGATTAATAAGACAACTTAGCTAGCTATCAGACATTAAATGAATACATTTTTCTGGTTACTCTGGAGGATATGCTCATTAGGATTTATGTGTTATCACCTTGTGCTTTCCACTGTCATGCTTCTAATAGCAGTCATGTTTTGTGCTGGGGGATATCCCCGTGAAGTACTGAATGTGTGACAGAATGATCCTTGAACTTTTAGATAGTAACATGGGGGGTGGAGGTTGTGTTTGTGCTCCTTTGAGACCACAGTGGGCTAAACCATCATATTCCTTTTGCAAACATTTATTTTTCTCTTTCCAAGAGTGCTCAGTTGAGCAGTCTTCCTATTACAGGAGAGGCCTGGGACTGAACCTTCCAACATTTAAACATTTTTACATTCCTGCATATGTGCATATACAAAAGAAGCACTACCTTCCCGTGGATTAAATACAGGTATTAAACAGAAGGAGTAAGAAATTGTATTAAATAGACAACCCATTTCATAATATGTGTACTGTTATATCAATTAGCCAAAATGAATACTAAAGCTTAAGTATATTAAGGAACTTTTGGTTATTGCTTCATGAAAAATATACAATGACTGAGCTAAATAGCATATCATTTAATGTAAGTACAGTTAATGAAATAGAATATAGTGTGACATACTTTATCTGCTATATAAGGAAGAGAAAATTAGAACAACATAGGTGCAACATCTTAGTGAAACTGGATATGACAGTGTACAGAAGTTCAGGAAACTTTGGCATCCGCCTGCCTACACAGTGTAGCTGATACTTACAACTTGTGGGGTTGTGAGAAACAAACACACTTAAAGGATGGTATTATAAAACTGGAGCACGTGACATGCAGGCTTAATGGAATGTGGCTGCTTTGTGGAATATTGACTGGACTACCTGTATGCCTTATAATGCAGTGGTCTGTAGTGATCTTGTGGTTTTCACAGAGTAACAAGGAGTCTAGATAATGCAACTAGCTAGCCCGAATGGGATTCAGTGGTTGTAATTGTAAAGAAAACATAACTGGATGAGGTTCTAGATAAAGTACTACAGCAAGCCTGACAATAGGACTGATTTTGACAAAGTTATATGAATAGTAAGCAATAAGCATAGATTGTTTCTGTAAATTTGTTGTTTTAAGACTAAAGAAAGAAATTTACTGATAGATGATGTGTATGTGGAAAATTGTGGGCAAGGGTTATGAGTCACACACATATGAAAAACTAAAGGAAACAGTGTGCATAAAGATGGGAGGTAGGCCTTAACTGAAAGAGTAAGTCATGCTTAGGTGAAAACTGGTTAGTAGGGATAAGCGGAGGAGGGGAAAAGGATGTTGTCAGAATGGTTGTTACATACTATACATGAGAATATCACACTGTAACTTTAATAAAGTAAGTAGCTGGATGTGAGTCATGTGACAGGGGCCAGGTCTTCAGTACAGTGCTAAAATAAAAGCACTTCATTGGTGTGTGTGTGTGTGTGTGTGTGTGTGTGTGTGTGTGTGTGTGTGTGTGTGTGTACCTGTTTCACTGTTATTTTGAAAAGTTCTACTTTAATGTCTTCCTTTACACATTTGACAAAGTATATGAGGAAAAGTAAGTAAGATGCTGTGTTTGGGCTTGCAGGACTGTCTCTGCTGTACTTTCCTGCTGCTTTATATCCTAGTAGACAAGGCTTCTTGTTACCTGGTGTCCCACAAAGTACACACTAGCAGTGGGAACAAGCAGGACTATTGCTGTGCCATTAATCCAGTTTTATCAGTTGCAAAATTGTTTTGTTAAGAAGTCTTTGATTCTACTGCACAAACAGCATTCTTCGTCTTGCAACTAAGTGCCTTCTCTCTCCACAGAACCACCATGTATTTTCACTTAATTTGATCAGTTTTTGGTTCAAAATAATGACCCCATAATCACAAATATCTCTGAAATCTCTGAAATGGCAAGGAAACCTCTACAAGAATCGGTAGCCCTTCATTCAACATTCTGAACTGTATCTCACTACAAGCAGCCCTGGGGACAAGTCAAAGAGAATCCAATGTTGCTTTAAGGTTGTCTAATATGTCTTTTTTTCTCTTCTGGACAGTTCAGAAAATGGAACGTTGTTCTAATTATCCAAAAAAAAAAAAACTTTACAAAGTCCAGCATTTTGTTTTCCACGGAAGAACACTGTTAATGTCCATAAAGTCACAGTTACAGCTGGTAATTTTACTGCATGCATCACTTGAGTGCAATGCACATGCATCCATGGGTAACTAGCAAGCCCATTTACACAACAGGATGACTGAGGTAAAGGATGGACAGGGCAAGAGGTAAGTAAAGGGTGAAGAACGATTGCAGGGATGGTATAAGAGGTTGGACTTTTGAGTGTTTTTTGTCTGTTCCAAAGTTGGTGACTCTATGTGCCTTGTTTCTTCATACCAGTTGTGAAGAAACCATCAAGGTGTTTAATACAGTTACTTTTAAAGAAAAAGTGAAAGACAAAACGTCAGTCTTGTAAAGCAATTTCCAGGCATGCTGTGAACCAAACAGGAACATACGATATGTGGAATATATATATATATATATATATATATATATATATATATATATATATATATATATATATATATATATATTTATATATATATTATAGAAACTGTTGAGTTTAGGAGATGACAGGTGCTTAGGGCACTAATCTTATGAACTGCACAAGAGTGAGAATTTGGAGACTTGCCAGATTTACTGTAAGAGACAGAATACTCTCTGCAGTAAGAAAAAATTAGCTAAGAGTCAAACTACTGAGAAAAGCTGGTTTAACATTGAAATAAATCATCGATGTTTGAAGGGCAAGTGAACTGTCAAGTGTATAACTTACAAGTATCACAGAAGAGTTAAAAATATACAAAATAAAGCTTAACATGAAAAGGAAGTAAACTTAAAACTTAAATTCAAATTCAATAAAACATGTAAAAATGAAGTGCAGGTGACAGAATTACCTCAGTGACAGTACCAATGAATAAGTGGAAATTGTAATTGGTACAAATGTTGTGGCCTTAAAGATGAAATAAACTGCTGTAAAGCTAAAAAAAATATAATCTGCAAAGTCAATAATCATTTCACAGCTAAGTATGAAATGGAAATAACTACACAAGCAAGATTAGCATTGCTGTGACAAAGTGTGGGTATACAACTGACCTAAGTTCTAAGAATACAGTGCATGCCGCATTCACTTTATTACATTAAGTGATGATCAGAATGAACAGATGCATGTTATCAAACTATGAATGCCAGCAAAACAGACATTTGGTCTAAAAAACTGTAGCTGAAATGCATACCTATGGTGTTTAAACTGCACACTGATGGTGATGAGGTATACTATCTGATTGAAGCTTAGGATACCTGTGGGCTGAGTACCATATAAAGATTTCACCTGACATGGTTTTCATGATTCATGTGGCATGTGGAATACCTGTTTCACTTACAGGTAAAACTGAGCAAGAGCCATAATCAAACAGACAGTACCAACAGAACTGATTAACAGTGTGGTAACAGTTGTGCAAAAGGACAGGCATAGAATTAAGTATTGATCTGCAAGAATTTAATAAATAGATCAAGATGGCACATCATCTACTTCAAACTATTAAACATGTATTTTCACCTACACCTAATGCCAAAACAGCAGATCAAGATTGGTAAAGTCAGTTCCAAGCTGTGTATCTTTGCAATACTATTAGGAAGATACAGATTCATGTGGTGAACCTCTGGAATGTTATTAACATTAAAAATGCTGTAGAGAATGGTTAATACATAATGAAAAGGCTAGATAAAGTAATCCATGTTACAGATGACATTCCATGCTGGGGTGCTGTACAGCAGTAACACGACAAATTACTAACCAAATTACTGGACAGACTGGGGCCTCTAGATTTGAAACTAATCAAACCCAAATGACAGATGCATAACACTTCATAAAAATATATGAAAACTTCAAAGGGGGAAACAAACTCAGAGAAAAATTAAAAAGACTTCATCAAGTGATGGTCCAAACACAAAGTTTAATGCAGTAAAGGTGAAGCGCTTTTCGTCTACCAAGACAAATGGGTAGACTTCATCAGACAAACATATTAAACAAATGAGTGCTTTAAATACTTTTCAAGTGATGAAGCAGTACACATAATCCACCAACCAAAACCTATCAAAAACGCCGCCAATACCCTTGAACCTCCCACAATAAAATTAACCCTTTGTAACACTTTTACAAAAAGATGAAATATGTTAAAAGTGAGAAACATTTCACATATAAAATAAGTTTAAAACTTTTAACGCAAAAAACTTCAAAGTTTTAAAACACGTCAGAGAAACAATCTCATTCAAACCTGGGACATTGTAAGAGTTTAACCTCAACTGCCAAAACAACTCACACTTTTCCAACATGGTAATGAATTTAAGACCAGGGCTAGGTTCAACTATGACTCTAAATCAGTTGTTTACTTGGCCTCCTGCCAGTCTTGCCCTGCGTTTTACATGGGGAAGACTGACAGGAGGTTCAAGGAAAGGATTTATGAGCACATTTACAGCATCAGGAAGAGGAACACTGATAATGCATTAGCTAGGCATTGCAGTGAGAATCCTTCCCATAGTTTTTTGTTCAGAGTGATCGATCAAGTAGTTTTGGACTCAAAAGGAGGTCCTCATCAACTGTTGTTGGAAAAGCATGAGTTGTTTTGGCAGTTGAGGTTAAACTCTTACAATGTCCCAGGTTTGAATGAGATTGTTTCCCTGACGTGTTTTAAAACTTCAGTTTTTTGCATTAAAGGTTTTAAAATTTTTCAGTGTTAATGTAATTTTTAACCTATTTTATATGTAGAAATGTTTCTCACTTTTAACATATTTCATCTTTTTGCAAAAGTGTTATTGTGGGAGGTTCAAGGGTATTGGTGGCATTTTTGATAGGTTTTGGTTGGTGGATTATGTGTACTGCTTCATCACTTGAAAAGTATTTAAAGCACTTATTTGTTTAATATGTTTGTCTGATGAAGTCTATACCCATTTGTCTAGGTAGATGAAAAGCGCTTCACCTTTACTGCATTAAACTTTGTGTTTGGACTCTCACTTGACAGAGCCTTTTTCACTTCATTAAAATATATGGGATACATCTTGAAAATGCATGGCTATTGGTTAGGTGCTCACAAGGTCAGTGAAACTGTATGAATGCAGAAACCTATTGAAATAACCTGTGATAGGGTTTCTTAGGAATTGTACAGTATTGGGCAAAGTTTATTCCTCACTCATCTAATCACCAGTAAAGAAGATACTAGAGTAGGAAGCAGAACAGTGTTAGTCATTAGCTCATGAAACTAGTTCTGACTTGGTTAATGATAGCAATCATTACACTAAGTTTGAAATACTAGGATGTGGGACTAATCATAAACCTGAAGGTTGATGCATGTCAGTGAAGTTAAGGACACATTTTTACAGGAGGACAGACTTCTAGCCTCTGCATTTAGAATACTGACTGACACACAGACATGCTATGTATAAACTGAGAAAGACGCCTTAGTAATTGTCTTGGGATGTCAAAAGTTCCATGATTACATTTACGGCAAATGCATTACAGTGGAATCTGACCGCAAACCCCCCCCCCCCCAAGAATATCTTTAAGAAATGTTTCCACAAAGCAGCTTTGCATATCACTACAGAATATGACCTGCATGTGCAATAAAAGCCAAGTATGCTTGTGCACATTGCAGATATCCTCAGCAGGACATACTTAAGTGACTGTAAAAGAACATTTACTTACTTATTTGTCTTTGTTTACTGAGAAAGTCCGACTGGGTAATATCTATTTTCAGCAAAGGCCCAGGGAGAAAAGCTTCATTTGTTACATTGCATTATACTAAGTTCCAGTCAAACACACGAGTAGTTACATTTCTATTTGCATTTATACACATATAGTAGTTAACATTTATACATTGTAACATTTTATAGAGGTGGAAGTTATTAAAGAGAAAGCACACCAGCAACTTAGTGGATTGTACAGGCAGCAGATATGTATAAAAATTGTTTTGCCATGTCAGTGACAGATTGAGAATGTTATGTTTAAGGAGACTATTTGGAAAGTACTGTACAGTGAATACAAAGTTTTAGCCTTGTGATGAGCATGTACGGGACCAGGATTGGTTAAGATGTTTAAACAGTGGTTTAAAACTAATGAGTTTCTTGGAGAGTTTTATTTGTGTGACAATACTATTCCAGAGTTTAGCAATGCACTGGGAGTAGAGTGAGCCTCCTGCAACATTATTTGACCTATTTCTGAGTAGTAAGAATTTGTTACCAAAACGGAGGTCCCTTGCTGGACAGTAGGATAGTAATAACTTCTGTAGTGCAGGGCATTAGTAATAATTTCTGTAGTGCAGGGCATTTTTCTGGATGATGAATGAGTTTGTGTGCTGTAGTTAGCTGTGAATATGTTAGACAGCTATGCAGTTGAAGTCCGTTTAATTGCTTTAAGCTAAGACAATGGTGGGTCCTATGAGGGAGACTGGTGGCAAATTTAGCTATTTTTATTGTAGCAGGAGGCAAGTTTCTTTCTTTGGGTATTGTTTAAGTTTGGATAGGAGCGGCATATATAAGATTTGGCAGTAAGAAGGTGGTGGCTAGCGTTTTTCTTGCAGTATCTGTAAGGAACAGATTGATGCTACAAAGGAAGCCTAGTTTCCTGTGTGTAGATTTAATGGTGTGCAGTACACGGTGGCCATATTTGAGATTGTTATCTATTACAATGCCTAGAAGTTTACTGTGAGTTACAGTTTCAATGACAGCATCATTTATCATTTGCTGACTTTATGGTAAAAGATTGCTTTTAATTTTGGCAAATATTTGAGGTAAAAAGCATTAATTTAGTTTTCTTGAGGTTGTGTAGAAGGTTTGATTCTTTGAGCCAGGTTTCCACAGAGAAGAACGATTTTTGGGTAGCTTTACTATTGAAATGTTGAAAGTCAAAATAAATTGTAGTCAAAAGGATGAAACATAATGTCGTACAAAAATGTCTATTTGCCTATAATTTTGAACGTCCTTTCTCTGACATCCACATTCGATGTTAAATGAAATAGCAGGTGATGATGGCAGACACCCAGGCTATTCCGTTTAATGTCTCCTAAAACTTTTAATTTTACATCACACATTTTTACTGTTTTGCAGGGGGGCAAGCCCCCTGCACACCCATGTGGGGGCTGTGCCCCCCCACAACCCCTGCAAATTATATATTTCAACTCCGAGATTGCACTACAGTTGAGAAAAGGGTAATTTTCCTGATCCTCACTGTAGTGTGATCTGTTATTTGAACGTTGATCTCACATTAGTGAATGCACACTATCATTTGCTACTGTGGATTCGACATTTCAAGATTGGCATTATGGTAAGTGGGAAACATGCATTCAATCTTCCCAGTACCACATAAGTGCCATTTCAGATTTTAATAGTAAATCTTTTGGGCAATATCTTGGAGCTTAATTATTGTTGAGGCCGCACATATTAATGTTGAGTCATCTGCATACTGAACTTAACTAGTATGGTGAGTGGAGGTGTGGAGGTCATTAATAAATATATTAAATAGTAGAAGATCCAGGATAGAGCCCTGAAGGGCACCTGTAGTAACTGGTTGAAAGGATTAGTGGGTTTGTTGTCATTTAACAGCTTGTTGCCTTCCAGATAGGTAACTAAGGAGCCACAACAAGGAGTCTGTGAAAGTCCTGTTGAGGAGAGTCAAATGAGCAGTTGCTGGTGCCAGACAGTATCAAATGCCTTTAACAAGTCTAAGAACATGGTGGACACAAGCAGACCATCGTTTCTATGTCAGTTTATTATATTGGTACAATGTAGTGCAACAATAGTCATGCTGTGCTGGGGCCGAAAGCCATGTTGTGTTTCTGAGAGCAGGTTATTTGAGGTTACGTATCACATCAGCTGCATATGGATGCATTTCTGTAATATTTTGGAGAGGGGGAGATAATTACTATAAGTCTGTAGTTATTAAACTCTGTAGACATGCCACCTTTGTGCAGTGGCATGATGCAGGGATTTTCCACAGTGATGGGATGTATCTTTCTGCAATGGACCTATTAATTAGTATGGACACAGGGAAAGCTATGACTTCTACAGCTATTTTAGGTAGCCTGAGGGTAGTTGGTTTAGAGCTACAAAAGTAGTTTTTAGTTTAAGGAGCAACTTCCTTATGAGCGAGGTAGGTACTGAACTAAAACTGAAGAGCTGTGGGAGGTTTTGTTTGGATAGAGGTAGAGTGATTGTATAAAGTAGAAATTAAACTGTGTGGGGATAGAGTTTGTCATATCATCTGTTTTTCGAGAGGGACTAGTAGTCTGGCCAAGGTGGAGTAGTTTATTTACAAATGCCCACAAATTTGTGAGTTGTTTATGTTTGTCTTGTAGGTTAGTGTACTATGATTGTTTATCCTGTTTGACGTGGAGTTTTGCAAAGTTTCCAAGATGTTTAAATTGCTGGAAGGGGTTTTGAGGTTCTTTTTTATACCAATTTTTCCAGGCTCCATCCCTTTTATCATGATTTTTTTTGTTTCCTGTGTCAACCATGGTGCAGGGCTGGACTTTACTCTTTTATTATGTACTGGTGCTAGATTATTTAAAGTCTGTAAGAATATTTATTAAAGTGTTCTACAACAGTATCTAATGGCATTGTTCTAAGTACATTCCAGTTATATTTTTTAGTGTTTCATTGAAAATATCTTTGCCAAAACTGGTTGTGTTTGATATTTGATTACAGATAATATGTTTAGGTTATGGTGAGTTCTAATAACATATGTTGGTATGTGGTCACTTATGTTATCTCAGAGGAAGCCTACTTTTGTCAGTTTGTCTGGTTTGTTTGTAAGAATCCAATTTGATATCTCCCTGAAGTTTTACTGATTCTAAAAAGTGTGGTTATTAATTGCCTGAAGTTGTACAAGTTTATGGATTCAGTGGGTGCAGTGGAATTTATGAGTTGCCAGTCTACATTTAAGTCCCCAAGTATTACTGTTTCATGGTTAACTTGTTGGGCTGTCCAATACAGGATGCTTTCAGCAGCATCAATGTTATTCCCAAGTGGTACATAAATTGCTGTTAAACATATAGTTTTCCTATTGCTGATTTTTAGGAGTGTTATTAGTAGTGTTAAGTTTGGGTATTTCCTGTAGAAGTAAGGTAATGGTTAGGGAACTTTTATAGACGATTGCTACACCACCTGCATGCTTGTTCTGTCTATCACGCCTGAGTATATTATATCCTGGGGGGGGTGGAGAACTCATTCTCCTTAACTTCCTTTTCAACCAGGTTTCAGTTGTTATGACTACATCAGGAGTGTATGTGGCAAGATAAGCATGTATGTCATGGATTTTATTGCACATACTTCTTAGGTTCATATTTAGTAAGGTGAGTTTGGATTCTGTTTTTTTTTTTTTGCTGAGATGTATTAGGTGACTGATTTATTTTGGGATTGGAAGTGATCGTTTTATGAATAGTGGGTCCAGGGTTTGGGTGAATATCTCTGCTAATTTTTTTAATTGATATTCTACATAGGGAAGAGTGTGGCCAGTTATATTTTGGTCTTGGTTTGATATTTGATCATAAATTTGGGTTTTAAGATATTTATAGAAAAATAAATCAGATATGGTATGTTTGTAGAGACAGGATGATATGGAGAAAGACAGGATGGGTAGACATTGATAGTCTTTGTGAGGATTGGTTGGAGTCCTAAGTATTTGAAAGAGGTGGATTTGATGATTGGTGATGAAGGCTAATAGAGTGAGGAGAAATAGTAAAATAATCTGACTTAGGGGCATCTTATATAACTTAGGTTTTATGTTTGTTGTAAGTTAGGATAATAAAATGTTAGGAGGGTAGTGGGTTGGTTGCAGTGATGTAACTGAGCACAGTTAAAGGAGAACGTACCAAATGGACTGCTATGGTCTAAGAAAATGGAGCTATTGCAGTGCACAAAGTACTTTATTTTCGGCTGCCATAATATTTATAATTTACATACAGATACAGTCCTCAGACTGGTCTATTTGCTTGCATGGACACTTCTATTGAAAAATAAAAATACTAAAGACACAGTTGAGTGTACTGAGTCAATGTTGACTATACACAAATGCTAGCTCAGAGCTGAAACTGGTTTAATAACTGGTCAGGTAAGAAGAAATAAGAAAGGAAGGGGGAGGGGGGAAACCAAGGGTGACTTCCCTGAAGGCATGCAGTTCCACTAAAGAAAGACTGGAGGATATAAATAATGGGAGTAACAAGTCTAGATGTCTTTCTTTGAGAAGGATATACAAATATTGTGACGTGTACCACAATTACTATTGACGACTGAGAAGATGAAAGAGCTGGAAACTTACACAAGAAATAACAGAGGTGTAGTTACTGTGACTTCATCATGACAAGATGGCTGGATGGAATTAAGCAGTTACATCCTCTAGTCCAGCCATACTTTCCATTTGGAAATGAGTTATTAAGCATCCAAGAACTGATGATAATGATGATGATCGTCAAGGGTGATGAGGTAAGTATCCCTATAAAGTCACATGACTAAATACTGATAAAACTACATGAGCCATACTTAGCTGTGACAAAATGAAAAAAAGTCAAATTGCATTTCTCTCAACTGTCTGGATTTTTGGAGAATGTCCAGATTTTGCCTCATATTTTTGGTCTGTTCCTCGTAAAATGTGTGGTTTTCTGGTAAATCACTAAGGATTGAACACACTAAATAATGACATATATTTGAGTTTCAGACTTCATCTCTTTCAGAAAATGCATACTAGCACAAATCCTGTTATTTTTACAATGCTCTAAGCTCATAAGAGCAATATTTAACATATGCCTCTATTTTGGTGTCTTTGACCCTCTATTATTTAAGGTTGAGAGGTATGACATGACATCATCTACTGGCTACACGTGTCTGTGTGAGTTGAGCATTTGATTCAAAGCTGTGAAATAGGGTCTATATCAGCATATCGAATGCTGAAAATGCCAAATGCAATTTAATCGAACTGAAATGTTCGAAATCTCAAAACAGCGAACTGACGGAGCATCGTTTTCTTTCCCAGGGAAAGAAATTGGTGTTCCATGCAAAAAAAAAAAAAATGTCAATACTTTAAACACTGATAGAAGTGGGGGGCTTCGCCTCCACACCCTCCAACATGGGGGGCTGTGCCCCCCACACCCCCCTACTTAAATATACCAACTCTGAGACTGCACCACAGTGGAGGAAATAGCAAACTCCGATGATGGCCCACCGATTTCTTTCCCTGGGGAAAGAATTCGATGTTCTGTCAGTTTGCTCTTCTGAGATTGCAAACATTTCAGTTCGATTAAATTAAATTTGGCATTTTCAACATTTGAAATGCTGATAGGAACCCAAGAAATATGCTGCATGTTTAGGGACCTGATGAAATTCCATCATTGCCTTGACTAAAGGTTCAATATAAAAATTTGAGAGATATCATTGTAATACACAATTAGTGACAATCATTGTAATGTTCATATTTTTGAGACATGGTATTACATAGCAAGTAGTGACAATGGGCCACAACTTTAAAGACAAAGATTTTAAAAAGTTGTCAATTCATTTGAGTTTATCCACAATACTCCAAGTCCAGGATGCCCTCAGTCAAATTGACAGGTAGAGAGAATGATTAAGACTTATCACTTAGCACAGCAGGTTAATGATGCAATTTATTGTTGCAAGGGTGCAGGGTTCAGACCCTTTAGAAGGTGATCTATGCCTCATGCATACAGCCTCAACCAACCCTGTCCTGCCAGACCTATTACAAATTTACAAATCCAATGGTAGCATGAGCACCTTCTCAAGGGATCTCAACCTCCTTTGCAACATAAATAGAACTTGTTGGAGGGACAGGTATGTATCATAGAGAACACTTCTTCTATGGAATCATCTTCCACTCCATATAAAGCAAAGTACTTATCCTACTCAAGTCAAAGTAATGTGGCCAAATTGATTAGAAACTGCAAATTCCCCCAGGGTGAATCCCCCCTGCCCACCTAAGTAATGCATGCTAGCCCTAATTCTACCCATGTCTCAAACCCTAACTTGCATCTAAAAACTTCCTATAACACAATCACTATTCAGGCAAACTTGACTGAATATGGTTAGGTTTTAGGTAGTGCATCCGGAATGGAAATGTGTTTCCTTTTTTGATGTATTGTGTATCGATGAGGTATATCAGTGATGTAGTAATTGGGCAATGTGTTTTTACTGCTGTTTTATGTGTAGACCAATCATTAAATAATCATCCTAGTTAGGCAGCTAAAATTAGGACATTTTTTGCATGGAAATGTTTGCACAAATATTTTTGCAGTCATACAAGATTTGAAAAAAAATGTAGCCAAAAACAAGAGACATATGCTGGAGATGTGATGGTTCACAAAGAGGTTCTTGGGGGGAGGCATATATTTTTGGAATATATGTTTCTGCTTCAGTATAAAAATTAATTGAACAATATACTGTTTTATACTTGAAAGAGTACTTAACCTCAGTATAAAGTTGAAACATGGTTTACTAGACGATACCTCCTCCTTAATGCTAAAAAAACTAAACTTCTTCTCTTCACCCCCACACTACATTTTACCATCCTCTCTAACAATAATACTGTCATCTCTCCAGACTCTACAACTAAACTGCTTGGAATAACCATTGATGACAATCTCTCTTTTGATCAACACATTAACAACACTATCAAATCTGTAAACAGAAAAATGGGATCCTTATACCGGATCAAACCATTTCTCACCCCATCAGCAAGAGCCACTACTCATCTTATATCCACTTTCTTTTATGTCTCTCCTATCTTTACTAACCTCAAGAAATCTAACTTAAACAAACTAGCAACTTGCAATACAATATTGCTTGCCTGCGGCCACTGGCAACCCCTTTCGAACCCATCACTGCCTTAATTTGAAACTTCTAGGCTGGCTAGAACTACAAAACTATCTTACACTGACACAACTCTCTATTGCACACAAAATTTTGTACCAACCTAATAACACTCAATTCTTTTCACAGCTTTTTACCCGTTATAACAATCTTACCTCCCTCTTCTAAACTCTTGACCAAACCTATAAAAGCTCACAACTTAGCTGGCGACTCACTATTCACTAATACCACAGGCCAAGTATGGAATTCTCTACCTAGGGATATAACACTAATCACATCCCTACCCCTCTTCAAACAACAAATCAAACTGTACTTCCAAAATCACTGGCTCTGCTCTTGTAATACTCCTGACTAACTTTTCTACCCCCCTCTCCTGACCTTTAACCTCTCCTGGTACTTTATATCTAGCATATACTTTTCCTCTCACTTCAATTCACTCTTTGTTCTGACCTATTTTTCTTACCTTTCCCATATTCCTCTTGTTAGTCTATCTTTTTTTCTCTCATCTCTTGACTACTATCTCATTCCTATCCTCTCACATTACTTATTTCCTCCTCCTTCTCTTTCCACTCTTTCTTTTTTATTATTGAAGTAGGAGCCTTATGGCATAGCCTGTATGGAATTTTTTAAGTAACCCTTGAAACTGTCCTATCTCTAGTCAGGACTTTAATGATAATGTACCTTCCTTTTGTGAATTTGATTCGCCTATTTTGTTATTAGCAATTTGTACTCATTCCTGTTTTTATGATTGTTGTCTTACTTGTATTCCGTTGTGTTTATTAAAAGTATGTCTCACTGTTATGTTCTATGTGGAGCTTTTCTCCCTGGGCCTCTACTGAAAATGGAGATATATCCAGCTAGACTAGCCCGGTTAACAAATGTAAAATAAATAAATAAAATAAAATAAGTAAGTAAATAATGTGGGAAGAAATAGCCAGGGAATTGTTATGGCTAGGCTTGTATAGGCCCTAGGGCTGATAGCCTAGTACCAACCTATGAACCTATAGAGATGCTGTTGTGTCAATGAAAAGTAACATGTACTACAAAGGTGAAGGCATTGCTATCATTAATGCATACAGTCATATCCCTCAGCTGTACAGGTTTTTGAAAATATCCAGTTTTTTGCTTCATATTTTTGATATGGTCCTCATAAAAATTTGGTTTTGTGGTAAATCAATGGCAAAGCATTGAGAACTGAAGTCAGAAAATAATGACAGACATTTGAATTTTAGACTTCATTCCCTTCAGAAAATGCATGCTAATACAAAACCTGTTACTCTATCAACTTTCTATGTTTGTAAAAGCAATATTTAAAAATTGTCCCTATTTTTGGGCATTTGTTCCCCATTATTTATGGCTTTGTCTAGATTTCTTGTTCTAAGAGGTTGAGAGATATGCTGACAGTGGCTAAAAAATGCTATGACAAGAAAACGGGAACCAAAGACAAACCATCAACAAAAGAGGTAAAACAGATGATTACATAGATTAAAAGTATGGATTTGAGAAATAGTAAGGATCAGAAAATAACTTCCAAGTAAAAAATGGACTGCATGGAATTCTGTAACAGAATTTGATCTTGCAGAAAGCAATTATGTTGTCCAAAGCACCTAAGATGAGGATCTGTGTAAGTAAATAGACTATAATATAAGATATGAAGCCACTGATTTAACTGTTAACATTTGTAGTATAGTGATAATAAAACAATAAAGTCACAAGTTAATACCTGATGTCAAATTATACTGCAAACAGTTATGTGTTTTAAGTGCTTTTGTTAAAGGAGAATGTTAAATCGATCTGGAAATCAAGTCTAGAAAGAATACATGCTTGTGATACATGGTCTTACGTATTTAACGATGGCAAGTCATTGAAAGTTAAATATAAGCACTGGTTGTCTGACAAGAGGCTAGTTTATTGATATTAAGTAAACAAGTGATTATAAAATGGTTGCATCAGCAATCAGTGCCAAAATAACAAGTGCATCATTCATGGGGATTGCACATTATGTAAAAATAAAGATGCTGTAGTCAATAAAATTTAACTCTTTAAAAAAACATTCAAGACTGATGAAGACATAAAGCTCCACTTCAAGTCAGTGTGACACTTCAGTCAACTGAAATTGTACATTGTTTAAGGGGATGATATGCAGATGTACAAAATAAACCAATGCCAACCTTACAAATTACTTGATATGTTACCACAGCCACATCAAGACATATCAGGAGTAAATCAGGACACAGACAGATGTTGACAGAATTTGCTTCAAGAAATGTCACTCCCAATATCTTGTCCTGAAACCAGTCTTGAGATGGATGAGTTTTAGAAAGCAATTACTTCATACCCTGGACCTGAATGTTGCTATGCCAATGGCAGGTATTGAGAGTAAGGACAGTTTCAAGTCAAAAATGCCTTTAAATATTCAGTGTTTGAATCCCAAAGAGGCGGCTGGAATTTACTGGAGGAAACTGGCAAAGGAACCAAAGTACTGGTAACAAATAATTAGAGGGAAAGGTAATACAATGGAAATAGGCCACAAAGACATTCAGCCTGCAGGGGATAGAGACTGCCTTCCCTATCACAGATTGATATTGGAGTATAGGCAAAGAGAAAGGGATATGGGAATCCTAAATGAAAGATCAGCACTAGGAGAGTGTTTAGTTAAATCTAGAACAGAAGCTGCTATGAAAAAACGGATAATTAGTAGGACATCTAAAATATTGCACAATAATTTCAGGAATCAGTCAGAGGAGGTTAGAAAAGACTGGGAAGAGAGATTAGATAAGCAATTCACAAATAAACAATTGGAGGACATATGTATGGCTCCCAAACAGGTTCATAAGTTTATAGGTGTTTGCTAGGCTTTTTTAGGCTTAGCCATGCGTCCAAAATCTCTGGTACCATTGATAAGTAAGCAAGGGCATGGGAGGTGAAACATTTACAAGCAGAGCCCTGGAAGATGGACCATTTACAGGCTGACTGTGTCCATTGGAGACATAGGTGCCAAACCAGGGATGAATTTCCTGCTTCCCACCCAGTTGTCCAAGTTACACTTAAATATGAAACAAAGTGTAGAAAATTTAGGATTTTTGTTTGGACGGTTTACATAGGTATTTTTACACCCCAAGCAGATGCCAAAGAATTTTTCTTCAGGTAAATGGCAAATGTTGGAGTTGTGGTAGGGAAGAAGGAGATAACTGGGAACTTATGTTTTGGGAGTGTAATGAGTTGGCAGACTTTAAAAAGTCCCTACATAGTACTACTCTGCCAGAAGTACTAGGTGAGCATATTGGTGTAAGTAAGGAAATTGTTTTTTTTTTTTGAGCTGAGATAGCTCTGAATTATCTAGCCATAGTAAGGCCTTGTTAAGTTTAATTCTAGTGGCTGATTAAAATATAAAATAACACTAGAAAATGGAAATCAAAGTCTAAATCAACTGTATTTGAATTAATGACTATTGCAACAGAAATAAAACAACTGGAAATGGGATTGATATAAAAGGGTAGGGGTAATTTACATAGAAAAATAGAAACTGTGGGAACAGTACATGCAGAAAAATGTTTTGTAGGGGTAATAAGATTTAAGGGAAGGTAGGAATTGACCAACTTATGTAGTGTCGGATTGATTATATTGTACAGAAGAATATATGTGATATATAATGTTTGTACCTGTGAACATGTTAACATGGTGTGTTTTCTTTTATATAAATGTAAGTTTGCCTAAGTCATTAGTGATAATTCAATAAACGTGTTCTAAAAAATGTTTGGATGACATATAAAAACATTTCCCAGATACAGTGACTATGTATAGTTCATGACAGTTTCTAGGAGATGAAAATATATTTCTCTTAATTGCATATCAGACAAGCGAATATAGGTACAGAAGTGTTACCACTCTTATGTGTACATAAATGAATAAAGTGGCTTTGATAAGAAGCTCAGCTTCAGTAAAATGGAACTGTTACACACTAGGTTTGTAGGTAGTACAACTTTAAAACAGAAAGTATTTGGGTATGAGTAGTACAACATAGGCTGGGGCTTTAATAAAGTTCTGATATGAAGGCATCACAAGTGTGTTTTTGTGTGTGTGTGTGTGTGTGTGTGTGTGTGTGTGTGTGTGTGTGTGTGTGTGTAAAACTGTGTTACTAAACTATACTGATCTGTACAAATGTAATACCCTCCTGTGCAGGTCTGATAATCATGGCCAGTTTAGCAAAAGGCAAACTAGGCAAATGCCTAGATCACCATTTCGCTAAGGGCACTGTCCTGATGTTTGTTTGTTTTTTGTTTGTTTTAGAACAGGGAAACATGGCACTAGCTATTCTTTACCTAAAATATAAACAAATAAGCAGCCTGTGGTGCTCTTTCTCAAACCTGCAGTGCCCAATGGGGTAGGTATTCTAAACTTGTCCTCTCAATTTGTGTGCTTGCTGCTCTATGTCACCCAGAATCTAAACAATGCATTTTGATTCATGTCTCATTCCTGGATTAGCTGACCAAAAGAAGATTAATCCAGAAATTTTAAATGGCAAAAACAGATTTAATAGCTGCAGTAGAAACAGCAGTGAGAGTCTAAAACTGGCAGCAGTGTAAGATACGTTTTTTTTTAATTCTGCCTGGAAACCAAATATTATGGGCCATGGATGGCTTTGCTGGACAAATGTTGGAGTACTTCAATATGGCTGCCTAGAAACATGTATGTTTGTGTGAAACTGAGTTGAAAATATTATTATTACTTCGGCCACTACTACACATTTTTATTTGTATTACAGTTAGCCATTTGAGATGTACACAGTAAACAAAGTGGCTATAATTGTTAGGGTTGGGGCTGTCTGTGGATGAAGATGACAGACATTGTTGCCTGCCTATTATCCTGGATTTGCATGAAGCAAGTTGAAATACTGTACTTAGGCTACTGTTTAAGTGAAACAAAGTTGAAATACATTATTGTGACCATTATTTTACACAAACTTCTGAGATGTAAAGAGTCAGCAAAGGGGCTAACAATTTCTGGATATTGGGACAGCCCATAGATGAAATTAACTGATTTGTTTGCTCAGTTCAAGCAGTTATTAATCAGACTTTGTAGAAATTGTATGCCTTTGTGAGAATTAAGCTGGAGTATTTTACTATGTGCTTCTTTTAAACAAACTGGAAATTCATTATGGAGACCATGATTTTTTTACACAGTCAGTAAATTGGCTATGACTGCTGGGTACATAGGACTATCTGTGGATGAAAATAACCAAGCCTGGTGTTGTGATAATGTTGAGCAGTCATTAAACAGGCTTTACAGAACTACAGTGAATTTCTGTAAAGCTTTACTGCAGCCAATTTTAATCTCAATCTGACATCTAAGGAGCATGCAACCAATAAAATGGGTATAACTGATGTGTGCAGAGGATATCTGTGGATAAAAGTTGCTTTATCAAATTGCTCAAAAGTCACTGACATGAATGTCACACAATGTGTTAATTTGGCTGAAATCTGCATAAAACAATCATTGCAGTGGTTTATACTTGTGCATGTATACATGTGGGATGTATTACAGCATACTTAAGAGTAACAAGTTGTCTATAATTGTTAAATGTTCCATAACAGTCAAACATTAACATTACACAAAATACATATCTACAACTGATGATCTGTGCAGGATGTGTTTTAAAGCAAATGATTGTTGGCAAAGTGGTGCAGTAAGTAGCATTGCCATCCCTCAGTGCTTGATCCTCTGGTTGAGTTCTTGGCCATGGCTCCTTATGTGTAGAATCTCCATGTCCTCCATGTCTCTGTATGGGTTTTATTTAGGTGCTGCTGTGTCCTCCAGCATCATAAAGACATACCATAAGTGAAATGGCAATCCTCCAATTTGCCTCTAGGTAAGTGTGCAGTTTAAGACAGTGTGTGTGTGTGTGTGTGTGTGTGTGTGTGTGTGTGTGTGTGTGTGTGTGTGTGTGTGTGTGTGCATGTGTGTGTGCACACTTTTGCACTCATCTTTGACAGACCTAGCCTCATAGAACCACTGCTAGTATGTATGAGCATGCTTGAAAAATGGTAACACTGATTTTTACCTGTGAACTTATGTATAAAACTCTTTTGGGTAGCAGTAAAAAAACAAGACAAATTAAACAGTTCCTTGAAAAATAAGGCATAAACTACATCACAAAACATCTAGACTATCAGTGCTTCAGTAGGCCTGGCAGCCCTCACATGCCAGTTGTATATTTGCATTTTGACACAGTCTTAGTAAAGGCCTCTGTTCTGGGTCCCGCACAGTCAAAAATTGTCCCTGCTGAAACATGTACATAGAAAGTAACTAGAGCCTGAGTGAAATATTGGGGACATGATGGGCATTATTTCTTTAACTTTCCTCACAATCAGACTACAGAAGGTTATAGAAAAGGTCACTGCAACTTGTCTAGGGACAGTTTACTGTCTAGGATAAATGTGTTGGAATACATGACTGTAATAAGTTTTTTTCACTTTTCTCACAGTCAAACATTACATTTGCATACAGATAGTTATCCTTTGAGGACAAAGCAAGGTGGCACACTGTGTATGTACATCTGACAGCAATGAGCTGAAATATGTTTAAATGGCCATCGCCTACTTAGAGGCGATCTCTGCTTGTCTTACAAAGCCATGTCTGCCCCAGCTCTGTTAGAAATGCTACATCTAAAGAAATCCCAATCCCTACACACCACACACTCCAGAAACCTCAACCTCATTACCACAATCAACAGAACATGCTGGAGGGACAGGTTCATAACCCAGACACTGTCTATGCTATGGAATAGACTTCCCATACATGTCCAACAGAGCACCTCACTGGCCCTCTTCAAGAGAAATCTTGACAAGTGGATGGGAAATAGAACATTCACCCCGGGGATCACACCAGTGGCTCTACTCGACAAAGGCACTGGGAACTAAGGTCGGGTGGCATGATGCCAGGGTAATCCTATGAGCTAGGCTTGTAAAGGCACCAGGGCTATTAGCCGAGTACACACCTATGAACCTATTTGTTACTTCACTTTTGTCCCACTTGAACATTAGAGGAGTATACAAAATATGGTTGTCTTTAGGAGGTATGAGTATGGAGGCATGCTGTGTATATGTATGACAGCAGCAAGTTGAAATATATGACTGTAGCCATTTGATCTTAGTTTCATATCAATCTAACACTATAGAGGTACACACAACATGATTATTTTTGAGGGGGAGGGGGGCAGGCAGTATTCCTGATATGATTTATGTGACTATGAAATAATTTGGCTTCTTGGTGTATTGGAAACTACTGTTTTGTTGGCTTTGAACATTAGGTCATGGGCCCAATGTATTTTTTTACATCAAAGAAAAAAAAGTAACACCTAATTCCTTTCTTTACTCATGATTTTTTTTCAGGCCATCAACCATGCAGGAGTGTGAACACTGACTGAAGATGATGGTAACAATTGATGTGTTACCCCAAACCCATGTACAAAAAATGGGAAAAGGGGGTTACGGCTGGTGGATTGGATTGGATCAAAAGTTTGAAAAAAGCTCTAATATGCATCTTGGTGAATCTAGAACTTCATGGCTTATGTGGGTTTAGTGGCCCCAGATTTATAACTTAATTTGACTATTTCTTCCATAGTTATTACAGAGCAGTCTTGTCCAGTTAGTGTTTACTTGTGTATGTGATCTGAAATGGTAGAAGAAAAAGATTCAGATTAAGGCAAAGTGTGAAAATTGAAGAAAAAAATAAACTGGGTAATGTGGAAATCTAGAAAGTGAGAAATCAGGGGTGGGGGCACTGGAGGAGGAGTGAAAAGAAACTGGTGGAAAGGGTGGGCACCATGGAGCCCTTTGCCTATGGCTCCATTTCATTTGAATCCAACCCTGCTGACAATGGCTAAGGAAAGGAAGAAGAAATAATTATGAACAGGTGCTGATGGAGTAGGAGGTGTAGGTGCAGTGATGCCTTGTAAGAGAAATGAAATGAGTTGAGTTCAGTGATATTATTGGAAAGATCATGTAAAACACTACATTTATCTTATAGATGCAAGCATTTTGATAAGTTCCCTTCTGTGGACTTAGAATAGCAAATAATATAAGTTAAGGGGCTCTACCTTTGACAATTCCACTTACACCTTGTGTCTCTGGCTGAATGAACATTGTTGCAACTGGTTTACAGATCTGAGGGCACCTACTGATGGAGCAAAAGATTCAGGAAAAGTATCTGTTTTACTTTGATGGGGGTGTGTGCTGGTACCAGTTTAGCAAAGGTATCACAGATGGGCAGTTATTAGCATATAAGGTAATAGATTGAAAGGAGAGCTTGGTAAGAAGGTCTGCTAGGATTATGTGTCCTTCTTTTGGCCAGTGGTTCTTTGATGCCTGATTCCAAAGCAAAAAATCCTGCAAGATGTTTTTCACAGTGTAGGCAAAGAACAGTTGTGTACACTTACCATAAATGTAGATGCTCGAGTGTATTCGCTGTTGCAGTCATCACATATGGGTTATTTGCCTGCAAGTAGCCCGAACCCGGCCTGAATACCAGAGTCTTCAGATTTCTGCATCGGATGCTGTCATTTCTTCCTTGACATCAGGTCATCAGGGGTATAAAACATGCAGCCGATGCCACTACATCAGTTTTTCTTGACCCAGATATCAGGTGCCCCCATAATAGGAAGCAATTGAATGGAATGGTAAAATCCCTTCCATCAAAAAGCAAATACACAAGAAAAAACAGACATACCAACCATAAGGAGAGGTAAAGCCAAAAGAAGTCAGGGGGCTGGAGGGCAGGTAACCAGGACTGCAACAGTGAATACACTCAAACATCTACATTTATGGTAAGTGTACACAACTGTACTATGTTCTTCGTGTTTCACTGTTGCAGTCATCACATTTGAGTTGATTCCCAAAGCTAAGGAAGGGAGGAGGAAGTCAAAGAGCATTAGAGCCAGCTACTAATCCCTGCAAGACTGCAGTGGCAAATCCAGCTCTGGATTTAGAAAAGATAGGCAAGTGGTAATGCTTGGTGAAGGTATGTACAGAGCTCCATGTAGCAGCTTCTAGGATGTCCCTGGAAGGGTCCCCTTTGAGAAATGCAGCAGAGGTAGATGTAGCCCTGGTGGAATGTGATCTTATCCCCTGTGGGGTAGGTTTTCCATGGTGCTTGTAGCAGAAATGAATGCAATGGGCTATCCATTTGGAAATGGTTTGCTTTGAAATGGCCTCCCCCTCTGCCCCTGCAGCAAAGCTAACTAGCAGCTGCTCAGATTTTCTGGTAGGCTTAGTCCTGTCCAAATAGAATCTAAGTTGCCTGTGCACGTCCAGAGAGTGCAGTATTCGTTCCCCTTTGTTTTGTGGATTAGGGAAAAAAGTAGGCAAATGAATGGACTGATTTAGGGCCACAGAAGACACCACCTTGGGCATAAAGGAAGGGTTAGTCCTGAGGGAAACCCTGTCCGTATGGAAGATAATGAAGGGTTCCACTGCCACGAGGGCCTGTAATTCAGACACTCTTCTTGCTGAAGTGATGGCTAGAAGGAAGGCAGTTTTCCAAGAAAGGAATTTCAACTCAGTTGTAGCCACTGATTCAAATGGGGGAAGAGTGAGCTTTTCCAATACAAAGTCCCAGGCTGGAGTGGGAGCTCTCCTGGGGGGGTGGGTCTTAAATTTTTGGCCCCTCTAAGGAATTGCTTTAGCTGGCTCTGTATCATAATGTGCTGAAATGGCAGAGGCATGAATTTTAATTGACGAGAAGAATAGGCCCCTGTGGAACATTTCTGTTAAGTACTGTAGAATTTGAGGTAAGATGGGCACCGTTGTGCCCATCCTGAGTCAGGCTCCAGGAACAGTATCTTTTCTACTTTTTCAGCATAGGATTTTCTAGTACTAGGCCTCCTTGCCTCCAGAATGACATCCAGTACCTGCTTACTGAGGGATGATAAGGGAGAGCTCAAGGAATTAGCCAGGCTGCAAGGTTCAGGGTTTGAAGCTGAGGATGCAGAATCTGGCCCGCCTGCTGGGACAGCAGGGAAGGGGTCTGAGGCAGGTGCCATGGTTGTAGCAGTGCCATACTGCGCAAGAGGGGGTACCAGTGCTGGCGTGGCCAGTCTGGTGCAATCGGTATTGTCCTTGGCTTGTCCTGTTTGATCTTTAGTAGAACCTTCGACAGGAGAGGCAGAGGGGGAAAGGCATAAACTGAGAGGCTTTCCCAGGTAAAGGACAGGGCATCCACTTTCCAAGCTTGGCTGTAGGGAGTTCTTGTGCAGAATTTGTTCAATTGGTAGTTCGGAGGGTGGCAAACAGGTCTATCTCTGGAGTCCCCCATTTGTTCCTCAAGAGGTTGAATATTTTGGCATCTAGTTTCCATTTGTGTGGGCCCATGAGATTTCTGCTTAAGTCGTCTGCCAGTGAATTTAATATACCTGGCAGGAACTGAGCTTGCAGGTGTACTTGGTAGCTCAAGGCTGCTCATAGGTTCATACGTAGATACTAGGCTATCTGCCCTAGGGCATTTATAAGCCTAGCCAGAGTGTATTTGGCTTCCGCCTCCCTATTAGATTAGCCTACTGTTCCTCTGTAAAGTAGGTCACAGAAGGTACCCTTTAAGATTAGTTTACTGTGCCTCTGTCTAGAAGGGACACAGAAGAGATCCCAGGGGTGAATTTGCGATTTCCCATCCACGCGTCCAGATTTCGCTTGAAGAGGGTCAGCGAGGGGCTATGTCTAACATGAATTGGGATTCTATCCCAGAGTGAGGGGAGCCTCTGGGAAATTAATCTGTTCCTCCAGCATGTCCTATTTATTTTTGTGCTGAGGTTTAAGTCCCTGGAGCGTGTAGCTCTAAGGGACTTAGATATTTTGAGGTGGAGCATGTCCATTAATTCTGGGTTTGACATGGCTTTGTACATCAGGCATAGATCGCCTCTGAATAGGCGGTAAGCAACTGAGTAGAGCTGGAGTTTCTTTAGTCGAGCTGCATAGGACATCTGTTTGTAGCCCATGATCCTCTTGGTGAGGTACTTTTGGGGTCTCTCTAGTTGCTGCAGGTGTCGGGTTAGGTACATCCCAAAAGGGGCATTGTATTAAATTATGGGCCTGATGAGTGACGAGCAGAGGGGCACAATGACCTCTCTTGATCTAGATGCGAACCCTTTCGTGATAAGGTGGGCTATATAGAAGGTCTTTCTAACCACTTTGGCAACGTGATTATCAAAGGAGAGATTACTATCTACGTTGGTCCCCAAATCTCTAATTACTTCTTCCATACTTAATGGATTACCACCTGTGTGGTAATTTGTGGGCACCTTGTTTTTCCCAAAGGGGATGACTATGCACTTTTTAGCATGTAGCTTGAGGCACCAAGCATCCGTCTCTGTGAGACCCTTTTGGAGGATGCTTGTGTCAGCTGGAGATTCGATTATGGCCCCCAGTTTGCAGTCATCTGCGAACTTTGTCAGCCATAATCCCCCTGTGTTAGCCTGAACCTCAGAGAAGTATATACCGAACAAGAGAGGTCCCAGAACTGAGCCCTGTGGGACGCCACTTGTAACTGGTTTGGATTCGGACATGGCACCTGCGATTCTGACCATGTGGGTTCTATACCTGAGCCAGTTTGCAGCCCATCTTGCGATATAGGGGTTGATATTTAAGCTGGTAAGTTTATTTATGTGTTCCACAGAGCCATGGCTAGTCTGCAGAGAGGGTACGATTGGGTTCCCCCCTGCTTGTTTATGTACCACATAACTGTGGTGTTGTCTGCCTTTACCAATAGTTGTCCTGGAAGAATACGGTCCTTGAAGGCTGTTAGAGCATTCTGTACAGCTAACATTTCTTTTTGATTGATATGCAGTTGCATCTGTCTCAGGTTCCATTTGCCCTGAATGCACTGCCCTGCCATGTGAACCCCCCATGCATAGTGTGATGTGTCTGTTGTGAGGGTTTGGGCGGCAGGGTGTAGAGTGAAAGGGAGACCCTTGTTGTGGTAGCAGGCCACTGCCCACCAGGGGAACTCTGTCTTTATACAAGGAATGATAGAAATCTTTGTTTCCAGGTCCTGAGAATGTTGACACCATAGGCTTTTTAGATACCATTGGTGTTTCCTCATATGCAGTCTTGTATATGGAATTAGCAGAATGCAAGAGGCCATGAACCCCAGAACATGCAGTATTTGCCTTGCAGATAGCTGGGTTTTTGTGGCCAATAGTTTGAAGTAGGTTGTCAAGTAAACTTGTTTCGCTGGAGTGAGGAATATCATCTGGGAAGTTATGTTCAAGCTTGCTCCCAGGAATACAATCTGTTGGCAGGGTACTAGGTGAAATTTCTTTTTGTTGATGGTTTACCCCAGTGAGGTTAGAAGTTTCTTTACGAATGCCAGGTGTTGTAATAGCAAGTCCTGGCTTTCTGCCAGAATCAGACAATCATCCAAATATGGGTAAATTTGAATATTTCTCTGCCTGCAAAATGCAATGGCTGGAGCTAGGCACTTTGTGAATACCCTGGGTGCAGTAGATAAGCCAAAGGAATGTGCAGATAACTGATGCAAGGATGCAAGGAGCCTGCTCTGAGGCATAGGTATTTCCTGCAATATTCCCTTATTGGGATGTGCAGGTAAGCTTCCTTTAAATCTAGGGTTGCCAGCCAGGCATCCTTGGCTAACATGGGAAGAAGCTGTTGCAGAGTTAGCATTTTGAATTTTGGAACTACCAGAAAGGTGTTGAGAATAGAGAGGTCCAGGATAGGATGCCAGGAGTTGTCTTTTGTCCCCTTTGTTCTACCGGGATGGCTGAATAGCCCTGATATTGAGGAGAGACAGAACCTGCTGCTGGGCCTCTGCCCATTGATTTGGGGGTAGGTCTGGCCAACCATTTGGTGATGGTAGGGTGTGGAAGTGGAATCTGTATCCTTGGGAAACTATGTTCAAAACCCAATCATCCTGGGTAATGAGTTCCCAGTTTTTTGCATGCAGGGCAAGCTTTCCTCCTAAGGGAGCAGGTAGTAGACCAGGGCTTGGAAGGGTTAAGGTTGTCATTGTGCCATTTTTCCATAGGGGGTGGCTTACTACTCCCTGCTTTGGAAATGGGAGCCCCCCCACTGCTTAGGTTTGTGTGAAGCCTGAGACTGTAGCCTAGGTGGTCTGCTGTTCCTGGGTTTGGACTAAAAAGGCCTAGAAGGGATTGGAAAGGACCAGTTCTTAGAAGGCCAATGCCTACTGAATCTGGGAGGCTGTATTTGTAGGAAATCTTTAAAAGTTTACATAGATTTAGCTTTTTCCTCCAACGTTTGAGGACTTCTTCTGCTTTGTTGCCAAAAAGGTGGTCTTGGTTTAAGGGAGCATCCAGTAATTTAGCCTTTACATGATCTGGCAAGTTTTGTTCCTTAAGCCAAGCATGCCTTCTAAGTACAGACCCAGTGATAGCAGCCCTGCAAGATGCTTCTAAAGCATCAAAACCACATTGCAAAGTATGTTTACCAACTTGTTCTGCAGAATGCATTAAATCCTGTAATTCTTTGTGTTCAGTACAGTTAGGAATCAACATCATTTTCTGTTTAAGTAACCCCATAACAGTACAATTAGGAATCAACATCATTTTCTGTTTAAGTAACCCCATAACATGCTGCTGATACTTTAACATATGAAACTGGCAATTTAAAGCTCTGTTGGCCAAAGTAGCATAAGTGTAAACCTTCTTACTCCATCTGTCTAAGGCTCTAGAATCTCTATCAGAAGGGGTAGGATTTTTGGCAGCAGTATCCTTAATGCCTTTTGGTCCTTGGGAAATGTTCTCTGGATCCGCAGAAGGATTCTTGAAGAGGAACTTATGAGAGTCAGGTACTCTGTAATACCTGTCAGGTTTTCTGGGAGATGGATGTAAAGTGTCTGGGGAAAGGCTAGATTCCAAGAAAGCATCATCTACAATGTCCAGAACAGGAGGAATAGCTAAAAGCCTGTGTTGAGGTAGGAGTAAGAATTCCCTAAGCCTCTTTTTGGAGTAATCCTGGCTTTCCCAGCAGAAATGCTCCCTAAGAGTGTGCAAGGTTTCACTGAAAGAAAAATCTTCTGGAGGGGAAGCAGAGGGAATGGAATCCTCTGCATCAGAATCCTCATAAGTAGATAAGAGCAAGTCCTGGTAATCAGAAGGAGCAGAAAAATCAGATTCCTGATCAGAAGAATCAGAAAGAAACTCAGTTCTAGGTCTCTTAGAGGGGGAAGGCTGGCTTCCCCTAATCAAGTTAATGAGGTCTTCAGCCATTCTAAGCATTTGTTTTTTAGGCATATGGGCCTGGGCCTATGGTTTGTTCATCTGTTTTCTAGGCGTGGTGCGAGTTTTAGGCCTGGATGAAAATGATGGCTTCAGTTTAATAAGAATGTCTGTAGGCCTGAATACACCCTCAGAAGCCGGTGCCTGCACAGTGGCTCCGGACCCATCCAAGGTGGAGACATCCTCAGGTTCCATAGTCGAAGAAGCATCACATGGCATACTGGACTCCAAATGGGTCTCAGTAGAGGTTTGCGAATCAGACATAGTGGGTATCAGGGGCTGCAAAAGCACCTCACTGAGTACCGGCGGACTAGCGACTAGCTTAACGGAAGCATCATCGGAAGTTTTGGTCTTTATCCTTACGTTTTTTGAAGATCGGCAGTTGGATGGCTTGACAAAGCCATTTCAGAGTACATAGAACGAGTACAAAAACAATTAGCTGCAAAAATAGCCCACTGACGGATAGTTCGGGCATCGAATAAGGCACAAAACCAACAACGAGGGACATCGTGGTCTGGGCCTAAGCAGGGGATGCAGTAAGAATGAAAATCTCTATGAGGTATTTGCTTTCCACAGGTAAGACAAATGTTAACTTTTACTGAAATCGGTTAGAGCAAGAAAAAGGATCCCCAATGGGGTACTTAGCTTTTTTGAAGACTTCAGGTCTGAAACTCAAAAACAAAAATTTCAGGAGTTGGCCAACCGGCACTTACGAACTGCTACTGCTTCGGGCACCACACAGCAAGAAAGACTGAGGTAACGGCATCGGCTGCATGTTTTATACCCCTGACAACCTGACGTCAAGGAAGAAGCAACAGCATCTGACGCAGAAATCCGAAGACTCTGGTATTCAGGCCGACTGAGGGCTACCTGCAGGCAGATAACCCAAATGTGATGACTGCAACAGCGAAACACGAAGAACATCTCCACTGGATAAGGGAATCTGCCAGAGGTTAGTGCTGAAACATCTGTATCTGCTCCAGCCAGTGCAAAATGCCAAGCATGAAGCCTGAGATCAATACTCTGCAGCCATCTTCAGCAGGTCAGGCTTCACTATCACTATTAAAGTTTGGCATGTTGCACTGTAATCTTTCAGTTTTATAGGTAATGTTGTTTTATATAGGAGGTGACACTGGGTCAAGAGAGTATTACGCAATCAGTAGAAACCAGATTTCAACTAGGAAAAAGGTATACTTACCATGTAGGCCAAGAACAGCTGATTGTATCCTACTGATTCACACAGTTTTTGATCAAGGTAATGTGATATTCATAGTCTGGGTAGAGTGCAGGTAGGAATACAGATACAGCTTAAGAAGCTGTGCAGCCTAACTCAGGTTTCCCTACCCTTAGCTGTTCAAAATTGGACCACAGCAGAGAAGTGCAAAAGAAACTGATAAGGGGTAAAAGGGATAACAGACACCAGAGAGCAAGGCATCAGCAGGCAGGGTCAGAAACACAAGGGAGCACAATATGTAGGAGTGTGTAATGGAATGAGTCTTTAAACATGGACGTCAGCTGCAGAGTCTGACAATATTGAAGGGAGATACAGAAAGAGATGTATTAGAGTTTGTGGAGGAGACACTATATTAAATCAGTTTAATGGCTTAATATTGCATAAAAAGTACAGTTGTGTACCTACCATAAATGTAGATGTTCGAGTGTATTCACTGTTGCAGTCATTACTCTTGGGTTATCCTGCTGACAGGCTGCTACCCGCAGTCGGCCTGAATTCCAAAGTCCTGGTCCGGTGTCGGTTGCTGTTGCCTCTTCCCTGACGTCAGTGTGCCAGGGGTATAAAAGATGCAGCCGACGCCATTTTCTTCAGTTTTTCTTACCCCAGATGTCAGATGCCCCCAAAAGGGTAGGCTAAATATATTATGCAAATAAACATACATGCAGTAAAGAAACATTTCCTTCATCTACAAGCAAATACACCACATAGATTGTATAGAATAGAGAAGTACAGATAAACCCCAGCAAAAGAAAGGGGGACGGAGGGAGGGTAACCTGGACTGCAACAGTGAATACACTCTAACATCTACATTTATGGTAGGTACACAACTGTACTATGTTCATAGTGTTTCACTGTTGCAGTCATTACTCTTGGGTTGAATCCCAAAGCTGAGAATGGGTGGCTGAGCTAAACAGGGTTAGGAGAGGCTATGAGGCCCTGCAGCACTGCAGTGGCAAAGCCTGCTCTGGATTTAGAGTAAAGAGGTAAGTGGTAGTGCTTTGTAAAAGTGTGCACTGAACTCCAAGTTGCAGCCTCTAAGATGTCTTTGGTTGGTACTCCTCTGAGGAAGGCTGCTGAAGTGGCTGCTGCTCTGGTAGAATGAGGCCTAATGCCCTTAGGCACTGATTTGCCATGCTGAGAATAGCAGAAACGGATGCAATGACCTATCCATTTAGAAATAGTCTGTTTTGAGATAGCCTTTCCTTGTGATCCCGCAGCATATGACACTAAAAGTTGCTCAGTCTTTCTGAAAGCTTTAGTTCTGTCCAAGTAGAAGTGTAGCTGCCTGTTTTATGTCCAAAGAATGCAGAATTTTCTCACCCTTGTTCTGTGGGTTTGGATAAAAGCTGGGCAAGTGAATGGTTTGGTTGAGGGCCACACTGGACACCACCTTAGGCATAAATGTTGGGTTTGTCCTCAGAGAAACCCTGTCTGGATGAAAAAATGATAAAAGGTTCCACAGCCATGAGTGCTTGCAACTCCGAGACTCATCTTGCAGAGGTTATTGCTAGTAGCAGAGCTGTTTTCCAGGATAAGAATTTTATATCAGCTGTTGAGGCTGGCTCAAAGGGAGGCAGTGTGAGTTTTTCCAAGACATAATTGAGGTCCCATGCAGATATTGGTGCTCTCCTTGGAGGTCTTATGTTTTTGGCCCCTCTGAGGTACTGCCTTATTAAAGGATGAGAAAAGATAGGAGGTTCCGTATTGTAATGGGCTGAAATGGCAGAGGCATGAATTTTAATTGAAAAAAAGGAAAGGCCTTTGTCCAGCATCTCAGTTAGGTATTGTAAAATCTGAGGAATATTTGGTACATACATGTCAATGCCTTGTTCCTGGTTCCAAGCACAGAATCTCTTCCATTTTTCTGCATAAGATTTTCTGGTACTGGGTCTCCTGGCCTCCAAGATAACATCCATAACAGCTTTTGAAAGAGGAGTGTTCTGAATGGCTACATTATCCACCATGCTGCCAGATTTAAGGTCCTGAGTTGACTGTGCAGAATCTGATTGTTTTGTTGGGTCAGCAAGTGGGAAGTTTGAGGCAATATCCATGCTGGGTCTTGAGACAAGCTCTTTAGGATTGGGTACCAGTGCTGGTGTGGCCAGTCTGGTGCAATCAGTATCATTTTTGGCTTCTCTCATCTGACCTTAGGAGTACCTTGGGAAGGAGAGGCAGTGGAGGAAAGGCATATACTGTTAGGTTTTCCCAGCTGAAGGATAGGGCGTCCACTCTCCATGCTTGTTTGTGATAAATCCTTGTGCAAAATCTCTGTAATTGGCAGTTGTGAGGGGAGGCAAATAGATCTATGTCTGGGCATCCCCATTTTCTTGTTATCATGCTGAAGACTTGTGGATCCAGTTTCCACTCGTGGGGACCCATGAGGTTTCTGCTTAGTTTGTCTGCCAGAGTATTTGTTTTTCCTGGCAGGAATTGTGCTTGCAGGGGAACTTAGTAAATTAATGCTGTGTCCCACAAGGTCATTGCTTGTCTGCAGAGGGGATAGGAATGTGCGTCTCCCAGCTTGTTTATGTACCACATGACCGTAGTATTGTCCGTATTTATCAGTAACTGTCCTGGATGAAGTAGGTCCTTGAAAGCTGTCAGGGCATTCTGAACAGCTAGCATCTCTTTTTGATTGATATGAAGATGCATCTGGCTTGCAGGCCATGTGCCCTGAATACCTTTTCCTGCCATATGGGCCCCCCAGGCATAATCTGATGCATCCGTTGTCAGTGTCTGTCTGGCTGTGGGTAAAGTGAATGGCAGACCCTTGTTGTGGTGACAGGCCTGTGCCCACCATAGAAACTCCTGTTGCAGGCAGGGAATAAGGGTAATTACTGTCTCCAGGCTGTGGCAATGCTGAGTCCAAACACTTTTTAGATACCATTGTGGTTTCCTCATATGCAGTCTGGCATATGGAATTAGTAGAATGCAGGATGCCATGAAGCCCAAGGCCTGCAGGATTTTCCTTGCAGATAACTGGGTCTTTGTTGCCAACTTTTTGAAGTAAGAAGTCAGTTGCATTTGTTTGTCTGGCATGAGATAAGCCATCTTGGCAGTTGTATTTAAGCTTGCACCCAGGAATATTATCTCTTGAGAGGGTACTAGTTTTGATTTCTTTTCGTTTACTGTGTACTCTAGGCAAATTAGTAACCTTTTTACAAATGCCAGATGCTTTAGAAGAATTTCTTTGTTCTCCGCTTGAATAAGGCAGTCGTCCAAGTAGGGAAATATTTGTATTCCTCTTTGTCTGCAAAATGCAATTACTGGTGCCAGGCATTTTGTGAAGACCCTGGGTGCAGTAGATAAGCCATAGGGCAGTGCAGAGAATTGGTAGTACATTGAGCCAGCTATGAATCTGAGGTATCTTCTGCAAGATTGTCTGATTGGGACATGCAGGTATGCCTCTTTTAGGTCCAAAGTTACGAGCCAAGCCTTCTTGCCCAACATGGGCAGTAGTCAACATCTTGGATTTTGAAACCTCCAGAAACGTGTTGAGTATAGACAGGTCCAGTATTGGTCTCCAGGTTTTGTCCTTTCTGGGCACCAAGAAAAGTCTTGAGTAAAATCGTTGCCCCTGCTCTTGTTGTGGTACTTGTTGAATGGCCCTCATGTCCATGAGGGCTGTAATTTGCTTTTGTGTCTCTGCCCATTGATTGTGTGGTAGGTCTGACATACCTTTTGCCCTTGGTAGGGTGTAAAAATGGAACCTGTAGCCCTGGGACACTATGTTCAAGACCCATTTGTCTTGGGTAATCTTTTGCCAATTTTGTGAAAAAAGTGCTAGTTTTCCCCCTAAGGGGGCTGTCAAAAGAAAAGTGCTTGGATCTGGCAGAGGAAAGTCATTGGGACTGTTTCCTGTAAGGTTGTGATTTGTCTTCTCCACTTTTGGAGGTAGGAGCACCCCATTGTTTAGGCCTGTATGAGCCTTGGGGCTGAGATCTGCCTCTGGGATGTCTGTATCTGCCTCTTTGTGGCCTGTCTGACACTGGAAATGACCAGTTTTTGGAAGGCCAGTTCCTGCAAAATCTGGGTGGCTGTACCTGTAAAAAATCCTTAACTGTCTGCATGGATTTCGCATTATCCTCCATTTTCTTCAACACCTCTGCTTTAGCACCATACAAAGTATCATGTTGTAATGGGGCATCTAATAATTTTGCTTTAACATGATCAGGTAGACCTTTAACCAAGCATGCCTTCTAATAACAGAACCTGCAACAGCGGCCCTGCAAGAGGCCTCCAGTGAATCATAACCACATTGCAAAGTATGCTTTCCCACTTGTTCAGTTGCATGCAATAAATCCTGCATTTCCTTGTTCTCTGAACATTCAGAATTTGTCAACATTTTCTGTTTAAGCAGTGACATTAAGTATTGCTGATATTTAAGCATATGAAATTGACAGTTTAAAGCCCTTACAGACAAGGTAGCAGAACTGTAACCTTTTTTCCCCATCTGTCCAGTGCCCTAGAATCCCTATCAGAGGGGACAGGGTTTTTTGCAGTGGAAGCTTTGACCCCTTTGGGACCCTGAGAAACAGTTTCTGGGTCAGCAGTGGGGTTTTTATATAGGAATTTATGAGAATCTGGGACCCTGTAGTATCTGTTAGGCTTAGCAGGTGCAGGAGGTAACGAGTCTGGGGACAGGCCGGACTCTGAAAATACATCATCTACAATGTCTAGAACAGGTGGAATAGCAAGGGGTCTGAGCTGAGGTAATAGCAGAAAGTCTCTGAGTCTTTTCTTAGATTCTGAGTAATCTTGGCTTTCCCAGTGGAAATGCTCCCTCATGGTATGCAGTGTTTCCCCAAAAGAATAATCCTCAGGAGGAGAGGCTGAAGGAATGGATTCTTCAGCATCAGAATCCTCATAAGGAGGAATGGAATAATCCTGTTCAGAAGAGGAATCAGAGGAAATAGAAACCTGATCAGAAGAATCATATTCTGTCTCTTGCCTAGGCCTCTTATCAGGAGGGGGATGGGAACCCCTGATCAAAGTAATTAGGTCTTTGGCCATTTTAAGCATCTGTTTTTTAGGCATTGTAGTCTGAGTAGGAGAATGCTGTACTTGTTTCTTTGTCTTTAGAGTTGCTTTAGTCTTTGTCTTTGAAGCTGAAGATGGTTTATTATATAACTGTGAAGGTCTGAAGACACCCTCAGAAGCCGATGCCTGCTCAGCGGCTCCGGACCCATCTGAGGGAATGATTTCCGAGTGTCCAATACCTTGAGTATCCAGAGGCCCAGTTGGCTCCACGTGGGAGTCGGAAGTGGCCTGTGGCTCTGAGGTAGCGGGCACCAGGGGCTGCGAAAGCGCCTCACTGAGAGCCGGTGAACCGGCGACTGGCCTAGCGGAGGCCTCGTCGTCGGTTTTGGACCTCGGATGCCTATCCTTTTCCTTGCGTTTTTTTGTATAAACTCTGGTCGTCGGCTGTTCCGATGGCATTATATAATTACACCTTCGGCCAAAATAATGAAACGCAAAGTCGAACCGATACTTAATAGTGCATTGGTTAAATCTAGCACAAAACCGACAGCTAGCAACATTGTGGTCGGGGCCTAGGCAAGGAATGCAAAAGGTTTTAGATACAGTGACATTACTGTATCTTGGGACGTTCCTGGGCTCAGACAGTACTCCCCTGAAAGTCTATAAATGGTATAGGACTGCCTTCATGCAGAGTTTCTCCAAATTATGTAATGCTGTGCTACAGGGAGTTCCCTCCTGATTCTTAAAAGGAGGCTATTATAACTGTTATTCTTAAACCAGGGAAAGATCTCTCCTGCTCCTCCTTTTCTGTAGGGCTATACCTATTTTAAACCATGATTATAAGCTATTTACAGCTATTACTCTAGCATGTAGGTTAGCTAGTTTCTTTCCTAATTTAATAGATTTAGATCAAACTCCAGAATTCTAATGGTTTTACTTACTTTGGGAAATATCTCAACTCCAGCCTACCCCAGTTAATTTTAGACACATATGACAACTTTCTTGATAAAGTTAAAAGCCACTGTAAAGAATTAAGGTTTCTATATTTAGATATTCCTAAAAAATAATGATAATTTAGTTCATTCTTCCTTTGGTGCTGTATGCTGTGCATGCTATTTCAGTTAGTCACCCTTCCCACTAATGGGCATCTATATCTATAATTCTTGCCTTAAACACTTCATTTGGGAAGCCAATAGATATCATATAAGCTGGGACCACCTTTCTTTTCCTTTAGTACAGGGTGGCCTTGGGCTCCCCGACCAGAAATTATATGTGCTGGCCACTTGGATAAAGACATTCTGGGACATGGTAAACCGTAAATAGAGGGCAATTTGGTGTGAGATCTTAGTTGGGACAGAGGGTTATCCCCCTCAGTGCTTCAAACTTTTCACATTGCGGAGATGTTCACAGTTCTCTCCCCACCATTTTTGTCTCATTAATTCAGGGTGCACAGTAGGGCTTTCGAATCACAGGTTCTGTTGCCTGGCTTATAGAATTCTTACTTATACATTCACCCCAGAATTGGGACATTTGTTCAAAATGAGAGATCAGGGACCTTAGAAGTTGTGAGGGGTTAGATTTCTGTGACTGACTGATGGAGAGTGGTTGCCTACTCCAGTAGTAAACTTTCGCATTGGCATGGCCATCTAGAATTGATTGAATGATTCTTTATCAAGATAGTCTCATCTACACTACATGCTGTATCACCAGCTAAGAGACCTAGATGGGTTTCTTGGTTGTTGGATATGAGAGGAACCAACTTTACCAATACTAGGGCAATATGAATGGTATGTAAGATTCTGATTTTGCCATGAACAGTTACATTGGATAAATATAAATTTGGATGGGAGCAACAGGCACAACTACACTTGGGAAGAGAACAATGGAAAAAGATTCTATTAATCCTCAGATACAGATCTTGTTCTAGAAAGTTTACATTCTTCAGCTGGCAATGCCAGTTCAAGTACTTTTATACACCAGCCAAGCTGCACAGGTTCTGTCCCAGAATTTAATCTCTGTGTTGGAAGTGCAGAGATGGGAAAGTTGAGGACTGACTGCATGTTTTCTGTAGTTGCTCATTATGGAGTTTACTGCAAATAATATGTGACCTGATATGGCCAGACCAGATTAGTATCACCAAGTAGCTACATTTTCTCTGGGCGGCCACAGTGGTGCAGTGGTTAGCATTGTCGCCTCACAGCAAGAGGTTCTCCGGTTCGATCCTCGGCTGGGGTGCCTTCTGTGCGGAGTCTGCATGTCCTCCCTGTGGTCGCGTGGGTTTCCTCCGGGTGCTCCGGTTTCCTCCCACATCCCAAAGACATACTGTAGGTGGATTGGGCACTCCAAACTGGCCCTAGGTGTGAGTGTGTGCATGTGTGTGCCTTCCGTGGAAGGTTGCAACTCAACACTGTAAAACTCCACTGCCAATCATAAGCGGACAGGTGATCCGCTTTGGCGACCCCTAACCGGGAAAAGCCGAAATAATAATAAGAAGAAGTAACTACATTTTCTCTGTGATCTAGAGCACTTTCCATTTGGTTCTTTGTAATTCAGACTGCTAAATCATTTGGTGACCGTAGCCAAGAAATGTATAACAAAGAGTTGGAAGACTGTTACAACTCCAAACTTCCAGGATATTTCTTGAGAAATTAATCAACTTTCGTCAATGGAGATGGCAACTTCTCATCTTCGACTGTAGGTGAAAGCAAGAAAAAAAATGGAAATTTTGGATAAGTACAATAATTGCAATCAAAATACTTTGTTCAGTAATTAAATTTATGAACAACAGTTAGGTTTCATTAGCAGACCAGAGTTCCGCTGTGGCAACCCCTAACCGGGAAAAGGCGAAAGAAGAAGAAGAAGAAGAAATTAGGTTTATTCACTGGATCTTTCATTTTGCCTTTTACAAATCAATTATTTCCAGGATGATGACATCATATTTCGGTGAGGTTACATATACATACTTGTGCGGTGCAGTGGTGCAGCGGTTAACGTTGTCGCCTCACAGCAAGAGGTTTGCTGGTTTGATTCTCAGCTGGGGTGACTTCTGTGTGGAGTTTGCATGTTCTCCCTGAATTTGCATGGGTTTCCTCTGGGTACCTCGGTTTCCTCCCACAATCCAAAGACATACATCTGGAGCATTTCTCCCTGGGCTTCCGCTGAAAATAGGCTCTGTCCTAGTTGGACTTTCCCGGTCAACAAAATGATAAATAAAAATAAAATAAAAAAAATTTGTCCTCGCACCACAAGTTCCAAACCGGATGAATTCACTCGGTTTAGTAGACAGACTGATTTATTACAATAAAAAAATAACTTCTGCAGTAAAAGTTAACAACAAAACTTCAAATTCTTATACCATTAAGAACAAGTAACACTTCTCTGGTGCCTCGGCTTTCAGAAAAGCCTTTGGCTTTTCTGAAAGCCGAGGCACCAGAGAAGTGTTACTTGTTCTTAATGGTATAAGCTTTTCTGAAAGCCGAGGCGCCAGAGAAGTGTTACTTGTTCTTAATGTATAAGAGTTTGAAGGCGCCATAGAAGTGTTACTTGTTCTTAATGGTATAAGAGTTTGAAGTTTTGCTGTTAAATTTTACTGCAGAAGTTATTTTTTTTATTTTAATAAATTAGTCTGTGTACTAAGCTGAGTGAATTAATTTGGCCTGGAACTTGTGGTGTGAGGTCTGGTTTGTTCTACAGTGTGGTGCTTTATTTAAAAAAAATATTTGTCTTTTATTTGTAATGCCCCCCTCCAAAGTTGATTGGTTTAGGGTCTGGGTAGAATATTAAGTTATGAGATACATCTGGGTTAGTTTTTGTTTTCCTGTTAACTGAGTTATATACTTCAAGTGTGATTGTTTACTCTTGTTTTGCAGTACAGTGTAATAAAATGTCTATGATAACAACAAAAAAAAAAAAACATTCTGCAGCTGTCCCCTTCCTAACAAGATCATATTACAAGGAAAAAAGTATCATCATTTTGCCATGATGCTTGAGAATAAAACTATTGTACAATTATCAAAGACATTCAAAAGTTAAAACAGTCATGTTTCCAGTGTCCTATTAAATGTCAAAAATATTACATACAAGACAGCCCCAGGCTGCCTTTCCAGTGCTATGCTACTCAGTTACGAAACATCTTCCTTGGAAGATTTCTTCTGTATAAATAGTGGGCAGGAATCAGCTTAATTACAGCCTTATATGTAGCAATGCAGCCAGCACTCAAGTTTATGTTTCATGATTTGGATTGGGTGCGGTTTACATGACCTGGGCAGTAGTGAAACAACATGTTTGGCTATTTTTGTGGCAGTCAAATTACTTCTTGCAGGCAAACTTTGTGATCAGCTAAGCACTATTCAAAAGAAGAGAAGATATGAATCTTTGCTTAACAGATAAGTTTGGGTTATAAGGCAGTCTTTGGGACTTTATTTTTTCAAGTATACACTTTATCACATAAACTGAAAGTTTAATGCAGTGCAGACACATTCCTTTCTAATTTTACGAGTAACTAACTCACATGAAAAGTCACTTTACATTTTGACACTCGTCTAATACTTCAAAATACTTAACATAGCACATTTTCCTTAGTACCCCTAAATTACACTTTTTAAAGTCTCTCTCTGTCCAACATTTTTGTCCAGTTATTCACTATTTTTCTTCTAAAGTTTCGTTGCAAGTCTAGTATACTGAAAAAAAAGACAGAAAATAAATAAATAAATACATAAATAAATAAAAGATAGAGAGGGGTGAAACAGAAATATTAATGCAGGCTACAATAACTACAATATCTGATCCACCATTGACCATTTGATTCACTGTCTGGAGAGGTCAAATGTTTCTTCCAGAAATATGAATCATACACCCGGGTCAAAGTTGGGTGTACAGCCAAGCATTTCCCCAGACCAAATACAGTTTTTCAAATAACAGAAGCCAGACCATTGTCTGCCTACATAACCTGTTAGCCATTAGGTACTTAGGTATCACAGAAAATGCGCCTCCAGACACTTGGTTATTAGACCAGATCAACAGGGAGCCAGTGAAATGGTTTAGTTGCTGAATCAGCAAGAATGTATTTGTTGTTAAATTGCAAATGCATTAATTAACTAATAAAACAAAATAAAATTAACCCATAAATGCAAAATCTCTGGTGAATATTAGTTTGAAGGGGATTTGGTGGGAATCAGTGGTGATGTGTTAACAGGGACAGGGGCTGGGGGCAGGGAAGGCCTTGCTGAAAGAATAGTTGTGTAAAATCTTACCATAACCTTAAATGTCCTTCTCTTCCATGTTGCAGTATTCATTACTGTGGGGTGGCTGCCTGCAGCACCGTACATCTGGCCAGTATACCAAAGTCTTTGGAAGGGAGTACGTGTGACGTTATATGCATGTGCCATAAACCAACATCGGCTATAAATGTGACGTCTGCACGTACCCAGCTCAGGACTGACTGCCGCAGAAGATAGATCTGTTAGTATTCCAGCCAGACGAAACCTCAGAAAGGAGTCTATAGAGCAAGCTAGTGGCTATCTTACATGGATGTAGGACGTTTGATCGAAAGATCAAACGTCCAAATCCATAACCACTGAGCACACTTTAACAAAAGTGCTTTCATCAAAAAAGCGCTTTCATTAAAGTGTGTTAATAAAAAAAAAAAAAAAAAAAAACACTACATTTACGGTTCTGCAGGGGGACTTCGCCACCCTGCACCCCCATGTGGGGGGCTGTGCCCCCCACACCCCCACTCTAATATTTTCCCTCCGAGACTGCACTACAGTGGGGAAAATGGAATTTTCCCTTATCCGCACCATAGTACGGCCTCGGCAACAGGCATACTTACGCAAAAGTGCTTCTTCGGTGAAAAGCACTTTCGTGTAAGCATGCTCGCCCTAAATGGATTCGGATGTTTGATCTTTCGATCAAATATCCTAGATCCACATACATACATATATATATATATATATATATATATACACACACACACACATATATATATATATATATATATATATATATATATATATATATATATATATATATATATATATATATATATATATATATATATATATATATATATATATATATATATATCTTAAATGGAACAAAAGGTAAAGAGGGGAGGAGGGAGGGTTCTGAATACTGCAACATGGAAGAGAAGGACATCTAAGGTTATGATAAGATTTTACACAACTAATCTATGTGTTTCTATTCTCATGTTGTGGCATTCATTACTGTAGGGAGAGTACCAAAGCTTTTAGGTAGAACCCTGGGTGGTTGGATTTGGGGCAAAGTCAATGAGAGCCTGTAGAATTGTTTTGGCAAAACCAGCTCTAGATCTGGATATCAAATCCAGCTTGTAATGCTTGGTGAATGTGTGCACAGAAGACCATGTTGCTACCTCCAAAATGGTTGCATGGTCTAGGCCTTTGAAAAAGGCTGCAGAGGAAGCAGCAGACCTGGTGGAGTGAGCCTTCACTTTAGAGGCTAAGGGTTTGCCATGCAAGGCATGGCAGAAGGTGATGGCCTTTGAGATCCAGGAAGCAATGGTCTGTTTAGAGACTGCTTTACCTAAGGCTCTAGGATGGAAGGAGACAAAAATCTAGTCCGATTCTCTAATGGTGTTAGTCCTGTCTAGGTAGAACCTGAGCTGCTTGTGCACACCCCAGGAATAATGTCTCCTTGCCGAGGAATTCTGAGGATGTGGGAAGAACACGCATGTTTATGGTTTGATTCAAGGAGAGTTCATTCACTACCTTTGGCATGAATGATGGGTTATTCCTTAAGGAAACCCTGTCTTTGTGGAAGATGAGGTAAGGGGGGGATGGACATGAGGACTTGGAGTTTAGAGACCCTCCTGGCAGAAGTCAAAGCCACCAGCAGTATGGTTTTCCATGTGGAGAACTTAATAGTAGCCAAAAAAGCTGGTTCAAAGGGAGGTATTGTTAGTTTTTCCAGTACAAAATTAAGGTCCTATGGTGGAGGAACTGGTTTCCTAGGAGGTCTAATATGCAAAACTCCTTTAAGGAATAGTTCTACCTCTAGCCTGGATGCTAAAGGTGGAAGCACAGGCAGACAAGCAGAGATTGCAGACAAATGTACTTTTACAGAAGAGTTTGATAATCCAGAATGCAGAAGCTCACACAAGTAGGCAAGAACCAAAGGCACTGGAACCGCCCAAGGGTCCTATTTGTTCTTAGAACACCACCTGGAAAATATTTTCCACTTTGCAATGTAATTTTTTCTAGTGCTAGGTTTCATGGCCTCCTGCAGGACTTTAAGTACATCCTCTGAATATTGATAGTGAAAAGGGATCAGAAGTTTATTAACCACAGGGTTAAGGTCAGGTTTTGAAGCTGGGGATGTATCAGAGATCCCTTGTCTTGTTTGAGTAAATTGGACCTTTTTGGTAACTTCTGATGATTGCCCTTGGCTAGCTGTAATAGAAGAGGGAACCAATGCTGTCTTGGCCAAAAGGGGGTCACCAGTAAGATTTTTGGTTTGTTTTTTGAATCTTCAGTAAGACTTTTTGAATTAGAGATATGGGGGGAAAACATACAGGTACATCTTCCCCCAAGAGAAGGAGAAGGCGTCCACTTTCCAGGCTTGTGGATGTGGTAGCCTTATGCAGAAGAGGGGCATTTGTCTATTCCAGGAGGAGGCAAACAGGTCTGCTTTTGGAATGCCCCATCTGTGTACAATGTTCAGAAATACCTCCCTGTGTAACATCCATTCTTGGGAGGGTGCCATTGTTCTGCTCAGCGTGTCTGCCAGAACATTTTCTGAGGATGGACTATGAACAGCCAGTAGCTGGTCTAACAGTATGCTGGCAAGATTCCAAATCTGTGTGGCTAAGGATTATAGAGGTCAGGATGTTGTCCCTCCCTGCTTGTTGACATACCACAGTACAGTCATGATGTCTGTAATGACTCTCAGTGTACCTGGTAGTAGTAGTTGTTGAAAAGTCTGTAGAGCTAGGAGTAGAGGTCTCAAATCCTTGATGTTGATGTGATCCTTTTGTCTGTCTGAGGACAAGGTGCCCTCCTGTGTCTTGTGTTGCCTGGGATGTAGATGCAGCACTGCTCCCCAACCCAGGTATGAAGCATCTGTGTAAAGATGCTGTACTGCAGTCGGAATTTGTAGGAGGACTCCCTGGTTGAGATAGATTTGTGTGATCCACCACCCAAGTTCCTTTTTTCAGACATGGCAAAAGAGGGATGGTGGCATCTAAGAGGTGTAGGTGTTGGCTCCAGAGAGTTTTTAGACACCACTGAAATTTTCTCATGTGAGGTTTGGCCAGGGGTAGCATAGGTATCAATGACACCATGTGTCATAACTGTTTTAGGAACTGTCTGGCTGTCAAGGTTGAGAGGGGAAGCAGAGAGTGGAGGTACTGAGTCAAACTGTATATCTTTTGTTGTGGGATAAAGGCAGTCATCAATCTGTCTGTATCCTGCAGCTTAGGAAGATAAGGTCCTGGCTGGGAGTGAACTGAGATTTTGGCACATTTAGAGTGAACCTGCATGTTTCCAGGATGTTGGAAACCTTTTGCAGATGCTGAGTTAGGGTATGAGGGTCTCTATGAAGGATGAGAAGGTCGTCCAGATAGGGATATATTTGATCTCCCAGCAGTCTGCAGTGAGCTATCACAGGGGCTAGACATTTTGTGAAGACCCTGGGTGCAGTAGAGAGACCAAAAGGTAAAGCACAAAACTGAAAATGAGAAGAGTCTATAGAGAAATGTAGGAATTTTCTGCAAGTGGGGGAATGGGTATGTGTAGACAAGCATCCTTCAGGTCCACAGAGACCATGTAAGCCTGACATGGAATACGGGTCAGTAAGGTTCATAGGTTCATAGGTTGGTACTAGGCTATCAGCCCTAGGGCCTATACAAGCCTAGCCCTAACAATTCCCTGGCTATTTCTTCCCACACTATTTACTTCCCTGGACCCCTGTCTAGCAGGGTGACTGACGTGATCCCCGGGGTGAATTTCCTTTCTCCCATCCAATCGTCAAGGTTCCTTTAGAAGAGGGCCAAAGAGGCACTCTGCTTGACATGTAAGGGCAATCTATTCCAGAGTCTGGGGAGTCTCTGGGTCAGGAACCTATCCCTCCAGCATGTTTTGTTTATTGTGATGACAAGGTTTAGATCCCTAGAGCGTGTGGCTCTGAGGGATTGGGATTTCTTTAAGTGTAGCATGTCCAACAGCTCTGGGTTTGACATGGCCTTGTATGTTAAGCAGAGATCGCCTCTGAGTAGACGATATGCGACAAAGTATAGCTGGAGTTTTTTAAGGCGTTCAGCATAAGGCATCTGTTTTAGGCCTGTGATTCTTTTAGTGAGGTATTTCTGTGGCCTTTCCAGTTGTTGCAGATGTCTTGAGAGGTACATACCAAACAGTGCATTGTATTCTATAATGGGTCTAATGAGGGATGAGTATAGTGGGACAATGACCTCCTTTTTTTCTGGATGAAAAGCCCTTGGTGATGAGGTGTGCCACATAGAAGGATTTCCTGACTGTTGTGGCAATGTGGTTATAGAAGGTAAGACCACTGTCCACCTGTGTCCCTAAGTCTCTTATCACACTTTCAGTGTTTAGTGTACTGCCACCTATATGGTAATTCATGGGTACATGTTTTTTCCCAAAGGGGATAAGTATACATTTCTTGGCACTGAGCTTGAGCCCATGGCTCTGGCACCAAGCATCTGTTTCTGTAAGGCCCTTTTGTAGAGTATCCACATCATTTGGGGATTCAATAATGGCTCCCAGTTTGCAGTCATCTGCAAACTTTGTTATCCAGAGTCCCTTAGTGTTGGCCTGTCCTTCAGAGAAGTAGATGCCAAACAAGAGCGGTCCCAGGAATGAACCCTGAGGTACTCCACTTGTCACTTGTCTATAGAGTAAGCATCTTGAACATGGGAACCTTGAGGAAAAGGTTGAGGTAGGACAGGTCTAACATTGGTCTCCAAGGACCATCTTTCTTGGGTGCCAGAATCATCCTGGAGTAGAAACTTTTGCCTATGTGTTGTGATGGGACAGGCTGAATTGTGCCTTGTACCAGAAGTTGTTTTAGGATGGGAGGGAAAAGTGGTAGTTGAGAAGTTGGTGGCTGTGGGATGCCATGGAGAGGTGGGGGAACCTACTAAGCCATGAAGCCATTTTGGACGATGGATAACATCCACTGATCATTGCTAATCTTTTGCCAGGAGGGGAGGGATAGGGTGAAACACAAGAAAAGAGGGGTGTGGTGATGCAGCTGAGCTGAGTCACAGAGGGGGAGCTCTGTCTTGACCAGGTTGTCTCCAAAAGGAAGGAGTGGAGGCAGTAGATGGTTTAGGAGTTGCTGGGCATCTAGACTGCCTCCTACCTCTAGTATGGCTAGTAGATAGAGCAGATTGTCTCCTAACAAAGGTAGCCTTTTGAGGATAGTTTTTGTGGTATTTAGGTATGGGAGAAACAAGTAAATGTTTCAAATTCTGCAGTTTTTTTCCTTTCTCCTGAAAAGATTTGAAGAGTTCAGCAGAAGCAGTACCAAACAGTGCAGAGCTATCAAGGGAACATGTAACGGTTTGGCCTGAAAATCCAGTGGTAAAGGCTGTAGTCTGAGCCATGAATAGCACCTAAGGACTGAGCCAGTAGCTGCAGACTTAGAAGAAGCCTCCACATCATCATAACTACACTTAATGGAGTAGCTAGTTACTTGGGAAGCTGTGGAAAGGAGGGTAGTCAGTTGAGCCTTTGCTGGAGAATCAGGCAAGTCAGGCAGAAGAAAAGATGCCTTAACTAAGGTATCCAAGACAAACAGCACCATGTGTGTCTGGTAATTTAAAGCTCTAATGGTAACGGTGGAAGTGGTATAAATTTTCTTTCCCTGTCTATCCATAAATCTGATAGAGGTTGGGACTCAGGACTCTGGGAAGCTGCTTGAAAAGCATCCCAAAATGCTGGGAGCACAGGGGAACAGCAGAATGAGATGGCTGTTACATTTGCAAAGGTTCAAAATATCTTCTTTTAGTATCAGAGACTTCAGAAACATCCCAGTGCTGTCTTGTAAGATTAATAGTGTGCCCAAAAGAGAAGTCTTCACCAGGTGAGTCTGGACTCAAAGAATCTTCCTCTTGGATGGCAAAATCCTTACAGGATTCAATTTGAGAAGAGTAGCATAGGGAATCATCAAAGGAGGAGGTATCCTCTTCAGAATATTCCAAACACTGGGCTGCAGGTGGTGGTTGAGGCAACTGGGTTGAAAGGCCTGAAAAGCCTTAAATAAGTTCTGTGTAAAGGCTTCCCACTCAGAAGTGCTGGGGGTTGTAGTATGTTTAAGTTTCTACTTTCTTTTGAGAGAAACAGGCAGTTTAGAAGGCCATAGGGCTGACATCGGGGTAACTGGAAGGGAAGAGGTAGGCCTATCCGAATCTGGGAGTCATGGTCCCTCTCGCCACCAGGGCCTGATGGCTCACTAACCTCAGCAGACATACCATGGATTTCCACCAATCCGACATCCAATAAGGTTCATGGATCGGAGGGTAAATCCAAGATCTGAGGAGTCTCTGGGTTCTCACCCACCTCAAGGGATTCGACAGATTCCTGAGGTGCAGATACAGTTTCAGGCCTGGTTCTCTTGGCCTTCTTTTTTGGCGGCTCATTGGACAAACCCGGAGCGCCCTCCATACATAAGGCCAGACGTCAAAGCCTTTGGTTTTCTAGGTAGATTTTTAAGGAAGCTAATTGACTTCTTTTTTTTTTTTAAATATTTTTATTCATTTCCAAAAACATGAATGCAGGTTATTTATGACAATGAAGTATTTACAAATTATTTAAAAAGGTAGGCTAAAACCTCTAAACAGATATCAAACATTAAAACCAAAATAAAGTATTTACAAGGATATCTATTGTTGACATATAATTGACTTTCTATACAATTGTTTCCTGATTATAATCTGCTGCAGTCATTATTCTCCAGTATTTCAGTTACTTTTTGCCATGCTACGTAGAATGATGTAGTTCTTTTAGTTCTTCCTTTAATAGTGTTCATTTCCAATTGCGATACTGCTGACACCATATTCATGAATTGCTTAAAAGTTGGAGAAGCTTTGGATTTCCAGTTTGATGTAATGTTCTTCCTTGCAATAGCTAGGAGAGTCCATAAGATTACATATTTTGTTCTTGGCACACAGTCGGGTACAGGTACATTAAACAAAATAATAGATTTGGAAATCTGGAATTTATCATTGAATACCATTTGCAGAAAATAATTTATTTTATCCCAATATGGTTTAATCAAATGGCATTCAGAGAACATATGTTGCCAGTCTGCTTTTATTGATAAATCACATCTCCAGCAGCCAATATTTTTCTTAAACATAAGTTCCATTTTATGAGGGGTTACATAAGATCTGTGTATGAATTGCCATGTAAAAAGTCTCCAATGTAATGAAAGTGATGTTTGCTTTGGAGAGAGAAGAATTAGTTTTTTTATCTCTGTCATTTGGCACATGTCCATTAACTGATCTATAATAATTCCATATTTTGTCATTATTATGCATTTTTATTTTTTGTTTGTTTTATAAATAGATGATAAGTATCCCTTTCCAGTAATGGGTTGATTCGTTAGTAATATTATATGTTCTATAAGGTTAGGAACATTTTGTCTTATTGATGGTTGCATTGTTTCTTGTTTGCTTAATATATACTGTCTTAATTCTTGTACATGTAACCACGAACTATCTTCCATATTTAATTTCTGTTTAATCTGGTCTATTGTCAGAGGTTTTCCAGAGTTTAGCAATTGATGCCAATATATTAATCCCTTTTCTTTAAGCATGTTGACTACTTCCATATTAAATGTTATTATATTACTTTGTGTGTACGCTACTGGATATAAAAGAAATGACCATGCTTTAATATCAGGATTGCTATTAATAAGATTTTGGAAAATTTTAATGTATAAGTAATGTATTTGGAACTTATATTTTATTCTTATGTATCATCATATATTCCTTCATCAGCCATAGAAAATTGTTTGGTATGAAATCTGTATACTTATTTGCTACTACAAATCCTGATTTTAACAAGATTCTCTCATGAACTAGCTTCCATTTTGCTGTATATTTTGTATTTAGCCATAATGATATTGTTTTAATAATGGATGAATGCAAATATATTTCTATGTCTGGTAAACCTATGCCACCTACATCCCAATCATCTAGATGATACTTCATAGCTATCCTTGGTTTTTTTGGATACCATAGGAATCTTATGCTAATTGACTTCTTAAGGTCTTAGGGACAAATGACTGACAAATACCATAGGCATTGTAATTGTGTTCCTTGCCTAAACCAAATACACACTGGTCATGAGTGTCCTTGTGTGGACTCTGTCTTCCACAAGCACACTTGCCCTTCCTAAAAGTCATGAAAAGCTGGAATACAGCTTAACCCCACAATAAATAATAAGAAAAGGTAACTTATCTGTAAGCAGAACCATAGCAAACAAGCAAAAACACCTCTAGCTGGCGATCAGATGTCTGATGATTACTGCTGCAGGAAAGTTCTGAGTTGGGTATGTGCAGACATCACATTTATAGCCAATGTCAGTTTATGGCACACACATGAAACATCACATGTACCCACTTACAAAAGACTTTGGTATAGTTTTCTCCAAATCTGTCAGCTAGCAGATTGGCTATTACCTCCTGCTGAGTATGTGTGGTGCCATCCACAACCAGTTCAGCACATAGCTGGGTATTCCCTTCTAGATTTTGGCTGTAGTTAAAGAACACCTTGTGATTATCTTTAGCTAATGATGGTATTTTTACTTTGTAATTAGCTTTGGAGGACTAAGCAAACTCTCTAATGTGTTTATGCTAAAGAGGGATTTCTTCCTCTGCTGAGCCAGTTCACTCTTGTTCTTTGACATTAGTGAGTACAGTTTGTCTTGTTCTTTGACATTAAGTACAGCTTGTTTATACTAGGGTTCCACCAGGGTGGCTTGTTTTTTTGTTTTTGGAAAGACCTGGTTTTAATCCAGTCAGGAACAGCTGATTCTATGCAATTGCTTAAGTGGTTATACAGGGCATTGGTATACACCTCTGCATAGGAGTATGTGTTATCTACATTTGAGGGGGGGGGGATAAACTTCTTATACCATCATTTAGTAGGAGGTAATTTGTCTTAGAAAACTTATCAAGCATTTTTGAGTTTGATGGGGTATCTGGTCTTATAACTACATCAAACAAGATTAATTTATGGTCAGATCTTACCAAGGAGGACATCACATGGGAGGGGGGGGGTGCAGTACTCTCCCATGTTAGTGAATACTATGTCCAGGACATTTGAGCCTCTTGTGAGTGCACTGACTAGCTGTTCCAGAGCATTTATATTGATATAAATATTGATAAAGTCCAAGAAACTCTGAGCCAGCATGTTTGTGGCTGTGTAAGTTTTCCACTCAATGGTAGGATAATTATAATCACCCATGAGTAAGGAGCTGAGCTATACATAACATCACTACCAAAAATCCAGGTATGTGGTATGCTTTTCCTGTTTCATGCTGGGGGACCTATAGCTAGCTATGATGTGGTAGGGGGCTTTTCCTGTATTAAATTGGACATGGAGTAGCTCAAGACAGTCATACTGTTTGACTGGTCTTGAGGTGTAGTTAACCTTAATGAAGATGGGTACACCTCCACCTTTGGTTCATTCATGCTCAGTTTGTGGTCTGAATGTATGGAAGGCATTGTAGCCCTGCAAAGCTGGAGTGATTTCCTTGCCTTTGAACCATGTCTCTCTTCCAAAGTGAGGAATGCTTCCAGGGGAGTGCAGTTTCTTGTTAAGACTCCTAGCATTAAGCAGCAGTACATTGAGTTTATCTAGAGAGGATTTTGTTATGTTGGGATGTTGGTTATTTTGACACTGCCTAAAAATGGCACACTAGGGGTGACTAATGCCTTTGCCAGTATCTGAAAGCCTACAGGAGACAGGTGCAGACCATCTTTAGCAAATCTCCGTGGCCTGTCAACCATGTCTTCCCAGGCTGACAGATATTGGATCCCCTTGGACTGACACCAAAGTTAAGCCAATTGTTAAAGTCAATCATTTTTTGTTTGCATTATGGCATCATCCTTGGGCAAGGTACATCTCAGGTCATTCACTACCACATGGACTATGACGGAGTCATACCTGTACTTGAGTGCATCAGTGACTTGACATATCCTGGCACCTGACAGGCAGCTGGGAATAACCCGTTCCTTATCTAGTCAGGTGAGGATAACATCCATGAGTCTCACAACGAAGTCACCTATGACCAATACATTAGGTTTTGAGGTATTAGGCTTTGTGGACTTATTTGACGAGATACTGTTGTGTGTGTTATTATGTGGTGTGGTTGTTTTTTGCATTGTTATGTGTTTAAGCACTTTCCGTTTGGAAGGCCTCTGATCTTTTGGTAAGTTACTAGTGAGTACCTCCACATATGTGGGTTTATGTGTCATCCTTATTTAGTGTAGGAAGTGTGTGTATGCTGACAACCTGTTTGGCATTCAATTTGTCCTTGTGTGAGAGTCTTGCCTCCAATTACATAATGTAAATACATCCCTCACATAAAGTATTTGTTTTTTTCAGGAGTAAGTGGCTGTCAGCATATAGGAGACAACTGCAACATTGCATCGGCATTCCAATATCTATCATGCTGGCCAGAGAGAGATGATGGGAAACTGCCTGTCCATGATAGCAGACTCTTACTATATATTTTATTAGGGAAGGGGATGTGTTAATTTTGCAGAACTTTTCTGGTAGCGCTGAGACTACAAGAGGGGCCTATACTTTGTGTAGGTAAAGGTGATCAATAAGGCAACACTGCTCAGTGCTCAACTGAGTTGCTCCTAGAGCAGCAAAAAAGCTTGGAAGGGTTTCACTGACATCTTTTTAGGGAAAAACTGTGCTTCTAGGCTTTTGGGTCTATACAAGGGAAAGTACAGTTTTGTACCTACCATAAATGTAGATGTTCGAGTGCTAATACAGCTGCAGTCATAACAGATGGGTTCTCCTGCCATCAGGCTGGTCCTCGGTCGGCCGAATTCCAAAGTCTAGGTCCGGCGTCAGTTGTCGTTGCTTCTTCCCTGACGTCAGTGCGACAGGGGTATAAAAGAACCAGCCAACGCCATTTTCTTCAGTTTTTCTTGCCCCAGATGTCAGGTGCCCCCAGAAGGAAGGCAATACATAAAATTATGCAATAATGCAATGCAATATAATCAAAAAACAGTAGTTGCAAGCAAATACACCATAAAAGAAAACCCCTAGAGGGGAAGGAGGGAGGGAAACCTGGACTGCAGCTGTATTAGCACTCGAACATCTACATTTATGGTAGGTACAAAACTGTACTATGTTCATCGTGCATACAGCTGCAGTCATAACAGATGGGTAGAATCCCAAAGCTAAGAAAGGGGTGGTAGGCACTAGGTGGAACTAGGAGGAGCCAAAATGCCCTGCAAGACTGCAGTGGCAAAGCCTGCTCTAGATTTGGAGTATAATGGTAGGTTGTAGTGCTTGGAGAAGGTATGCACAGAACTCCAAGTGGCTGCTTCCAAAATATCCTTGGTAAGTACTCCTCTGAGGAAGGCTGCAGAGGTGGCTGTGGCCCTGGTGGAATGGGTTCTAATGCCTGTAGGTACAGTTTTGCCATGAAAAGAATAGCAAAAGTGTATGCAGTGTGCTATCCATTTTGAGATTGTCTGTTTGGAAATTGGCTTTCCTTGAACTCCTACCACATAGGCCACAAAGAGCTGTTCTGCTTTTCTGAAAGGCTTTGTTCTGTCCAGATAATAACGCAGTTGTGTGTGGATGTCCAAGGAATGCAGTAATCTCTCCCCTTTGTTTTGAGGATTAGGATAAAAGGTAGGTAAATGTATGGCCTGATTTAAAGCTACCCTGGATACCACTTTAGGCATAAAGGACGGGTTGGTACGTAATGAAACTCTGTCCTGATGGAAGATGATAAAAGGCTGGACAGCCATAAGAGCCTGTAGTTCTGAAACTCTCTGAGCTGAAGTGATAGCCAGAAGGAAAGCTGTTTTCCAAGATAAATATTGTAAATCTGATGAGGCAGCTGGCTCAAAAGGAGGCAAAGTCAGTTTTTCCAGAATGAAATTAAGATCCCAAGCAGGTATTGGTTGTTTTCTTGGAGGTCTTAAATTCTTAGCCCCTCTGAGGAACTGTCTTAATAGAGGGTGAGAGAATAAAGGTGGATCAGTGTTGTATTCTGCAGAAATGGCTGAGGCATGGATTTTGATGGAGGAGAACGAAAGTCCACTGCTTAGCAGTTCAGCCAAATATTGTAGTATTTGAGGTAAATTCAGTTTTCCAGGGCACTGGCCCTTTTTCTCATTACAAACACAAAAACGTTTCCATTTTGCAGAGTAAGCTTTTCTAGTTGATGGCCTTCTGGCCTCCAAAATGACATCCTGCACCTCCTTGGAGAGCAGGGCCTGCTGCAATGCTAAGGAATCTTCCATGCGGCTAGATTGAGTGTTTTCAGCTGACTGTGAAGAGTTTTGAAGCTGTGCTGAGTCAGAAGAAGAGGCATTAGAGGCAGGGTCCATGGTGGGGAATGCGTTAGGCTCCTCAGGAGTGGGTACCAGTCTTGCCTTGGCCAGTCCGGAGCAATGAGGATCATCTTTGGTCTGTCTGCTCTGGTCTTCAATAGGACTTTGGGCAGCAGAGGAAGAGGTGGGAAAGCATAAACTGTCATTGATGTCCAACTGAAAGAGAGAGCATCCACTCTCCAGGCCTTTGGATGGAAGAGCCTTGAGCAGAATTTTGTCAATTGATGATTTTTGTGAGAGGCAAAGACATCTATGTCTGGCCTTCCCCATTCTTGGATTATTTCTGTAAAAACTTTTGGATGCAACTTCCATTCGTGTGGATCTGTCATATTCCTGCTTAGGTTGTCTGCCAGCGTGTTTTCCTTGCCTGGCAAGTACTGTGCTTGTAGTTCCATTTGTAAGTCCATGGCCATGTTCCAAAGTGACATGGCCAGTCTGCATAGGGGATAAGAATGTGTTCCTCCCTGCTTGTTTATGTACCACATAACTGTGGTGTTGTCTGTTCTTATCAATAGCTGACCTGGTTGTAGAAGGTCCTTGAAAGCTATAATAGCATTTATCACTGCTAGCATTTCTTTTTGATTGATGTGAAGGTGCTTTTCTTTTTGGGTCCATTTGCCCTGAATGCACCGGTCTGTCATGTGTGCCCCCCAGGCATAGTCCGAGGCGTCTGTTGTGATGACTTGATTTGCTTGAGGCTTGCTGAATGGAAGACCTGTGTTTGTTTGGCATGCTTGAGCCCACCACAGAAATTCATTTTGCAGACATGGAATTAATGGCATTATTGTTTCCAAACTGTGGCTGTGTTGAGACCATATGTTTTTTAGGTACCATTGTAGTTTTCTCATATGCAGCTTTGCACATGGGATTAGTAAGATGCAAGATGCCATGAATCCCAGAGCCTGCAGATTTTCCTTGCAGTCAGCCTGGTGCAATTTGCCAGTGTTCTGAAATATTGAATTAGTTGCCCCTGTTTCTCTGGCGTGAGGTAGGCCATCTGGGTGTTTGTGTCCAAATTGGCACCCAGGAAAATTATCTTCTGGGAGGGTATTAGTCTTGATTTCTCTTTGTTGACTGTGTATCCTAGAGAGTTTAATAATATTATTACATAAGACAGATGTTTTAGAAGAATGTGCTTGCTGTCCGCTTGGATCAGGCAGTCGTCCAAATAAGGGTATATTTGTATCCCTTGAAGTCTGCAGTAGGCAATTACTGATGCCAGGCATTTTGTGAATACTCTGGGCACAGTAGATAAACCAAAGGGTAATGCAGAGAAATGATAATGGGTTGAACCTGCAAGAAATCTGAGGTATCTTCTGCAATTTTGTCTGATTGGGACATGCAGGTATGCCTCCTTATGGTCCAATGTTACCAGCCAAGACTCCTTGCCCAGCATGGGAAGAAGTTGCTGTAGAGTGAGCATCTTGAATTTTGGTACGAGTAGAAATGTGTTTAGGATGGAAAGATCCAAAATCGGTCTCCAATCTTTTCCCTTCCTTGGCACCAGAAATAGCCTGGAATAAAAGCCTTGACCTTGTTTGTGTGTAGGTACCTCTTGAATAGCTTTCATGTTTATAAGACCTGAAATTTGCTTTTGTGCCTCTGCCCTTTGATTGTGTGACAGGTTTGGCATGCCTTTCATTTTTGGAAGGGTATGAAAATGGAATTTGTAGCCTCTGTTTATAATGTCCAGGATCCATTTGTCCTTTGTGACAATATGCCAATTTTTTGAGAATAGTGCCAGCTTTCCTCCTAAGGGGGCTGCCATTTGAGACCTGGTTGGCATGCAAAGGGGAAAGTCATTGGTTTTGCTTTCTGAAAGATTGCGAATTGTCCTCACCATCTCTTTGTGTAGGACCTTGCCATTGTCTGCCTCTGTACGAGCCTTGTGTTTGCCCTCTGCCCCTTGGGTGCCTGTATCTGCCTCTTTGGGGTCTGTCTGTGGCAGGAAAGGACCAGTTTTTGGAAGGCCAATTTCTACTAAAACGTGGGGGTTGGACCTGCAGAAATTCTTTCACAGTTTGCATTGATTTAGCCTTTTGCTCCATTTTCCGTAATACTTCCTCAGCATTTGCCCCAAATAGTACATCCTTTTGAAGAGGTGCGTCTAGTAATTTAGCTTTGACATGATCAGGCAAGGCTTGTTCCTTGAGCCAGGCATGCCTACGTATGACTGAGTCTGTAACAGCAGCTCTACATGAGGCCTCTAGAGCATCAAAACCACATTGTAAGGTATGTTTACCCACTTGTTCTGCACTATGCATCAAATCCTGCAACTCCTTCATGTCTGGTTGTTCAGGTTGTGACATTTTACTTTTCAATTGAGATAACAGAAACTGTTGGCATTTTAGCATATGAAACTGACACTTTAAGGCCCTCATGGATAAGGTAGCCGAGGTATATACCTTTTTCCCCACCTTTCTAAGGATCTGGAATCTCTCTCGGAAGGCAATGGGTTTTTGGTAATGGAGGCCTTAACTCCCTTGGGCCCCTGAGAGATGGTTTCTAGGTCAGCAGCATGGCTTTTGTATAGAAATTGGTGTGAGTCAGGAACCCTGTAGTACCTGTCAGGCTTAACTGGAGCTGGAGGAAGAGAATCTGGGTTAAGGCAGGCCTCCGAGTAAACATCATCTAGGATGTCCAGGACAGGAGGTATAGCCAGAGGCCTGTGCTGGGGTAACAAAAGAAATTCCCTGAGCCTTTTCTTGGAATCTGAATAATCCTGGCCTTCCCAGTGGAAGTGTTCCCATAAGGTATGCAGAGTTTCACCAAATGAGTAATCCTCAGGGGGGGATACAGAAGGAATAGATTCCTCTGCATCAGATTCCTCTGCATCAGAGTCTTCAAAAGGGGAGTAAGACTGTTCCTGATAATCAGAGTGCTCTGAAATAATGGAGCCCTGATCAGAGGAGGGGGAATCTTCCTCCACTCTGGGTCTTTTGTCCGGAGGTGGCTGAGAACCTCTGATTAGAGTAATTAAATCCTCAGCCATTTTAAGCATCTGTTTCTTAGGCATGGGGCCTGGAGATGGGCCCTGTGTAGTTGGTCTCTTAGGGTGCATGGTAGCTTTAGACTTGGTGAAAGCCTTGATGGAGAAAGAAGAGGAAGGTCTGAAGACACCTTGAGTGGAGGTGGACCTGTCCACATTCTGTGTTTCAACGCCAAGCGTGGCTTCGGTATCTGTAGTCAGAGTGTGGGCCGAGGAGCTTGCGACCTCGGGTACAGGAGGTAATCAGGGGCTGCATAGGTGCCTCACTGAGAACCGGACCACGTGTAGTCGGCTTAGGCGTGGTGTCGGTAGAGGCCATGGACCTCGAGTGTCGGTCCTTGTCTTTGCGTTTTTTAGACAAAACCGGAGTCGGAGTATCCGACGACATAGTATAGTTAAATGCTTTTCCAAAATAATACTAGGCGAACTCCGCCCGACGCTTAATAGTGCGTTTGTTGAATGTAGCACAAAAGTGACAGACCGAGACGTCGTGGTCTGGGCCTAAACAAGGTATACAGAGGGAATGGAAATCCTTATGTGGTATTTGCTTCCCACAAGAAATACAATTATTAACTTTGTCTGACATCGGTCTGAGGCAAGAAAAAGTTTCCCCAACGGGGTACTTAACTTTTAAGAAGACTTCGGTTCCAAATTTTTCATAATCTCAGGAGCTGGCCGACCGGCACTTGCGAACTGCTTCTGCGGCAAGAAAGACTGAGGAAAATGGCGTCAGCTGTTTCTTTTATACCCCTGTCGCACTGACGTCAGGGAAGAAGCGACGACAACCGACGCTGGACCTAGACTTTGGAATTCGGCCGACCGAGGACCTGCCTGACGGCAGGAGAACCCATCTGTTATGACTGCAGCTGTATGCACGATGAACATCTGCACAAAGAGCAGCACCACACAAACACAAGGCTTAAACAGGAGCAAAGTGAAACAGGTTTTAAGCTAACTACCAATCAGGAAAGTACACAGTAAGCCTTCCACCAGCAATCCCCAACTCAGACAGGTTAGATCAGCACACTCCTGCCACAAGGGTGCAGAAAAACACCTTCTTAATATAGAATAACTGGTATGGAGCTCAAGTGTAACAAGACCACACAAACTACCTATAACAGCCATATAACTGACAGCTACAGCATAATACAGTGCAATTAACTACTTAAAGCAACAGCAATCAAGACCACTTCTTTTTTGAAACTGCTAAAGTACAGTTACAGTATATAAGAGAAATACAAAAAGGTACTTAAGAGGACTTTTGTTGTGCTTCCCAGCTCAGCTAGACCAGGTAAACACCTGCTGCCACGAGATGAATAATCCCAGTCCTCCTATTGTAAATGCACATCAAAGGAGTGTCTGGAGTGAAATGCTACCACAAACATACTTAAAGATATGGATACAGCAGTGTACTTTAAACAGCTTTAAATGTGTGGTTATTCAATTAAAGTCTTCACTTTGTACAAATGAGCCAAGTGCCACTCAAATGTACAGAATTAATAAAGGCACAAAAAACAACATAAGCTAATTAATAAGCCCTCCACCAAATAAAACTACATGCATAAATCTCAAGTGTTTTACCAACCTAAACAGACCATGCTACCTCCCAGTGCAATACATGGAAAATCTACTGACCTCGATGTAAAAACAAGTGCTTGCTAGAGTATAAAAAATACACTACTTTACCCAACAGCTAGCTAGATAATGAAGTCAGAGCAAGTAAATCAATAGAACAGACAAAGAGAGGCAAATTGCACTTTTTCAATACAAGCACAAGGAAAGGCAAATAAATAATTCAAGATATCAACAGCAGCTTAAAAAGAAAGGAGTTTACTGAGCTCAATTTACAGTAGGAGTGGGCAGCTTAAAATCACCAGGTTTAAACATCAGATCAATAAACGGGTGGGTAGGTGGGAAAAAATAGCAGGGAATCACCAACAGTGCTTTAGTTTATGCAGGCATGAACTCTTTTCAGAAAAAGACAAATGTTCAGAAATTCAATGTATATTTAAGTTTCAATTAAACAATTTAACCAAAGAAAAAACTTGTGAAATGAACAGCCTAGCTAATTTAACATATAACAAAAATACCAGGCCAAGCAGGTTTTTCAAAAGAGAAAACAAAATGGAACAGATAAAACAGAAAGCAGCTTTATCACTCACAGACAAGAAAATATAGGTTTACTTTCCTCACCTAGCAGGGAATCACCAGCAGTGCTTTAGTTTATGAAGTCTGAAACATTTTCGGAAAAAGACAAAGACCCAGAAAGTCACTATACATTTAAGTAAAACTCAAGCAATTTAATCAATGAAAAGCATGTAAAATGTGCAGCCTAGCTAATTTAAGCATCTTTCTCTCACATCAGCAAAAAACGGTGAAAGGCTGGCATAATGGTTAAGGTATTCACCTTATAGGTATAAGGTGTAGGATTTGATTCTCACATGGGGTAATTGGCTGGGCTTGGAATGGCCCACAAAGACAGTTAGCCTGGTACTAATTTGGGCTTTACTGGAAAGGCTCACCCAGACTCTGCTACAGTTTGCTGTGAGGGAAAGGTTAGTTTTCTTTTTATTTGTTGTATCTTGTATTACTTTATTGCCTTTTTCTATTTTGTATACTGTGATTTGTTTTCTTTACACTGTGTTTTACTTGTATTCTGCTTTTAACTGCATATTAAAACTTGAAAAGAGACCACAGCTCTATTTCTTGTGAGTCAGACAGAAATTATTTCCCACCCTCCAACCCAGTTACTGCTGTGTTCTTAAACATCACTGTCTTTCTAGTTGCTGGCCCCTTATGTTAAGTTGACCATATATTTCATTTCCTCTCTGCTTTTACTGGCTGGTGTGAGTAAGCAAAAAATTATCATTTTGTGAAATCACTCCCTTCAGCTATTTAAACCTATTGGCCATCCTACTCTATTCCATAGTACCAAAATACAAAACCACCTCCTTTCAATCTATCTTGCTGTTTTAAAAATAGTGACTTTCCACTAAAACTTAACTTTTAGACAGGTAAAACTTAAGTTACGTACTTCCACATCTAATTTCTCTAGTATACACTGCAGTGTTTAGGATACACCATTTTTCATCTTACCTTTAATCACCTATTTGCAAGACCACCAGTTATTGGAGAGTCCACATTCTGCCTCTCAGTAGTCATCTTGGGATTAGTGCTTCTGTTTTCTCATGGTGAGAGAAGGAGTGCAGTTATATTATTTCCTGGAGACTGCTGATCACCAGAAAGCTTAATAACTGCTTTATAGGTGACAGCTTCAAATATGTGCTTATATTCTGATCCTAGTGAGAGTACGAGCAGAGTGCATTGATTCCTAACTCTTTCTGGTTGGAGAGTGAGTGTCTGTGCTTAACGTACCTAATTGGTCTTGTTGCTATTTGAGGCATCTACCAGAAAAAGGCTACAATCCTGCAGATTCTTGCATCATCTGGGACAAGACTGTGGGTCACCAAACAGGCCGTGGCCTGCTTCTCTTCTTGGGATTGGTGCTAACATTTTGCTTCTGGTGAGAGAAGTAGCTAAGGAGTATTGTATCCAAACAGAGTGAAGCTGTGCTGAGACCAGCATTAGTAGTAGCCAGGCAGTAGCCATTCATGCAACTCCCCTCTTTTCATTATTCTTGACAAGCTAATTCTTTTTTTTTCAGTAAGTACTGCTTGACTTCTTTCTAACTTCAGATTATCTGCCTAGATACTTCATCCTTAACTTTTCAGGGTCTATATATTAGTTCCCCTCAAGTGCTTGGCAGTGCTCTGTACAGACTCAGACACTTTGAATGACATTTTTCCTGTAAAAGGACTATATAAAGAAACAGCTCCAGTACTTAGTAATAATGACCATCCCTCCTGGCATGTCTAAAGGTCAGTTCCCTGTGCTTTCTCCTAGCAACCTGGTGAACTTGGGCATTCTGAGGCAATGTAGCAACTGCCTCATGTACACAGATAACCATCTCCTCTTACCTCCCAACACTCAGATTTGTGAGGGATGCACTTGTATATCCAAATTGGAAGCCATGCACTCTCAAGCCAAGATCGCAATAGCTGGTCAAGTGGAGAAGGTCAGCACCTGCACCACACCACATGCAACACATAGCCCTTCAGAACACCCACCATCACAGCTCTCACATAAAAACACAAACAACACACCCACCTTCATGGAGGCTCTCAATAGAAATCTAACCAAACAGCAGAGAACTCCAATGTAGAAACAAACTCAGCCACCACAACACAGCACAAACCACAAGACACACAGCTCACCTACACAATGTGCCCCTCAATCTAAGCCCCTAAGGCAAAACTGCTTGCCCAATACACTAATCATAGGTGACTCGATAGTGAGGCACACCGATGTCCCACTCACTAGGTTGAATAAGGAGAAAGTAAGAGTCAACTGTCTATCAGGTGCCAGAATCCGACACGTAACACATGAACTCAAGTCACACCACAACAAGTACAAGTATGACTGTGTCACTGTCCATGTGGTTGTGAATAACCTGAGATGCACCTCCCGGGACTACATGAAAAGAGACATGGAGGAGCTCTCAGATTATGTAGCCTAGGCAGGTATGACCCTAGCCCTGAGCAGCATCCTACCATCACCCAGAATGATACTGCAGTACAAGCAGGAAATGATTGACTTCAACAACTGGCTAAGTTTCTAGTGTCATTCTAAGGGGATCCAGTATCTGTCTGTTTGGGATGACATGATTGACAGACCTTGATGCTTTACCAGAGATAGCCTGCATCTGTCACCCCTAGTGTTCCAGAAAGGGCTAAGGCTCTTGCCACCCCTACAGTGCCTTTTTTAAGCGATGTTGTAAAGACCAAATTACCACCGTAAAAGCTATAATAAATGCAATCTGAGGGTCATGCTGCTCAATGCTAGAAGTCTAAATCTAAAGATGCACTTGCTCAAAGCACTCCTTAAAATGGAGAACATCGACATTTGTGCTGTAACACAGACCTGGTTTAAAGCAGCAGAAAGCACCCCTGCGCAACCAGGCTATAGCTCATTCCACACCTTTCAGCTCCAGAACATGGACTGAAACTTCAAAGGTGATGGTGCCTCTACATTTATAAAGGATATGCATACCTCCAGACTAGTAGCCCAGCATAATGCATCTGAGATACTTCAGGTACAACTAACATTGAGTAAGACGGAGATTCAGGTCATAGCCTGCTACAGGTCCCCAACCATGTCCCAAGACTCTCACTCCACATTCCTAAGCACCCTGGAAACTATTAGTGTCCATCCCAACACTCTCATACTAGATGATTTCAACTACCCCTCCATCAACTGGGAAAACTACTCATGCAGCAATACACTGGTCCAACGCTTCCTGGAATTCATCAGTTCCAATACCTTGGACCAGTTCATTCTTACCCCCACTAGAGGAAGCAACATCCTTGACCTGGTTATTACTAACATGGGCAATCATTGCTCTACACCAATAGTCAGTTCCTCCCTAGTTAGATCCAACCACAAACTGACCGCCATGGAAATCTACATCTTATCCACACCCTCCGCAAAGGCAACCACCATGAAAACTTCTCCAAAGCTGACTTTGGGCACCTAAAAACACAGGTGGCTAACTTCACGTCACCCATGTCAACGGAAAATAGATGCATGACTGCCGAATCATACACCAATGCACTGTACGAACACGTACATAAATGCATGGAACTAGCCATACCCAACAGAACCAAGACACTCTCCTCCAAAACAAGGAAGCCAATCTGGTGGTCCTCTGCCATTAATAAACTCTACAACAGAAGGAAGAAACTGTTGCAGAAAAAGGTGAAGTCCAAGACTGGAAAAATTCCCTTATTACCCTCAACAAAATGTTGAGATCCCTCATCAAAACCTCTAAAGCTAGCTATGAAGGTAGAATTGGGGCAGAAACTAAAAACAACCACAAAGCTTTCTATAGTTATATCAAGAATCTTCATGGTAATACCCAGGTTTGCTCTGAGTTACTGCACAATGGTACCTCCTATACTCAGCCAACAGATATTGCCAACATACTGACTGACAAATTCAGTGTCAACTTTACCCCTCTCCCCCCAAAGGACCAATCACAATACCAGAGGAATGCCAGGTACCCAGCATAACTGCAGCACACGTTAAAGCTGTATTGTCCAAGGCCAAGAATACAGCTTCCACAGGACCCGACAGTATGTGTTCTACATGAACTACAAAGTGAACTGGCACCACATCAGTGTGCCCTGTTCAATCACAGCCTCACCTTAGGCTTTGCCCCTACTAAATGGTGCACTGCCACAGTCATCTATCTCTATAAAGGGGGAGTGACTACAGACCCCGGGAATTATCGCCCCAATAGCCTGATGAGTCTGATATGTAAGGCTATGGAGCACATCATCATGGACCTAATTAACAAGGATAAAGGTAATCTCCAAACTCTAGACCCCACTCAGTTTGGTTTTGTGAAAGGTAGATCATGCCTGCTCAACCTGGTTGACTTCTTTGAGTCAGTCACCAGAGCTGAGGATGAGGGCAAGGCAGTTCATACAGCCTACCTCGATCTGGCCAAGGCCTTTGATACCATTCCCCACTCAGGAATTATTGATAAACTCACCAAACTAGACATCAACCCTGTATCACTAGGTGGGGTGCAAACTGGCTCACAGATAGAACCCACAGTGTGAAAGTAGTGGATTTCAAGTTAGACTGCTGACTAGTCACGAGTGGAGTCCCACAGGGATTGGTCCTGGATCCTCTCCTGTTTGCCATCTACTTCTCAGAACTCCAGGCCAATATGGAGGGACTCTAGCTGACCATGTTCGCAGATGACTGCAAGCTGGGAGCCATTATTAACTCCCCAAGTGATGTAGTCATCCTACAGAAAGGCCTCACTGAGTCCAATGACTGGTGTCAAAACCATAGTCTTAAACGTAATGCCAAAAAATGCATCGTCATCCCTTTTGGGAAAAACTCAGTTCCCACTAATTACCACATCGATGGGAGCCCACTGAACACTGAAGGTGTTATAAGAGATCTGGGGACACAGGTTGACAGCAACCTCTCCTTCAATCACCACATTACCACTGTGGTCAGAAAGTCCTTCTATGTGGCACATCTCATTACCAAGGGTTTTGCATCTCGGAAGAAAGAGGTCATCATCTCTTTCTACTTGTCCCTCATTAGGCTAATCATCCAGTATAATGTCCCATTTGGCACGTACCTTACTAGACAAATGCAACAGCTGGAAAGGCCACAAAAATATCTCATGAAGAGGATCCTAGGCCTTAAACACATATCCTACATGGACAGACTCAAAAAACTCCAGCTATTCTCTGTCTCATATCATCTACTAAGAGGCAATCTCTGCTTGACTTACAAAGCCATGTCTGACCCAGTACTGTTAGAAATGCTACATCTAAAGAAATCCCAATCCCTCCACACCACATGGTCCAGAGACCTCAACCTCATTACCACAATCAACAGAACATGCTGGAGGGGCAGGTTCATAACCAGAGACTGCCCATGCTCTGGAATAGACTTTCCATACATGTCAAGCAGAGCACTTCACTGGCCCTCTTCAAGCGAATTCTTGATGAGTGGATGGGAAATAGAATGTTCACCCCAGGGATCACTCCAGTGGCTCTACTTGATAGAGGCACTGGGAACTAACGTCAGACGGCACGATGCCAGGGGACATCTATGGGCTAGACTTGTAGAGGCTCCAGGGCTAGTACGCACCTATGAACCTAATACCAGGCCAAGCAGATTTCTTAAAATAGAAAACGAAACAGAGTAGGTTAAACAGAAAGCAGCTTCATCACTCACAGACAAGAAAATACAGGTTTACTTTCCTCACCCAGAAGGAAGGTTTAGTTAATGCAGGCTTGAAATTTTTTCAGAAAAAGACAAAGCCCAGAAATTCAGTGTGCATTTAAGTATCACTCAAACAATTCAAACACTGGAAAACCATGTAAAATGTGCAGCCTAGCTAATTTAAGTGTCCATCTGTCACATAGAACAAAAGCACCAGTCCAAGCAGATTTCTTAAAACAGAAAATCAAATGGGGCAAGTAAAACAGAAAGCAGCTTTATAACTCACAGACAAGAAAATCAAAGTGCATTTATTTCTGTATTTATTTATTTATTGCATTTGTTAACCAGGAAAGTCCACTGGGCCTAAAAAGACCCCATTTTCAGTGGAGGCCCAGGAAGAAAAGCTCCACACTAATTATATATAAAGTGAAATATTCATATACAGAACCAAATATGTCGAGCAGTACTGTCACATTCAAAGAAAAAAATAATGGCAACAACAGTGATAATGTTTACAATCAGGGTATAAATATAAAGGTACAGATGGCATACATTCAAATAACACATAAGAATAAAAATATCTGCAGAATACTTAGCAGAGGAGAGATGACTTAGGGGAAGAAAGGAGGAGACAGAAGGGCTAGAGGAGGAAGAGTCAAGTTAGGGTGAGAGCAAAGGAGTATGTATGGTAGAGAGAAGGAGAGGAGATGCTTGTAGTTGAATGGTTAAAGGTGATACTCCAGAGACAGAAATAAGGTTTTGAGGTAAATTGTTGGGGTGCAGGAGCATAGTGAGCAGAGAGATGTAGTTTGAGGGATTTTTTAAAGGAGGCAGCATTGCTGATAGTCCTGAGTGAAGGAGGGAGATTATTTCATAACACAGAGATGGTATAATCATACATTTGGCCGGCTGAGAGCTTGGGTTTCTCGACAGACATTAGCATTTTGTTTTCAGACCTGAGGTGGCGATTAGGATGGTACATGGTCAGTATGGAGGACTGGGAAGGGCAGGTTTCAGGGGGGTAGGTTATCCTGGGGACTGTAGTTAACTGTAGGTAAGTGAGATGGTGAGGGGATTCTAGCCAATGTAGTTGATGCAAAGAGGAGCAGTGGTGGGTGGGAAAGTTTGCATTAGTGACAGATTTAGCAACTTTGTTGGAGCAAGAGTCTAGTTTTGATTTTTAAGGAGGACTGTGGATTGGCGAGGATGGGAGCGCCATATAGAAGAATTAGAAGCAGGAAGGATGAGGCCAGGTCTATTTTAGTGGAATGGCTAAGAAAGTAGTTGTGCCTATAAAGGGCACCTAGCTTTTGAAGGGTTTTTTAATGTTGCTGTAGATGTGAAGGTCAAAAGTTAATTTGTCATCAATGATTACACCTAACAGTTTGGTACTAAGGACAACTTCAATGGTTGGTAGTGTTGTTTTGGGAATTAACAGAAAATAGTGATTTGTCTATAGGGCTAGATTTTGTGGTGGTAAATACTAAGAGTTTAGTTTTATTGGGGTTAAGGGTGAGATGGTTCTGAGACATCAAGGCTTCAGTAGAAGTAAAGGCTTGTTAGGTAAGATGCTGTAATACAGTGCCAGATTTAGAAGAGTAGATGATAGCTGAATCAATAGCATATTAGATAACAGTACTGTGGGTAAGAGTGTTGTGAAAGTCATTAACAAATATACTGAATAGGAGGGGAGCCAGAATTGAACCTTGGGGGACACCTGTGTTTGTATTGATGAAAGGGTTGTGCAATGATCATTACTGACCAATTTAAGACTCAGCCCAGGTGAAATGCAAAACATTTCACAAATAAAAAATACAGTAATACTAGCAAAAACAGAGTAGTTTAGATTAGTTACACAGAAAAGTTTATATACATTCTAATGAACAAGCACAATATAAACACCAGTTTCTAAAGTGAGCCATTCTCCAGAAAATCTTGAGAGAGAAGAAGACACTTAGAAAGGAGATAGGAATAGTGTGTTAGGGGATACGTCCTGTGTTGAAACAGGAACATTTGGCTTGGATGAAGAAGTGCTTTTTGAATTACATTCTGAATTTGGAATAACTGTTGAATTCCTTTAGGTCGATGGTAAGAGCTTACCAGAGTGTCGATTTCTGAGAGAAGAAAGCATGTGTAGAGTGCTGTGGAGTTCAGTTCTACGCATAATGACATAGTGTGGTTTGTGAGTTGGTGTGGTTTCTGAGTAGTGTCTCAGGTTGCATGAGGATTTTTTTATGAATTCCAGCTGCGGGGGGGGGGGGGGGGGTAAATGTGTGGAGATGGAGTAATTTGTAGTGCTGGGATCCCAAAAGTTGATTAGATCTTTGTTTTATGGGTGGCTGTTTTAATATGGTGATACAGTAATCCTCTCTGAGAGGCCGTTTGTAATGAATCAGCAGATGCTTTTAAAGACAGTGTGGAGTGAAGTGATGTTTTTCTTGGACGTGAAAGCAAAAATTGGAAGCCCATATTCAAGATGAGATAGGAGAACCGTTTTGCTACTCTGGCTGATTGGGATACAAAAGGCCCATAAGAGGAAGGCGTTTGCTTTGGATCTCACTTTGTCTGCATGAAAAGGGAAATTTAGTGACTGATGAAGCCTATGTATTTCAGGATGGAGGATGTCCCTATGGAATGGTTATGCAAGTCAAAGATAGTTAAGGACACAGGTGTTACAGATGACAGGTCCATGTAGCCAGAAGTTACAGGGGAGCATAACATCCGCCAGAAAAATCCTTTGACAGTACAGCTAAATCCTTAGAAGTGCAAAACATATGGAATACATAGGTTCAAAGTTTCTCTCAACCAGAGAAGTACAAGCAAGTTTGTATTTGTCTTTTATGTTCATCGTTTTGAAATGACATGATTTTAGACTTACACATGTTCTGTTTTCAATGTGTCCAAGCTGCCTTACTTTTAATATGCTTATGATATTTATTTAAATGAAATATTTTCTACCTTTAAGTCAAACAGGTATGCATTAACACAATACATGCCACAACAGCAAGTTTATCTGAGTGAAAGTCATCATGGCAGTTTCACATTCTACAAATTTTACTGACCTAAAAGAATGTCTGTGCATAAATAAATCCAATAACAATAATTTTGATGATTATTGTATATCTTTTTTGAAAGTGTGTCATTCTTACAACTACTGAAATAATACTGTTGTTGTATTTGTCTTGCCGTTGTTAATCTTATATTGTCAGAGCTATTCCCCCAGGACAGCCGCTGAAACTGGGCCCTGCTTGGATGGGAATTTCCCAATTAACAAATAAAGCTAAATGCAAACAAACATTATTTTAATAAATCTAGTATAATTAAGTAATAAATGAAAAGATGCACAAACATATGGATACATGTATGGATGAATAAGTGAACTGATCCAAAGACATTTTCTTGGCTCATGACTTGGGTCAGAAGTAGTTAAAAATATACAAATGCTAAGAAACTGGCAGATCATGGAGTACATGACTTACATGTTCTACAATAATAAAACAGAAAATAAATTGCAAAGCAGTGTCATAAGTGAGTTAGTAACATGCTACACTGTGAAACACAAAGGCATGTTCTACAAGGCTAAGAGGTCAGCAGTAGGGGTGCACCTAGGAGCAGCAGGCTAACAGAGCCATAGAAGGTTTTATAGTCTGTCTTCATGGAGAAAATGATATGGGGATCATCTTTGGAAGAGTGGACACTGTCATTTGGATTAGCAACGACTCCCATGGGTCTTGGCATATGATGCACAAGGTTACTACTACATACAGCAGTACTGCATATACAGACTATAGTCTGACCACAGCATACATTACTCATGTTTTGTTACAGGAATATGATGCATCCACCCATGTCAGAATGGCAACAGAGGTAGGTCGGGATTATACAGTACATCTTGCATGGAAACCCTTAGTTGCATGCCACAAGGACAGAGTTGTAGCACATATGTTCATGGTCACTGCAATGTGTATCCTGTTATATAGTCAATAAACAGAGCACTGCTACAGTAAGACCTGTAGAGGCTGCAACTGGGCAAGAGAAGTACAGTTTTTTACCTACCATAAATGTAGATGTTCGAAGATCCACATTGCTGCAGTCCTTACATATGGGTAGTCCACTGTCCTCGGTCGGCCCGAATACCAAAGTATTAGGCTGACGTCGGTCAAGGCGCTTAAAACTGACATCAGGACGTCAGGGTACAAAAGCGCATGACCGACGTCATATCCTCAGTCTTTTCTTGCCCCAGATGTCAGAAGGCCCTAAAAAGAAAGGCCAAAAAACAGCAAAGAACAACCAACCACCCCTGCACTAACCATATTTACAATATTTACAACCCCAACCACACAACCACCTCAAACTACAGAGGGAAGGAGGGAGGGTTGACTGCAGCAATGTGGATCTTCGAACATCTACATTTATGGTAGGTACAAAACTGTACTATGTTCTTCATCTCACATTGCTGCAGTCCTTACATATGGGTAGAATCCCAAAGCAGAGGTAAGGGAGGATGGCAAAACTAAAAAGCATTAGGAGCTGCCAAAATGCCCTGTAAAATTGCAGTGGCAAATCCAGCCCTAGATTTAGAGTAAAGTGGAAGGTGGTAATGCTTAGAGAAAGTATGCACTGAACTCCAAGTAGCTGCCTCCAAAATATCTTTAGTAGCCACCCCCCTTAAAAAAGCTGTAGAAGTGGCAGTAGCCCTAGTGGAATGAGGCCTAATCCCAGCTGGAATCTCCTTACTATGATGGGAATAACAGAAAGCAATGCAAAACCCAATCCACTTAGAAATAGTTTGTTTTGAAACAGGTTTGCCCTGAGAACCCAAAGCAAATGAAACAAACAACTGCTGAGACTGCCTGAACCCTTTAGTTCTGCTCAAATAATATCACAACTGTCTGTGTATATCCAAAGTGTGCAAAATCTTTTCCCCTTTATTTTGGGGGTTTGCATAAAAAGTAGGAAAATGAATAGTTTGGTTTAAGGCCACACTAGAAACCACTTTAGGCATAAAGGAAGGGTTAGTACGCAAAGATACCCTATCCTTGTGGAAAAAAGGCTCAACCGCCATAAGGGCCTGCAATTCAGAAACCCTTCTCGCAGAGGTAATGGCCAACAAAAAAGCAGTCTTCCATGATAAATATTTCAACTCGGCAGTAGCTGCAGGCTCAAAAGGTTGTAGAGTGAGTTTCTCCAACACAAAATTGAGATCCCAAGCAGGAGTAGGAGCTCTACGTGGGGGTCTTATATTCTTTGCCCCTCTAAGGAATTGCTTAAACAAAGGATGAGAAAATAATGGTGGGTCACAGTCATAGTGAGCAGAAATTGCTGCAGCATGAACCTTTATAGAGGAGAAGGACAAACCTTTGTCCAATAACTCAGTAAGGTATTGAAGAGCAACACTTAAATTAGGTTTAGAAACATCAAAGTCCTTTGCTGTACTCCAAATTAAAAATCTCCTCCATTTATCTGCGTGAACTTTCCTTGTACTAGGCCTTCTGGCCTCCAAAATAACATTCAAAACTTGTTGTGGAAGCCGAGACCCTCCAGGGTTTAAAACAGAATATGCCAGGCTGTTAGATGCAGAGACTGAAGTTTGACATTGAGTAAGTGACTGTTCTCCTGAGACAGCAGGTGTGGAATCAAAGGCAAAGGCCATGGAGGCTCCTGAACCAGACTTCTCAGTAATGGGTACCAGTGCTGTCGAGGCCAATCCGGAGCTATTAAAATCATGGTTGGCTTGTCCTGTCTGACCTTCAGGAGTACCTTTGGGAGGAGAGGCAGTGGTGGAAAGGCATACACGTGAAGATTGCTCCAATTGAATGAGAGAGCATCCACTTTCCAAGCTGTGGGATGAAACCGTTTTGTGCAAAACTTTGGCAACTGGTAATTTAGTGGAGAAGCGAACAGATCTATGTCTGGAGTTCCCCATAATACTGTCAATTTTTGAAATACATGAGGATCCAATTTCCACTCATGGGGATCCATTATTTGTCTGCTCAACACATCTGCTAAGGAGTTCTGTGCTCCTGGCAGAAACCTTGCCTGAAGATTTAGCTGCAAACTGAGAGCAGTCTCCCACAAAATCATTGCTTGTCTGCATAGAGGGTATGAATGTGTCCCCCCTTGCTTGTTGATGTACCACATGACAGTTGTGTTGTCTGTTTGAATCAACACCTGCCCTGGAAGAAGTAAATCCTTGAAAGCTATCAATGCAAATTGGACTGCTAACATCTCCTTCAAGTTGATATGTAAATGTTGAAGTCTGGCAGGCCACGTGTCTTGTACCCATTTTCCATTTAGATGAGCTCCCCAAGCTTTGTCTGAGGCATCTGTCGTTAGAATCTGACTCGCCTCTGGTCGGGTCACAGAGAGTCCCTTGTTTAGGTGACATTCCTGAGCCCACCACAAAAATTCCTTTTGAATGCAAGGTATTATCTGAATGACAGTGTCCATATCTTGGCAGTGTTGCATCCATACATTTTGAGATACCATTGTAGCTTCCTCATATGCAGTTTGGCATTGGGAAGTACCAGAATACAAGATGCCATGAACCCCAAGGCTTGAAGGACTGTCCTTGCAGTCAGCCTGGACTGACGAGACAATTGATGGAAATAAAGAGAAAGATTCTTTTGTTTGTCCGGGGTCAAAAAGGCCATCTGGGATGCTGTATTCAGTCTCACACCCAGAAAGCACATGTCCTGAGAGGGTACTAGACTGGACTTTATTTCGTTCACAGAATACCCTAGGCATCTTAACACTGCCATCACATACTGTAAATGATGAAGAAGTTCGTCCTTTCCTTGAGCCAGAATCAGGCAATCGTCCAAATAAGGATAGATTTGCACTCCTCTTAGCCTGAAGAAAGCTATCACTGGAGCTAGAACCTTTGTGAACACTCTGGGCACAGTAGATAAGCCAAAGGGCAATGCAGAGAACTGATAATGAAAAGTCCCAGCCCGAAAACGCAGATACTTCCTGCAACTGGGCCTGATAGGAACATGAAGGTAAGCCTCCTTGAGATCCAGAGTCACCATCCAGTGATCTTTGCCCAGCAGAGGTAAAAGCTGTTGTAACGTCAACATTTTGAACTTGGGAATGTCCAGATATGTGTTGAGGATAGATAAATCCAAAATTGGTCTCCACGTGTTCCCTTTCTTTGGTACTAGAAACAGGCGAGAATAAAATCCTAGGCCCACTTCTGGCAGAGGGACCGGTTGTATAGCTCCTATTTGAAGTAGTAGAGAAATCTGTTTGTGTGCCTCTAGTCTTTGCTGAGGAGGAACGTCTGGCATGCCTTTGAAAGGAGGCAAGGTATGGAAATAAAACTTGTAACCTTGGTGTATGATATCCAATACCCATTTGTCCTGGGTAATTAAAATCCAATTTTCCTTGAAGAGTGCCAACCGTCCTCCCAAAGGTGCTGCCAGGCAAGAAGGATCTGGCAGCTGAAAAAGTAGGTCATTGGGCCTGTTTTCGAAAGGACTGGCCCCTGCCCTCACTCAAAGATTGTGCAGGTGAACTCCATGTTCTAGGTCTGAAGGAACTCTGAGCTCTGCCCCTACCACGTCTAGATCTACCCCTAGACTGAGAATCAGAAGAAGGATACGTCCACCCCTTAGCAGGCCAATTTCTACTAAACTTCGGAGGCTGAACTTGCAAAAAATTTTTAACAGTCTGCATAGACTTAGCCTTGTCTTCCATTTTCTTCAAGACTGACTCCACAGGTGGACCAAACAACACTTCAGACTGCAAAGGAGCATCCAAAATCCTTGTCTTAACATGGTCAGATAAATTCTGATCCTTAAGCCAGGCGTGCCTGCGAAGAACTGAACCAGTGGCAGCCACCCTAGAAGAGGCCTGCAAAGCATCAAAACCACACTGTAAAGAATGCTTACCCACCTGTTCAGAGACATGCACCAAATCTTGTAATTCTTTACACTCAATGCCTTCTGCCAGAGCATCCACCTTAGATTTCAATTGAGAAAGAAGAAAATTCTGATATTTCAACATATGAAACTGGCAATTCAAAGCCCTCATTGCTAAGGTAGAAGATGTATAGACCTTCTTCCCATCTATCCAAAGCTCTGGCCTCTTTATCTAGAGGAACCGGATTCTTTACAACAGAGGCCCTGACACCCTTAGGTCCCTGACTAATAGTTTCTGGGTCCACCCTAGGACTCTTATAGAGATATTTATGAGCCTCAGGCACCCTGTAATACCTATCCGGTTTAACAGGCGCAGGAGGCAGAGAATCAGGATTAAGTGAAGCCTCTGAAAATACATCTTGCACAACATCCAGAACAGGAGGTATAGCTAAGGGCCTATGTTGAGGTAAAAACAAAAATTCCCTAAGCCTTTTCCGTGAATCAGAGAAGTCCTGACCTTCCCACTTAAAATGTTCCCTCATAGAATGAAGTGTCTCTGAAAAGAAAAATCCTCTGGAGGAGAAGCAGAAGGAGTGGAATCTTCTGCATCAGAATCAGAATAAGGAGTGTACTCCTGCAAGTCTTCAGTCAAGACTCTGAATCATCCGAAGCCTGTTCAAAACTTTCCAACTCTGGCTCCACCCTAGGCCTCTTATCAGGAGGGGGCATAGAACCTCTAATCAGAGTAATCAAATCTTCTGCCATTTTAAGCATGTGCTTCTTAGGCACAGACCCTGCTGAACTAGGACTGACACCAACAGAAGCTAAACCTGGCCTGCCTCTGGAAGAAGCCTTGGAAACAGAAGGAGAGGGCCTAACCACCCTGGGAAGGGAGGGGAGTACAGAAACCTGAGAAGTCCCTTCAGCCTGACCTGCCTCTAGAGAGGCCACATCCTGCAAAATCAAAGTCTCCCCCTGAGACTCCAGAGAAGCCTCCATCGGAACCACCGGTTCCACTGAAGCTCTAAAGAACCGGCGTCCGAACGGACGACTCATCTTGCCTGGGTTTAACCGCTTTGTCTTTGCGCTTCTTCGTGGAAGCGGGCGCCGGAGAACTGATGGCATATTATAATTGCACCGCCATCAAGACCAGCCTAGCACATCTAACCTTTGCTTAATAGTGCGCTTATTAAACCTAGCACAAAAGCGACACCCGACTACGTCGTGCTCAGGCCCCAAACAAGGAATGCACAAAGAATGATAATCCCTATGCGGTATCTGTTTCCCACAAGAAATACAATTATTCACTTTTTCTGACATCCGGTAATACACTGAGGCAAGAAAACCAAAATATTCTAACGGGTACTTAGCCAACTTGGATTCGGTCTGAAACTCCGAACTCGAAAAATTTCAGAACGCCGAACGGCACTTGCAACGCTGCTTCTGCATCGGACCATGCGGCAAAAAAGACTGAGGATATGACGTCGGTCATGCGCTTTTGTACCCTGACGTCCTGATGTCAGTTTTAAGCGCCTTGACCGACGTCAGCCTAATACTTTGGTATTCGGGCCGACCGAGGACAGCGGACTACCCATATGTAAGGACTGCAGCAATGTGAGATGAAGAACATCTGATGTTTGCACCTATGCTGGGGCTGATAATGATGATGCTGATGGTGATGACACAAAGATATCTGAATCAGAATAAGATGACAAAGTGGCACTGTCTATCTCCATCCTGGGTGGATATCTACAAACAATAGACACTAAAAGTATGGGCTCACCCACAAATAAAACTGAGGTCACAAGTGTGGGTATTCACCTCACCAACTATGAAAGTGGTCCATTGTGTTTCCAAGCAGCAGTGATAATCCACCTGCTGCTGGTGTTGGGGAAGATGAGTGCACTGCATCTGTTGTTAGTGTACTTGCCACTGTAAAGCCTTGTAGGGGTGCACAGTACTGTCATTTGTAAAGTTAACCCCAATATGAAAGCATCACATGGGGTCAATCAGGAGGTGTGCCAGATTACCCCTGGGGGACAGGTTTTCCATGGTGCTTATAGCAGAAATGAATGCAATGGCTTATCAATTTAGAAATAGTTTGTTTTGAAATATCCTTCCCCCTCTGCCCCTGCAGCAAATGCTACCAGCAGTTGTTCAGATTTTCTTTGAAGTTTAGTCCTGTCCAAGTAAAATCTAAGTTGTCTGTGCACATCCATGGAATGCAGAATCTGTTCCCCTTTGTTCTGTGGATTTGCAAAGAAGGTTGACAAATTAATGGACTGATTAAGAGCCACACTGGATATCATCTTGGGCATGAAGGATGGATTGGTTCTGAGTGACACCCTGTCCACATGAAAGATGATGAAAGGCTCCATTGCCATAAGGGCCTGTAATTCAGAAACCCTTCTAGCTGAAGTGATTGCTAAAAGGAAAGCTGTTTTCCAAGAAAGAAATTTTAAGTCTGCAGTAGCAGCTGGCTCAAAAGGTGGTAGAGTGAGTTTCTCCAATACAAAGTTAAGGTCCCAGGATGGGGTGCGGAGCTCTCCTGGGTGGTCTCAAATTTTTGGCCCCTCTGAGGTACTGCTTGAGCAGAGGATGAGAGAAGAGGGGAGGTTCTGTGTTATAATGAGCTGAAAAGGCCAAGGCGTGGATTTTAATGGAGGAAAAAGACAGGCCCTTGTGAAGCATCTCAATTAAGTATTGTAAAATCTGAGGTAAATTGGGCACTGATGTGCTCATCCCCTGAGATTGGTTCCAGGCACAGAATATTTTCCATTTTTCAGCATAAGATTTTCTAGTACTAGGCCTCCTTGCCGCTAAGATGACATCCATCACAGGTTTGCTGAGGGATGGTAAGGGAGAGTTTAAGTAATTAGCCAGGCTGCAAGGTTCACTGTTGGAAGCTGAGGGTGCAGAATCTGGTTCTCCTGCTGAGACAGCAGGGAAGGAGTCTGAGACAGGTGCCATGGAGATAACCGTGACACACTGCGCAGGAGATGGTACCAGTGTTGGCACGGCCAATCTGGAGCAATCAAAATCATCCTTGGTTTGTCTTGTTTGACTTTTTGTAGTACTTTGGAGAGCAGAGGCAGTGGGGGGAAGGCATAGACTGATAGGTTTTTCCAGCTGAAGGACAGAGCATCCACTTTACAGGCTTGTTTGTGGGGAGTCCTTGTGCAAAATGTTTCCAATTGGTAGTTCTGGGGGGAAGCAAACAGGTCTATATCTGGGCTCCCCCATTCGCTTGTCAACATGTTGAAAATCCTTGTTTCCAGTTTCCACTCGTGTGGGTCCATAAAGTTTCTGCTTAGTCCGTCTGCCAGTGTATTTAATTTTCCTGGCAGGAATTGAGCTTGTAGGTGCACTTGGTAGCTCAAGGCTGTATTCCACAATGCCATGGCTAGTCTGCAGAGGGGTAAGAATGTGTACCCCCCTGCTTGTTTATGTACCACATAACAGTGGTGTTGTCCGTCTTTACCATTAGTTGTCCTGGAAGAATTTAGTCCTTGAAGGCTGTCAGAGCATTCTGTACAGCTAACATTTCTTTTTGATTGATACGCAGGTGCATTTGACTTCGGTTCCATTTGCCCTGAATGCACTTCCCTGCCAGATGAGCCCCCCATGCATAGTCTGATGCATCTGTTGTTAGGATTTGGGCAGCAGGAGGTGGTGTGAAATGTAGTCCCTTGTTTTGGTGGCAGGCCTCTGCCCACCAAAGGAACTCTAGGCGTAGGCAAGGTATGATAGGAATAATTGTTTCTAGGCTGTGAGAATGTTGATTTCATAGGCTTTTTAGATACCACTATAGTTTCCTCATATGCAGTCTTGCATACGGAATTAGAAGAATGCAGGAGGCCATGAACCCCAAGGCTTGCAGTATTTGTCTTGCAGATAGCAGGGTTTTTGTGGCCACTTGTTTGAAGTAGGTTGTCAAATGAATTTGCTTTTCTGGTGTGAGGTAAGCCATCTGGGAAGTTGTATTCAAGCTTGCTCCGAGGAATGTAATTTGTTGAACAGGGTACCAATTGTGATTTATTTTCGTTTATGGTGTACCCCAGACAAGTTAGAACCCTTTTTACAAACGCCAGATGATTCAAAAGTATGTCCTGGCTTTCTGCCTGAATTAGACAATCGTCCAGGTATGGGTATATTTGAATACTTCTTTGCCTGCAAAATGCAATAACTGAAGCTAGGCACATTGTGAATACCCTGGGCACAGTAGATAAGCCAAAGGGCAGTGCAGAGAACCGATAGTGCGTGTAGCCTGCTTTGAAGCATAGGTATCTTCTGCAAGATTCCCTGATTGGGATGTGCAGGTATGCTTCTTTTAAATCTAGTGTTGCCAACCAGGCGTCTTTGCCTAGCATAAGAAGTAATTGGTGATGAGTCAGCATCTTGAATTTTGGAATCTCCAAAAAGGTGTTTAGAGTAGACAGGTCCAGGATTGGGGGCCATGATTTGTCTTTTCTGGGTACCAGGAAAAGTCTGGAGTAGAAACCTTGTCCATTTTCCTCTTCTGGTACAAGATGAATAGCCCCCATGCTTAAGAGAGAAAGTACTTGTGTTTGAGCCTCTGCCCACTGATTTGGGGGTAGGTCCAGCCATCCACTTGGCATTGGCAATGTATGGAAGTGAAATCTGTATCCCTGGGGCACCCTATTTAAAACTCATTTGTCCTGGGTAATGAGTTCCCAGTTCTTTGCATGAAGAGCAATCTTTTCCCCCAACAGGGCAGTCAGAAGATAAATGCTTGGAAATTTTAAAAGGAAGCCATTGAGACAGGTTACCATAGAGGGGTGTTGCCCCCCCCCCACTGCTTAGTTCTGTGAGTCCCCTGGGACTGAAACCTGGGTTTTTTGCTGTGTCTGGGTTTGGCTTGAGAAGACCTGGAAGGGGCTGGAAAGGACCAATTCTTAGAAGGCCAGTGCATACTAAATCTAGGAGGCTGAACTTGTAAAAAATCTTTAACAGTTTGCATAGATTTAGCTTTATCTTCCATCTTTTTAAGAACCTCTTCACCCTTGTTGCCAAACAGGCGGTCCTGATTTAGAGAAGCGTCCAACAATTTAGCTTTAACATGATCAGGCAAAGATTGCTCCTTAAGCCAAGCATGCCTTCTAAGCACAGACCCAGTAACAGCAGCCCTGCAAGAGGCCTCTAAAGAATCAAAACCACATTGCAAAGTATGTTTTCCAACTTGTTCAGCAGAATGCATTAAATCCTGTAAGTCTTTATTTACCACACAGTTAGGAATCAACATAATTTTCTGTTTAAGCAGTCCAATAACATGTTGCTGATATTTTAACACATGAAATTGGCAGTTTAAAGCTCTAATTGCCAAGGTTGCTGAAGTATAAACCTTTTTACCCCATCTATCCAGCGCCCTGGAGTCTCTATCAGAAGGGGTAGGATTTTTAGCAGTAGAAGCCTTAATGCCCTTGGGCCCCTGTGAAATAGTCTCTGGATCTGCAATAGGATTTTTGAAAAGGAACTTGTGGATCTCAGGGACCCTATAGTATCTGTCAGGTTTACTGGGAGCAGGAGGCAGAGAATCAGGGGCCAAACTGGATTCCGAGAAAGCATCATCAACAATGTCTAATACAGGAGGAATAGCCAAAGGCCTATGCTGAGGTAGGAGAAGGAAATCCTTAAGCCTCTTTTTTGAATCAGAAAATTCCTGGCTTTTCCAGTGAAAATGCTCCCGTAAAGTATGTAAGGTTTCCCCAAAAGAAAAATCCTCGGGAGGGGGAAGCAGAGGGAATAGAGTCCTCTGCATCAGAATCCTCATAAGTAGGTAAGGACAAATCCAGTAAAACAACTCCGCACGGCTAATCAGGACCCAAAACCTGCAGCGATGAAATTCCACTTTAGAGACAGATGCCACGATAGCTCAATACATCCAAAAACAGCAGCCTTTATTGAAACACACACAATAGCCAAGCGCTTTCACCCGGGTATTACCAGGCTTTTTCAAGGATCAAGTACATATACATTCAATGTAACTCTTTAAATAGTTAAAATCCTGTCACCTGACTAACTAAATCAATCAATTAATTTAATTAACCATTCTGCTTTGCAGTGATTACAGAACAAACTGTTATTATAAAAACTAAACAATTTGAATTCGTTGTTTAAATTAAACTATATAAAAAACACTAAAAGCATTTTATGCATAAAAACTTTCATCTAGTCTACACAAATATAATTGGTGCTGTGTATTCTATTTACTGTCTGTTATTCTTAAAAATGTTCTTGAAGAAACTTTATATTAAAATGATCTTCTCATATTTCAAGGTGCCTAAACAACTCAAATAGGATGGTGAACTCTATTCCCTCACTAAAATTTCTCCTGTGCACATCTGTAAAACCCAACCTAAATCTAGTATCTTACCATATGTGCTAAATTGACTAGAGGGAAAATATTTTCCTCTTAATGTAAGCCTCCCTATGATGTTTCAACCTATTAAGGAAAAGGGAATCCATAGTGTTACAGGTGAGCTTTCCTTAATTTCAATACGCTCTTGATATTAATACTGTCATTCAAGCCTGGGGACCTGGTGGAATTCAATTTCAATTGCCAATACAACTCCCGATATTCTAATCTGGTTTCCCAACTTCCACCTCTGCTATCCTGTGTTACTTGTTCTAGTACCATGAATTTGATGTTCATTTCTTCACATATAAGGGAGTGTTTGTAAAAGGCATTACTCTCTTTCTGCTTAGCTACATCATTAAAATGTTCATAAACCCTTTTCCTCAGGTGTCGTTCTGTTTTTCCTATATAAAAACTATCACAGGTTTTACAGATCCCTAAGTACACTACCCCTTTTGTACCACAATTGTGATATCTCTTTGAGATATACTTAAATTTCCTGGAAGGGATGTTCACTCTATCCTGATTTATCATGGCTTGGCATTGCTTACAATTGCCACAAGAATAAGTACCCCATTTCTTTTTGTTTTTATCCATATCCAAAATATGTATAGTTTCAAAAATTTCCTTGAGATTCTTATTTCTTTTTCTTACAAAGTGTGGTTGGTCTGTGATAAAACATTTTGTTTCTTCGTGTAGACTCAAAATGGGCCAATATTGAGAAACAATACCTTCAATTTCTTCAGCATTTTTATTGAAGGTGTAAATAAAACTGTTTTTAACCTCCATTACATTATGTTGATGTTTCTGTGTAAGATTGGGGGGACCTGCTCCTAAAAGAGGGGGGCAATAAACTTCTCTTTTCCGATAAATCTCCTGTGCTAAATTGTCAAACAGGACCTCTGGGTAACCTTTCTCCATAAAATAACTTCTTAAATTTTGCACTTCTTCTGTGAAATCTCCTAATGTACTACATATTCGAGAAGCCCGGATCAACTGGCCCTTAATGATACCCTTCTTTTGGAAGTATGGATGTCCACTGTTAAAATGGAGGTAAGAGTTGGAGTATGAACTTTTCCTATATAGTTTGGATTTAAAACATCTATTATCATAATCCTTCTCAATGGTTACATCCAAATAGTGTAATTCATTCTTGTCAATGTTGTATGTAAATTTCAAGAAAGGTGCAGTGTTGTTAATATATTGCCAGAACTCTATAAAACTCTCCTCCTCTCCCGCCCAAAAAATACAGATGTCATCCAAAAACCTTCTATAGTACAAAATGTTATGCTGCCATCTACTGGAAAAAATGAATTTCTTTTCCCAAAAGTACAGGACTATATTTGCATAGAGGGATGCACATGGGGCCCCCATTGCCACACCTTTCTTCTGACAGTAAAATTCTCCATTGAAATGAATGAAATTGTTCTCCATAACAATCTCCATGAATTCTAACAATAGGTTAGTGGTTGTGGCCATTTGGCCCCCCTCCATTGCTAGAATTTGGCTGAACCATTCTAGGCCTGTTTCATGTGGAATACTCGGAAAGAGTTCGACCACATCCACCGTTACCATTAGAACCTGGGAATTAAAAAACTTTTGATCAATTTGTCTTAAAAAATCCCAAGAATCTTTACATATGTGGGCAATGGAGGCTACAAAAGGCTTTAAAGTTATGTCAATGAATTTAGCTAGCGGTTCCATGATACTACCAGACCCTGCTACTATGGGCCTAAATTTAAGTGGTTCTAACGTTTTATGTGTTTTAGGAATACCAAAAATTTGTGCAATTTTTGGTTTGTCAACATATAAATAATTGTAAAGTTCTTCATTAACAACATTCTGTAGAAGATGATCAAAGAGTTGGTAGTTAATCTTAGCAAAAGAAATGTTAATTTAATTTCTCAAAACTAGTTCGTATTGCTCCGAGACTTGCAACATGTTATGTATGTGAGCCTCATATTCTGTTTTATACATCAAAACTGTTCCCCCTCCTTTGTCCGGTTTCATAGCCCTGCACCCTTCCTGCCTTAAACGATTAATCAATTCAATCTCTTTCTCATTTAAATTATCAGGGATCATCCTGCTTTTGTGTTGTTCTATTCTCCTGATGTCCCTTTCAACCAATTCTTCAAAAACTTTTAGTGTTGGGTGCATGGGAGGGTTAAAGGTACTTTTCCTTGTTAGTTCCTTAGTCATAGTTTTCTGCCCTTTAAAAAATATATTCAAATTTAGTTGTCTCGTGAACAATTTTAAATCTATCAGTAATTCGGGTGTATGTATGGGCCTGTAAGGAACAAAATGAAAACCTTTTGAAAATAAGTTAAAGAATTCTTGCGTTAATTCTATCTCAGTGTAATTATAAATAGTAAAGTTATTCATTCTGTGTATGATCTGATTCCCTTCCATTAATGGTATCCCAAGGGGTTGGGGTGCTACAGTGAAGATACTTAATTCTGCGGATGGTTCCAATGATTGCGCTGAAATCTTCGCCCCCCTCCCTCCCTGAGGAGATACTGAAAATCCCATGTGGATTGTTTTCTGCCCATCTCTGCAATTCTCTCACTACACCTTAAAGTTTCTGGGCATGCATTCATATTATTGTCTTGTGTACTACTCTCATGTTCATTAAAAATACATTCTCATTATTGCTAATGCCCCAACTCCTAGTGTTAGGCATAGGAAAGGCTCTACCCTCACGATATTCAATTAAATCTCGTCTAACTTCTTTATTTTACGACTCAAGACTCTTCCACAATGTTGATCAACCTCCTCAAATGTTCTTTCATATTCCCTTTTGGTACTGATAAATTTTGCATCATTAATCAATTTATTGTTCAAGGTATTTAATTCATTTAGTAGTCTGTCGGCTCTCCTCTCATAATCTACAATCATACAATTCAACATGTCTAAACCTGCTTTATTAAATATCTCACACAATTGATCATGTAGCCTAGAGCCAACCTGGACATTATTCGGAAATTTATAAAATCGTAGGCCCTTAGGTACCCGCTGCACTTGAATGCATTCCTTCAAGTAATCAATTTCCATTTGGTTATTTTTGTACATGTATAGCTTGTTTTTAAAGTCACTAAATAAATGGTCAATGTTAAAGTCAATGTCTTTGGACAAATCCAGGTCATCAGAAGAGTCAGGAAAAAACAGAATCCTGATCAGAAGATTCATAATCAAGCTCAGGTCTAGGCTTCTCAGAGGGGTGGGGGTTGGCTACCCCTGATTAGAGTTATTAGCCATTTTTATCATTTGTTTTTTAGGCATAGAGGCCTGAACATGTGACCTGGGCATCAGTTTTTTAGACATGGATCGAGATTTAGGCCTTAGTAATGAAGGAGGCATCGATTTAATTTGCAAGTCTGTAGGCCTGAATACACCCTCAGAAGCTGGTACCTGCACAGCGGCTCCGGACCCATCCAAGGTAGAGACATCCGCAGGTTCCATAGTTGAAGTATCTTGTGCCATACCAGACTCTGACTGGGTATCAGTAGAGGCCTACGAATCAGAAGTAGCGGGTATCAGGGGCTGCAAAAGTGCCTCACTGAGTACCGGCGAACTGGCGACTGGCTTAGGAGAAGCGTCGTCGGCAGTTTTGGACCTCGGTGGTCTGTCTCTGTCTTTATCTTTGCATATTTTCGGAATCCTGGTAGTCGGATGGCCAACCAATGACATTTCTGGATAATTAAACCGAGAACCGAAATATTTAGAGGCAAAAATATACCGACGATAGATAGTGTGCTGATTAAATAAAGCACAAAACAGACAGCAAGGTACGTTGTGGTCAGGGCCTAGACAAGGAATACAGTATGAATGAAAATCTTTATGAGGTATTTGCTTTCCACAAGTAATGTAATTATTAACTTTTACTGACATCGGTATGGAGCAAGAAAAAGTTTCCCCAACGGGGTACTTAGCTTTTAGTTGAAGACTTCGGTTCTGAAACTCGGAAACGAAAATTTCAGGAGTCGGCCGGCTGGCACTTGTGAATTGCTTCTGCTTCGGGCACTGCATGGCAAGAAAGACTGATGTAATGACGTCGGCTGCATGTTTTATACCCCTGACGACCTGACATCATGGAAGAAGGGACAGCAACCGATTCAGGACCCAAGACTTTGTTAATCAGGCCGATTGAGGGCAACCTACAAGCAGATTACCCAAATGTAATGACTGCAACAGTGAAATATGAAGAACATCCAAACTTCCACTTGCAAGATACCTTGCCAGCAAACTCCATCCAGGTCAAAATCTTACAGTAATGCTTCATCCCTGCCAGGGTGGACCCCAAGTCCTAGTACCACAAACTAGTGAAGTGTCTACAGAACCTGGTAACCTATTAGCTTCCCATCCCATTGCAGGAGGAAGGTATCCTTGATGCAGAGTAACCATAACCTTCCATCTCCACCATCTGTGACATGATCTCTTTTGTGTAGTGTGCTTGTTGGTATCCACGTGTCACTGTGCACAACTTGATGACTGCAACCACTCCATTCTCCCTGCAGTGCAGTGTACATGCTGATATTTGATGCACAGTATGGATTAAGCATGCACTGATCAGTGCAGTCTGATATTAACATTGCACTGATTGTGCTTGCTCTGTGTTATACCACATTATGACTACTGGTCCACAAGGCTCATAGTCTTGGACTAGAGATTACTGTTTCATCTGAGTTACAGTGTACTATGCCTGTTGCTGTTTGAGCAATTGTACAGTTGCCACACGCTGCTGTCTTACCTCAGTCATGTAAAGTGATGGTGATAATGTATTTTCCATGCTGGATGTGTGCATGTGTGTGTGTGTGTGTGTGTGTGTGTGTGTGTGTGTGTGTGTGTGTGTGTGTGTGTGTGTGTCTGTGTGTGTGTTTGTGTGTGTTGCATGCACATGTGATGTGGTCTGATCACAATGCTATCCTGGGGCTACTCAGCCTGTTTCCCCACCAGCATATTATTTAGTAAGTAACATACTAGGAACATTCTTCAGTCTGTGGCAGAGTCCTACTAGAGTCCCTCCCTCCCCGATATATCAAGGCAGTGGAAATTACCTATAAGCAGGCTAAACAAAGCTCTACTATACTGTCAGTTTGTGCATTTCTAGTTTAATGCTGGAAATTGGCCATGGTTTGTAGACTGTATACAGTCCATGGTCTGTAGATTGTATACAGGTCATGGTCTGTAGATTGCATACAGGCCATGGTCTGTAGATTGTATACAGGCCATGGTCTGTAGATTGTATACAGGCCATGGTCTGTAGAGTGTATACAGGCCATGGTCTGTAGATTGTACACAGGCACTATAAGTCAGTCCTGTAGTGCATATCCAGCATCATTCACAACAGAGTATCAGTATGTTGTGTGATAATGTATGTGGATGCATTATAAACATAGTCATGTACTTTAACTTTAGTCACAGTGTCTGCAATCGGATGTCCCCAGGTCATAATGCAGGAACTGGCAACACTTCTGACAAGTGTGCTATGTATACACATGGATGTCAGGCGTTTTTACAGGCTGAGTGTTTTCAGAGAATTGCCAAGCTATCCACTTATGCTATTCTGATGAGGTCATAAGAAGGGAAACGTCACATCTACAGCTAAACAGATTTGGCTTTATTGGCCTGAATGCATTCATAAGACGTAGAAAGTCAATGGACATTCATATACCATGCAGCAGGAATACTCGTATGTCTTTAGAGTGTTATTTAAGCAATAACTGATGACATCGGTGTGGTATATTAAGATTAACCCATGGTTGGTGTGGTTTAATAATGAGGGTGAAGCCCGAGTGATTAAATAAAGCCAGCGATGGGTAAATCTTAATATACCACACCACAGAGTCAGTTATTGCTTAAATAACAGGGTTGCCAGATTTCCAACTGGCCAGGTAGGGACTAGAAAGAAAAGGTCTTTCACTGTAAGTGAAGACTAAAAAAAAAAAAAAAAAAAAAAAAAAGGTGTTCCATGCCATCAGAGTTAGAAGTAGCTCTGTGTTTCTTTTTTATTTGATTGGCCCGGGCCAATAAAAAGTAAATAAACACAGACCTACTTCTGTTTAATGCGAAAAATCGCAGTTCCGCATTACACAGAAGTAGCTCTGTTTTGCGATGTTTTGATTGGCCCGTATATATCAGCAGACTGATCCCGAGTCCCGCATTGCCGGTTTAAATCCCGGGCAGCCTCCGCTTTGTTTTTTTTTTTTTTTTGATTGGTCCGTATACTTGCCAATCAAAAATCGCTAAACACGGAGCTACTTCTGTTTAATGCGGAACATCGCAGTTCCGCATTACACGGAAGTAGCTCTGTTTTGCGATGTTTTGATTAGCCCCTATACCGGTATACGGACCAATCAAAAATCGCTAAACACAGAGCTACTTCTGTTTAATGCGGAACTGCAATGTTCCGCATTAAACAGAAGTAGCTCTGTTTTGCAATGTTTTGATTGGTCCATATGCCGGCATACGGGCCAATCAAAAATCGCTAAACACGGAGCTTCGTTTAATGTGGAACTTCCGCATTAAACACAAGAAGCTTCGTGTTTAGCGAATTTTGATTGGCCCGTATGCCGGTATACGGGCCAATCAAAAAAACAAAGCGCAGGCTGCCCGGGATTTAAACCGGCAGGGCGGGACTCGGGATCAGTCTGCTGATCTCGGGACAGTCCCACCCAAATAGGGACATCTGGCAACCCTGGGTAGGAAAGAGACAGAATGGAGAAAATACAAAGAAAATGTTTGGTCTAATACTGCTACATACTCAAGTGTGCTAGCTTGCACTGCATGTGAATTGTTTTTACTACTGTTTTTGCTACTTTTCTGTAAAAAAAAAAAAAAAACTGTAAGCCTGTTTCCTACCTTTCCTGTAACTAGTGTTCCAGATACAGATTTGCTGTATCCAGGACTGTATGACTGAGTCCCACAAGCTTTTCTGTGTTGGAGGGAAGCCTTCAAGCTTGTCAGTGGGAGTGGTAAGCATAAGGAGGGATTCTGGCCCAGAAATTGTAGTTATTGGCCGTTTAGGCAATCTCTTCCATCTCTCTCAACTTTCTGATTTGAAAGCCTGCATTTGCACTTGTTTCTGTCTTGTAACTCGTCTAGTGCAGATACAGATTCTTAGTTTTAGCACTTAAATTTGCTTATTCGTGATCAGCACTTGTTCAGAACTTGTTGTAAGCACTAAACAAGCTACTAATTACTACAACACTCAACCTTCCTCATTACCTAGAGGAAAACAGTTTTTGTACTTACTTTTCTCACTTGCTTAGAGAAAAACAGCTCTTGTACTTACTTTCCTCACTTATCTAGAGGAAAATAGGTTTTTATTCAGGCATGTCCAAGGGTCAGCTCCCAATGTACTCTCCTGTCTATCTGATGAATGTGGGCATCTTGAGGTAATGTAGAAATTGCGTCATGTACACAGACAGCCCTCTCCTCCTACCTCCCAACACTACAACCTGTGAGAGATGCACTTATCTTGCCAAACTGGAGGTAAAGCTCTCTCCAGCCAAGACTGAACTTGACAGTCATGAGGAGAAGGTAAACATTTGCACCACACCACACTCATCACATAGTCTCACTAAATCTACACCACCAAAATCCACACATAGTAACACAAAAATATTTGCGGAGGCTCTCAATAATAATCTGTCTAAGCAACAGAGACCTCCAAAGCAGAAACGCAAGCAACCTCCATCCCCTAACACAACCCAAATGACACATGGACCACAGACTCAGTGTGTCACTCAACCACAGACAATAAGACAAAACAACGTACCCAACACACTAGTCATAGGTGACTCTATAGTCAGCACACTGTTGTCCCACTCACCAGGCTAAACAAGGTGAAGGTTACTGTCAGCTGCCTATTGGGTGCCAGGATCCGCCACATAACCCACGCACTCAGGTCACTCCACAACAAGTACAAATATGACTCTGTCATTGTCCATGTTGGTGTGAATGACCTGAGATGTACCTCCCTGGACTAAATGAAAAGAGACATGGAAGAGCTCTCCGAACTTGTAGCCCAGGCAGGTATGATCCTAGCCCTGAGTAGCATTCTGCCATCGACAAAAACAGGTAGAGGCAAGCAAGGCAGCAAACACCAACAGATGAAAGTTAATCTTCTTTAATACAGGCATAGTACACTGTAACTCAGATGAAACATTTTATCAGTATTAAAGAAGATTAACTTTCATCTGTTGGTGTTTGCTGCCTTGCTTGCCTCTACCTGTTTTTGTGGATTTCTAGTTTGTTTTTGCTTGTGCTACAGCGTTCTGCCATAGCCCAGAATGATACCGCAGTACAAAGACAAAATGACTGACTTCAACAATTGGCTAAGCTTCTGGTGTCATTCTAAGGGGATCCAGTATCTGTCTGCTTGGGATGACATGGTCGACAGACCACGATGCTTTGCCACAGATGGCCTGCACCTGTCGCCCCTGGGATTCCGGATACTGGCTAAGGCTCTTGCTGCCCCTATAGTGCCTTTTTTAGGCAAGGTTCAAATAACAAATTCACCACCGTAACAGGAACAGGCAAGCAAAAACTGAGGGTAATGTTACTTAATGCTAGAAGTCTAAATCTCAAAATGCACTCACTCGAGGAACTCCTTAAAATAGAGAACATAGATATCTGTGCAGTGATTGAGACCTGGTTCAAGGCTCCAGACAGCACCCCTGCACTACCAGGCTATAACTGATACCGCACTTTTCGGCTATGTAACCTGGACCAAAACACCAAAGGCGGAGGTGCGTCCATATTCATTAAGGATATCCACACCTCCAGGCTAGTTGCTCAGCATAATGCAGCCGAGGTTATCTAAGTGCAACTAACTCTGGGCAAAACTGCAATCCAAACTGTAGCATGCTAAAGATCCCCCACCATGCCCCAGGATTCCCACTACTCTTTTCTTGATGTACTGGAAAATATTAGGGTTCAACCAAGCACTCTAATAATGGGCGACTTCAACTATCCCACCATTAACTGGGAAAACTACTCGTGTACCAACTCTTTAACTCAACGCCGCTTTCTGGAATTCATAAACTCCAATGTCCTGGATCAACTTATCCACACCCCACCAGGGGCAACAATATCCTAGACCTAGTCATTACCAACATGAGTGACCGGTGTTCCACACCTGAAGTCAAGTCCTCATTGATCGGATCCGACCATAAGCTAAGCACACTTGATATCCACATCCTGCTCCCACCCCCCATTAAGGAAACCATGGTAAAAAATTTATCCAAAGCCAGCTTCATGCTTATTAAGACAGAAGTGGTGAACTTCATGACACCCATGCAGATGGACAATACAGTTACAACTGCTAAATCCTACACAAATGCACTCTATAAGTACTTACATGAGTGCATGGATCGTGCTATCCCAAACATAACCAAGACACTATCCTCCAAAAAAAGTAAGCCAATCTGGTGGTCCCCTGCCATACACAAACTGTACAACAGAAGTAAGAAACTGTTGCAAAAGAGAGCAAAACCCCATGAGTGGAGGAGCTCCCTGGTCAGCCTCAGTAAGAAGCTGAGATCCCTTATAAGATCCTCCAAAGCTAGCTATGAAAACAAAATCGCCACTAATTCTAAGGACAACCACAAAGCATTCTACAGCTATGTTAAGAATCTCGATGGCAATACCCAGATCTCCTCTAAGTTACAGCACAATGGCACGAAAATTACAGAACCAACTGATATTGCCAACATCCTGGCAGATAGATCCAGTGCTAACTTTACCCCCCCACCCCCTAAAGGGCCCATATCTATACAGGAAGAATGCAGAGTCCCTGTAATCACAACTATGCTGGTAAAAGCTGCACTCTCTAAAGCCAAAAACACAGCATCCATGGGACCGGACAACATCCCAGGCTGCGTTTTACATGAACTTCAGAATTAACTGGCTCCCCACTTAAGCACCATGTTCAATAATAGCCTCGCATCAGGCTTTGTTCCCATTGAATGGTGCACAGCAACAGTTATCCCACTCCATAAAGGGGGAGCCACCACTGATCCCAGGAACTACTGACCTATTAGCCTGATGAGCCTGGTCTGCAAGGCCATGGAACGTATCATCATGGAACTCATACACACAGACATTGGTAACCTCCAAACTCTGGATCCCACCCAGTTCAGGTTTGTGAAAGGCAGGTCATGCCTCCTGAACCTGATCGACTTCTTTGAGGCAGTCACCAAAGCCGTAGATGAGGGTAAGGTGTTTCACACAGCCTATCTTGACCTCGCCAAGGCTTTCGACACCATCCCCCATTATGGAATTATAGCTGAACTCACTAAACTAGGTATAAATCCCTATGTCACAAGATGGGTTGCCAACTGGCTCACTGACAGAACCCACACTGTAAAAGTTGCAGACTCCAAATCTGACCTCAAAGCAGTGACAAGTGGAGTACCACAGGGTTCCGTCCTGGGACCTCTCCTGTTTGGTATCTTCTTCTCTGAAGTACAGGCTAACACAGAAGGCCTCTGGCTAATGAAGTTAACAGATGACTGCAAACTGGGAGCCATAGTCAAGTCCCCAAATGATGCGGACATCCTACAGAAGGGCCTCGCTGAGACAGATGCCTGGCGTCAGAGCCATGGCCTCAAGCTCAATGCCAAAAAGTGCAGTGTCATTCCCTTTGGTAAAAACTCTGTACCCATGAACTACCACATAGGCAGCAATCTACTTAACACCGAATGTGTAATAAGAGACCTTAGGACCCAGGTGGACAATAGTCTCTCCTTTAACAGTCACATTGCCACAGTAGTCAGGAAGTCCTTCTACATGGCACACCTCATCATAAAAGGGTTCTCATCCAGGAAAAAAGAGGTCACTGTTCCACTCTACTCGACACTCATTTGACCCATTATAGAGTACAATGCCCCTTTTGGAATGTACCTCACAAGATATCTGCAGCAGCTGGAAAGGCCACAGAAGTACCTCACAAAGTGGATTACTGGCCACAAACAAATGCCCTACACTGACTGCCTCAAAAAACTCCAGTTTTACTCCGTAGCATATTGCCTACTCCGTGGTGATCTCTGCCTAACATATAAAGCTATGTCAAGCCCAGAGCTGTTGGACATGCTACACCTAAAGGAATCCCAATCCCTCCGAGCTACATGCTCTAGGGACCTAAACGTTGTCACCACAATAAACAGGACATGCTGGAGGGATAGATTCCTGTCCCAGAGACTTCCCATACTCTGGAACAGGCTACCTTATGCCTTTAATGGTTTTGGCATAAGTCAGTGTTATAGTTTTGTTTTTTATTTTGGAACATAATAAAAGTGATTTTTTAAAGCTTAGTTTGGGGTAGCCAAGAGTCTTTTGAAATTTTGCTAATTTGAATTAATTGGTGTTTTCCCTATGATGAAACCATGGGTTTTTGTAATTGGAATTTTTCTCTAAAACAAATCTCTGTGTAGATGACTGTATATTCATGTCACAAGATATCAAAGAAGGACTCCCATGCTTTGTACAGTCATGAATTCATGTGATTTGTTCAACAGACCAGGTTGAAATAGCACCCAAGAAAATAAGTAATTATTCTGGGTGGGTGCCCACATCAAAAATGGAATTACTACTGATGTAGGAGTGGGGGAATAAAACATTTAGGGATGTACCCTACTTGAAACTGACAGTAAATATTTTGAGGGGAGATTGCAAAGGGATACAGTGGCTAAACTGTTAGATAAATAGGCAGTGAGATTAGTTTCATAGTTTGAAAGGGCGATTGTCATTAGATGGTCATTAAAATGAATATTCTTTTGCATCTTTTACATGTAAAGAAGCATATTCCTAAGTAACATGGTGCACTCCATAATACAACCACTGCACACTTTATGTCTGAGATATGGATGGAAGGGAAGGAGTACAGCAGGTTGTACTCCTCTAGACTTTCTTTGTTATGTAGCAGCTTCTTACTTAATATCATTGAAGAGGGTAAAGCAAAAAGTAAGATTAGATTGGCATCTTGGGAAAATACCTCTTCACTATTCCTGATTTTGTAGGACATCTCCAATTTTGCATCATATTTTTTGTCCCGCCCCTTCATAAGTTTGATCTGTGGTAAATTACTGAGACTTACAGTCAGTTAATAATGGTAGTTACTATTGTTTAGTACTTCTTATTGTTCAGAAAATGCATGTTGGTGCAAAAACCATTACTCTAGTAACCATTTAAGTGAATTTCTGTAATATTTAAAGATTTTCCCTGAAAATGGGTGTGGTGCAGCAGTTAGCATTGCCACCTCACAGCAAGAGGCTCTCTGGTTCAATCCTCGGCTGGGGTGCCTTCTGTGTGGAGTCTGCATGTCCTCCCTGTGGTCGCGTGGGTTTCCTCCGGGTGCTCCGGTTTCCTCCCACATCCCAAAGACATGCTGTAGGTAGATTGGATACTCTAAATTGGCCCTAGGCATGAGTGTGTGCCTTCCGTGGAAGGTTGGGCACTGGGCTGGCAACTCAACACCGTAAAACTCTACTGCCAATCATGAGCGGAGAGGTGATCCGCTGTGGTGACCCCTAACCAGGAAAAGCTGAAAGAAGAAGTTCCTTCATTATTTTTTGGCTCTGTCTAGAATTCTGGAGCAAAGCAGCTGGGATATATGCTTGGGAAAGCATGGACAGTACAGAACAGAAACTGAGGAAAAGAAAATCCTCAAAAAAACTAATCCAAGATCATCTAATATGGGGCCTAGAGGAAAAGAACAGGGATGGGATGTAGATGGACCTAAAACAAGTAACATCTGAGTCCAACAAGATGACTCATAAAGTGGAAAATCACTACAATAAAAAGGAAGCAGCCATCTAAATAGCTATGAAGAGATGAGAAAATAAGTTAATATACATTGTGGTTTGTGGTAAAAATATAAGTTGCTGAACAAATAATTGTTACATAGGACTGATTCTAGAACTGCCTACTATCATGCCATATCAAATTCATTTTGTTTTAATTTGTTATTAATAGTATTGCAAACCATCTATACATAAGGCAATAACATGAGGAGTGAAGCTTAGGAAATGGGGGGGTTGGCATAAATGGGGGGGGGGGTTGGCATAATGGTTAAGGTGTTTACCTTACAGACACAAGGTGCAGGGTTTGATTCTCACTTGGAGTAATTGGCTAGGCTTAAAAATGGCCCTCAAGGGCAGTTAGCCTAGTACTAAACTATGAACTATGAACTATAAGTGCCTTTGTTAGAAAATATAAAGCACTGTTAAAATCCAATACTGAATCAAATACAGCTTGGGAAAAGGACTATATCCTAAGTACATGGTCCGTTGTTTTCATCTCATCATCATACATAGACATGACTGACGAATTAAAGACACAACTTGAAAAAGTGTTAACCTCAGACATTAAGGAATAAACACTCAAACCTGGCTTAGGGGATAATAAACCTCGCTTGAGTAATTGAAAATGGGTGCAGTTGACCCAGTCGCTGGAAATGAAGAATATTTTTGATTTAAGGTATGATCATATCTTTTTAATCAAAACTGCATATTCTCTAGTCAGAAAGTAAAAATCATACATTTCCTTTGCTAACAAGAACTCCTTGTGAAGAAAATCAGTAACTTGCATGTTGGCTAAAAGTGGAACATCTGTGTACTCATGTTACCTCAAAGATGTGTAGTTGGCTTATTAGCTACAGTTAAAACAATGTCATAAGTATATCTAACTCTTTCAGTATTTCAATTACATTTTGAAAAAATGTAATTAAAATATTCTATAGATTTTAGGAAAGAAGGGTAACGCAGAGGGATTGCTACCAAACATTTAAAAGTTTTTAACCAAACAAGCCACTCTTAACTTCTGAAAATGTTTCCAATTGCCTGTCAGAGTTTGATTGATCTGTCAAACAAATATTAACAACTCAAATGAGGTAGATTAAAGTCCCATGACTTTTCAGAAGCAGTTTGTTATAAGCAATCCCTACTAATTTTGGGGACCAAATAAAATCAATTAATTCAGAATGCATCATTTTAAAATCATACTGGGGATAAATTGGAAAGCAGAATTTGTGAAGAAGAGGCAGGGGAAATATTCATTTTTAACTGTTAATATTTTTGATGCTAAAAATTTTTGAAGCTAACCAAATGGTAATATCTCAATGTGCTTTCTCTAGTAACTTAGAATATTTTTCATTAAGTACCTAAATATTAATATTTAATTTTAGGCTAATATTTATGCCCAGTAGTACAATAAGGTTCAGAACTGGGAAGTCACCAAAGAATGGAAACATTACTGATTTGTAAAGGTGTAACTTAAAATGATATAAAATGCAAATATATCTAAAGAGCTTCCACAGTTTTGGGAATTTCAGAACTAAGGGCTTGAAAGTAAATATTCATAATATGGAAGTATTCAGAGAAATTATCAATGTAATGTCATTACTACTTTCCTGGTGAGCTCCACCAGTGCTATGACAGTAACAAGCAATTAAAATACATGAAAGAGTCACATTGAGCAAGAGCTCATTACTGAGTCATTTGCATGTCTCTGAATCAAATACTTGGTGCAGTTAGAACAACTGAGTTAAGTGTTCCATAATGCCAATTCATACAAAGCAGTTGTACAAGCAACTACAAACACAAAAGCTCATATAAACACCCCAGTTACACAAATACAGAAACAGTCCCATTCATGCACTACACACACACACACACACACACACACACACACACACACACACACACACACACACACACACACACACACACACACTCATATAAGCACCCCAGTTACATAGATACAGAAACAGTCCCTTTCATGCCACTACACACACGAGCCCATGTGCACGTGCACATAGACACACATACACACACACACACACACACACACACACACACACACACACACACACACACACACACACACACACACACACACACACACACACACACACACACACACACACACACATATGCACACAGTTGCACAGTATTTACCTGCTGCAGTGTTAGCAGTCCTATTCCAGCCACTGACAGTAAAGGATGTACACTGAAAACAGCAAAGGTGTATTGCATCACTTTAGTCCATTAGAAGTGTAGCAAAGCTCATAGTTACTCCAGTATGCTATACTTATCACTGTGTACATGACTCTGCAGCTCAGCACATAGCTCATTTACATTAGCCATGCCCCTGGACTGCTGAATTTGTATGCAGTGATATCCAGAAAGGTCAAGCTACGCTGCTTGTCGGAGCCTTCATACCACCACAGACCTACAGCGATCATTAAATTCTGCCCTCATAATGCACTGAGCAGTCCTGCTTAAAACAGGCTTGTGCAGCATATTATGTGCTTCTGAATGATCCTTTATCTGTGAATGCAGTATTGGAAATACATACACTGGTAACCTTGGGAAATAAAAAAAAATTGGATTTTGAATTAAGACAAAGGAATAAAAGGTGCTGAATAAATTCCGTATGGAAATTAACAGCAACTTTAATGTGTGCCATTTTAATCTGCATCAGTTTAGACAACTGTGTTGTAAAAAATTGAGCTGAAGGGTTTAAATAGAGTATTTGTTGAACTGAGATGTGGACATTACTGAAGTGAGGAAGAAAGTGACGACCAGGTGAAGGCACCATTAATCAACAGTAACCATGCCAACCTTTGGTTTAGGTGCAGTTCATACCAGGGGAGATCAAGAAGGCAAAGATAAAGAAAAATTATGCAGAATTTTATGGGAGTGATGTTTGATGAGCTGAGAGAAAGGAACAAAGGTTACTAGACTGGGAGTAAATTAAAGGAATACATTACTTATGGTAACAGGTCAGGGATGCATTACTCAGAACTATGTACCAGGTTTTGATGGAAGGCACAAAAGTACGAAAAAGAAGGCCAATATTGCTCAACAGGAGGTGAATCTGATGAATAGTGTGAAAGAGGTGTCAAGGAATGGGTGGGGAGGTAGAGACAAAGTGCTAAAATATACACAGAAGAACAACAGAAAAGGCAGATGCTGAAAATGAGTTGGCAGAAGGAGTCAAAAGGGATAACAAATATGTCCTCATTTATATACCAAAAAGAAGGAAGAGAGGATCAGATAAACAGTTTGCGCAAAGATGGTAGGAGGATCTTGGAAGACAGGGAAAATGAGGACATGCTGGAAGAATGCGTCACTTCAGTCTTTACAAAGGGAAACAAAGGAAGAAAAGATATCACTCTGAGGGACACAGACAGCACTAGAACAGAGCAGGAAAAGCAACGGCACTCACTTGGCCAGAAGAAAAATACCCCAAAGTAAGTGGCTTTCCTACAGGAACATAAAACACAGAGGCCTGATGGGTTGCCTGGCATGTTATTTTCTGAATCTGGCTAGTGTTCTGGTAGTCAGTCTGTAGTCTTTCTGGAAGTGGCTGATGACTGGAAGGCATCAAAACTGTAACATTGTACAAAGGGGGAAGGGCAGGAAAATCCAGGCAACTACAGACAGGAAGAGTATTGGATACAATAATGGACAAAATGAACAAGAGGCAAGAAGATGTAACACAACCTGATCTAGTTTTATGACTGAGATACAGCAAAAACAGACAGGGAAGTGCCAATAGATATGATCTGCCAGGACTTCACCAAGGCATTTGACTCAGTCCTGCACAGATGATTACCAGGAAAGCAAGAGGGACTCGGAATAGGACCAGGACTGAGGAACTGGACAGAGATGTTGGGGTTAGGACCAGGACTGAGGAACTGAACAGAGATGTTGGGAGTAGGACCAGGACTGAGGAACTGAACAGTGGTGTTGGGAATAGAACCAAGACTGAGGAACTGGACAGAGATGGTGGGAGTAGGACCAGGACTGAGGAACTGGACAGAGATGTTCTGAGTAGGACCAGGACTGAGGAACTGGACAGAGATGTTGGGAGTAGGACCAGGACTGAGGAACTGGACAGAGATGTTGGGAGTAGGACCAGGACTGAGGAACTGGACAGTGGTATTGGCAATAGGACTAAGACTGAGGAACTGGACAGAGATGTTGGGAGTAGGACCAGGACAGAGGAACTGGACAGTGGTGTTGGGAATAGGACCAAGACTGAGGAAATGGACAGAGATGTTGGGAGTAGGACCAGGACTGAGGAACTGGACAGTGGTGTTGGGAATAGGACCAAGACTGAGGAACTGGATAGAGATGTTGGGAGTAGGACCAGGACTGAGGAACTGGACAGTGGTGTTGGGAGTAGGACCAGGACTGAGAAACTGAACAGAGATGTTGGGAGTAAGACCAGGACTAAGGAACTGAACAGAGATGTTGGGAGTAGGACCAGGACTGAGGAATTGGACAGTGGTGTTGGGTGTAGGACCAGGACTGAGGAACTGGACAGTGGTGTTGGGAGTAGGACCAGGACTGAGGAACTGGACAGTGGTGTTGGGAATAGGACCAAGACTGAGAAACTGAACAGAGATGTTGGGAGTAGGACCAGGACTGAGGAACTGGACAGTGGTGTTAGGAGTAGGACCAGGACTGAGGAAATGGACAGTGGTGTTGGGAGTAGGACCAGGACTGATGAACTGGACAGTGGTGTTGGGAGTAGGACCTGGACTGAGGAACTGGACAGTGGTGTTCATGGGTTCATAGGGTCACAGGTGTTTACTAGGCTAACGACCACAAGGTTCTTTTTAAGCCTAGCTATGCATCCCAAATCTCTGACAAGTACTGATACCCTTGATTAGTGTAAGCATGGGCCTGGGAGATGAACCATTTACAGGTTACCTGTGTCCATTAGAGACATAGGTGCCAAATCAGGGATGAATTTCCGGTTTCCCATCCAATTGTAAAAGTTGCACTTGAATTGGCTTAGGGAGGAACTCTGCTTCACATAGATGGTGAGCCTGTTACGTAGACAGGGTAGTCTCTGGGATACATACCTATCTTTCCAGCAGGTCTTATTTATATCACAGGCAAGGTTTAAGTCTTTCGAATGGGTAATTCTGGCGCTGTTTGTTTTGTGGATATGAAGGAGGTCCATCAGAGTGGGGTCTGACAATGCCCTGTATGCCAGGCAGAGATCTCCCCTCAAAAGCCTGTAGGAGACAGAATACAGAGACAGGGCCTTGAGGCGGTCTGCATACGACATATTACGTATGCCCTTTATTCTTTTAGTGAGGACCTCTGTGGCCATTCCAATTGCTGGATATGCCTGGTTAGGTACATACCAAAGGGGGATTTACAATCAAAAAACTGAAAGTCAGTTTGACGTGAGGCTCCTGTTCGAGCATGGTAGGAGCGACTGTTGGAATGTTGACAGTCAAGTGAATGGCAGTTAAGAAGATCATCAAGAAGGCAAAGATATGCAGCACGTCTGTAAACAGCATCTGTCGATATTGATGTGGAAAACATACTGTCGATATTATTTGTCTATCTTCTTACCTACTTAATATTAATGAGGCGATGAAATACCTCGCTAATATCACCATTCATGATTAGTAACTTTGCGTTTTTGATAGTAATCCCCAAAGGGGGCATTGCACTTAATTATAGGTCTGATGAATGCCAAATACAGTGAAACAATGACTTCCTTGGATTTAGATGCCATGCCTTTATTTATAAGTTGCCCAACATAGAATTATTTCCTCACCACTATAGACACGTGATGATCAAAGGCAAGAATTACTATCTATGTGTGTCCCTAAGCCCCTGACTACTGGGTCAACTCTAAGGGGTGTGTTGTCAATATGATAGTTACCAGAGCTGGATCACTTCCTAAAGGATACTGTTATGCATTTCTTGGCATTTAGTTTTAGTCCGTGTCTCTGACAACAGTTGTTTGTCAGTGTCAGCCCCTCTTGGAGAACATTTATGTCACTATGAGATTCAATGACGTCTCCTAATTTGCAATCATCTGCAAAGTTAGTCACCCAGAGACCACTGACATTGGCCTTGACTTCTGAGAAGTAAATGCCAAAAAATAGCAGTCCAAGGACTGATCCCTGAGGGACTCCACTTGTGACTGGTCTCATTGTAGAGGTGGACTCCGCAATTCTAACTTCCTGGGTCCTGTCTGTGAGCCAGTTGACTTTCCACCAGGTGATATACAGATTTGTACCTAACCTCGAGTTTGTCAACAATTCCTGAGTGGAGTATTATGTCAAATGCCTTGGCCAGGTCAAGGTAGGCAGTGTGTACAATTTGGCCCTCTTCCATTGCTTTGGTGACCTTCTCAAAGACGTCCACCAGGTATAACAAATAAGCTCCAACACTAGTTCATAGGTAAGAACTAAGCTAAATGCCCTTGTGGGCCATTTTAAGCCTAGCCAATTTCCCTTGGTGAGAATCAAGCCCTTTACCCCTTGTCTGTGAGGCAAACACCTTAACTGCTATTTCAGTCCTTGAGAGTAGGACCAGGACTGAGGAACTGGACAGTGGTGTTGGGAGTAGGACCAGGACTGAGGAACCTGACAGAAGTGTTGGGAGTAGGACCAGGACTGAGGAACCTGACAGAGGTGTTGGGAGTAGGACCAACACTGAGTAAATGGACAGCTATGCTGTTGAAAGAAAAGACACAGAGGGTTATGATGAGAAAGACAACATCAAGAAAAAGGAAAGTGGTTAGTGAACTACCATAGGGTTCTGTCCTGGGCCCAGTACTCTTCACTGTGTTCATTTTATGTGAGGGAAAAAAGAGAACAGCATTATCCTCCTCACTGATGAAATAAAGTTCTGAACAGCAGTGGAGGATGTGTGTGTGTGGTGGTGGTGGTGGGGGGGGGGGGCTAGAATCTAAACAAGGAGTTCTTCAAGTACACAAGTTAACATCTCACAGAGTTAGGCAGACCTGTTTACTGCTCTGGAATGTTTTCTTTTTTATAGGTTCATACTTCATAGGTAGGTACTAGCCTATCGGCCCAAGGGCCTACGTAAGCCTAGCCAGAAAGGTACCATATTTGTGTTTATGCTGTATATATTTTATAAGATGTTGCGTAAATGACCTCTGCTCCTCATTGAAAAGGGCCACAGTATCTCTAACAAGGATCCACAGCTAAACATTAATAATTAACCAGATGATTCAAAAATAATGAATCAAGCTGACAAAACTTGATGACAGTAACTCACAACAATAAATAAAGCAAGAGAAAAGCTCCACTGTACCCCCACATCCCATTCCTTTACATATGAGAACTGCTTAAGTGCATTTTTGGTAATGTACAGTGCAGGCAAAATTCTATTGACTAAGTTTTCCATTGTGGTTTTTAAAGCACCATTTTTTCTCTTTAAATAACATTTTTGGCCCCAAAATCCCTGACGCCTTTAGCTGCTTCTTTTATCTCTCTTGACTGACTGGCCTTCATTCATTAGCATCCCTCATTACTCCACAGGGAGGGAATTTTCCTGTCAGAAGATGACATCGCTTATTCAGAGGTAAGCTGGTCTTCATCCACAGGTGAGAGAATTTGCTTTTTTAAGTATGTAGCTCTAATATTCCCCCTCCCGAGGCTCAGGTCAATAGTTGACATGAAATGAATGTAATGGGAGTTTTTATGAACCTCATGGACATGCATATCTCATCACCTGCAGACCTGCCACCTGATTAATCCTTTTCAGTGCTAAAGGCTATCTGTTGACAATCATCACAGGAGCCTCAAGTGGCAAAGATTGCCCCTCCCATAACAATTTCCCCCCAGGAAAAGAAGAGTTCGGCATCAGTCATTCAACTCCACCCCCACCCCTGACAACTTTCTGGCACTTGGGTCACTAGTCAAACTCACACTGTAGCACTACAAGTGAGAACATTTCACTCTGTGCCAGCACAAACCGAAGTGTTCTTCATTGTGGTAGCAGAAAGAGAGGTGTTCTACACTGTAGCAGCACAAACCAATATTCTACACTGTGTCTGCATATACCAAAGTGTTCTACACTGTGCCAGCACAAACTGAGTGTTCTACACTGTGTCTACATAAACCAAAGTGTTCTACACTGTGGCAGCACAAACACAAGTACTCTGCACTGTCGCAGCATAAACAGATGTGTTCTATACTGTGGCAGCAAAAACAGAAGTATTCTGCACTGGGGAAGCACAAACCAAAGTGTTTTGCACTGTGACAGCACAAATCAAAATGTTCTACTCTGTGGCAGCAGAAACCAGTGTTCTACACTGTGGCAGCTCAAACCAGTGTTCTACACTGTGTTTGCATAAACCAAAGTGTTCTATACTGTCTCAGCACAAACAGAAGTGTACTACTCTGTGCCGGCACAAACCAGTGTTCTGCACTGTGGTAGCACAAATCAAAGTGTTCTATGCTGTTGCAGCACAAGCCAGTATTCTACACTGTGTCTGCATAAATCAAAGTGTTCTACCCTGAAGCAACACAAACAGAAGTGCTCTACAATGTGGCAGCACAAACCAAAGTGTTCTACACTGTGGCAACACAAACCAAAGTGTTCTACACTAAAGCAGCACAAACAAAAATGCTCTACACTGTGGCAGCTTAAACATTTCTGCACTGTGTACTGCACTTCCATGAAATTACCCTGTCTATCCATTTCTGAAATAAAATGCACTTAAATTACTTGCAGTCCATTACTCCGGACAGCCACTTTCCTTAAGGTTATAGCACTTTGCCCACAAAGCTGAATCCATGTCCTACTAGCCACCAGAACATCTGTCCCTCTCAGAGTACAATAGTAAACATAAAACGCACTAACATCAGCTCATATTTTTGTAGGGAGCCATGTTAACCATACTAATGTGCTTTGCACATGAGGATTTGACCTTCCTAATTCACTTCTAAAGCTATCAGCTCCTTCCAGTGAAAGCACCCTGTAGCCAATGACGTGAGTAGCATCAGCAGGTTTAGGCCGCTCCTTTGAACTTGAAGTTGCCCTTGCATAATACCTCAACCTTCTACTACTAGTTTTAGTTCTGGTACATGTACTTCTCACTTCCAGAAGGTACAATATTTATGGCAAATGTAAGAAACTGGCCTGATTCTGTTACAGAAACACACATATACAGTCAGAAAAAGAAAAAAAAATAAATCTCTCACTCACTCCTTATGAATGCCACCCCATGGACACTTTGAGCATTGCTTCTCAGTTACATTTAAGTATTTATACACATAGAAGTATTCTGCCACAGCTACTCTGCTGTGCATATCTCTTAACTGTCCAGAGTTTTGCCTCATATTTTTGGTCTGCTTCCCATAAAACTTGTGGTTTTCTGGCACTAAATAATCACATGCATTTGAGTTTCAGACTTTATATCCTTCAGAAAATACATTCTAACACAAATTCTATTATTCTAGCAACTTTCTAAGTATACAAGAGCAATGTTTAAAATCTGTCCCTATTTTTGGGCCTTTGTTCCCTTATTATGTTAGGCTTTGTCCAGATTTCTACTGCTAAGACGTTGAGAGGTATGCTGCTCTTCATTTTTGGGATCTGATGGAACGTAAAACTAAAAACTGTTTCAAAAAAATTTAATTTACTTTTTTTATTAATGCAAGATGTTATTTAAGGAGCAGAATGGACATAGCATGCCTTAATTTCATCATGGAGGAAGCCTTGGTTTCTCACAGCAGTCATGTAAAGAAATTAAGGCAAAGGGCGAATATTTAGTAATTTAGCATGTTCTAAAAAATCAGACCTCATGGCATAGATATTGATTGTAATTGTTTTTTTGTATAATAAGAGATACTATAGCTTAAGTTAATATATGTTTTGGGCATGTGTGTTTATTTTGATTCATTTTACTTGCTTTGTACTTTATTCTATGGCCAGCAGTCTTTGTTCTAAAATGTAATGTACCATTGTACGTTAATGCACCATTTCTAACGCTTGGTCCATTGAGATTAGTATTTTCCCTCGATTATCAATCTGAAATAAATAAAACCAGATAAAATGTGAGCTGCATACTTCACAGAAGTGGTATAAGGCAAACAAAAGGAAGTAGTTTCATGCAGAAATGATATGCTGAGTGTTATTTTCAACTGCATGATACAGAAATGCAGGACATGAGATAGGTTCATACATCAGTTAAAGAGGTATGTGACAGAATACAGATGAAAAAGAAACACGGGCATATCTATCAAATGCACAGCACAGGAAATCTGGACAAAACAAAAAAATAATGGGGGGGGGTCCAAAAATAGGGACATATTTTAAATATTGCTAATACAAACTTAGAAAGTTGCTAGAATAAAATGTGTTGCATTAGCATGAATTATATGAAGGATATGAAATCTGAAACTCATATGTTTGTCATTATGTAGTGACTTTAGTCCTTGATTTACACATTTTATGAGAAATAGACCTAAAATATGAGTCAGGACTTTTGACATTCTGTGGAAATCTGGATAACTGAGAGGTATGTATGAGGGTGTGAGCGCTGTCTTCACAGTGATGGCACTAACTATAGCCTGGGTAGGAGGAGGCATTTCATAGTATGGTGGACAGCAGAAGTTACCTTACCAAGCATGTGGTACACTGTAAATCTAACAAGCATATTACAAAGGGTGAGGGGTAAGTAGAACGGGAGGATGGCAGGGTATGGGGGCTGCTTCATGATTCTTGCCGGGTGATAGATATTATATCTCCTTCTACCACACTGTACAAGCAAGTATGTTTCCCACCTGTTTCCAAGAATGACAGCATAGAACTGCCTTTTAGTTCACTCATTTTTCTCACTTTTCCCGTTTATACTATGCTCACAGGATCTGCTGCATTTCTAATTCTGTCTTCCCATGACAGGAAACACCTAGAATGAAGCTATGCATACCAGAGCAGCATTTCTGGACAAGCTTAAACATGTGACTGGACAGAATTAATAGCATCTTTTCTCAGAAGATATTCACTGCATATATGTCATCCCAAGTGCAAACATAGACAATAACAAGGAAGAGAGGAAAAGGTAGATTTCACTCCTTTTTTCATAAATGAACAAGAGGCACTGTTTCGGGGTGCTATGATTGGAGGTGAGCAGTGAGCAGAAAGACTGAGAAATCAGGAAAGCAGGAAAACACTGACGATATGAAGTATTTTATTAATTTAGTGATTTATGTTTCTTTTATTTTCTGAGCTGAATGTCCATTTATAACAGAAGATCAGGAAAAAAAACTGCTGAAATACAAGATTTCTCAACACCATTCATGTATGCACATGTGTGGGTACACTTACATACATACTCATATACACATGCATATATGTGTGTGTGCATGTCTCTATATGTGCATGTATGTACATATATATGAACATAAATACATATGTATATACACACATATATCTATATCTATCTGTCAGTGTATATAAATATCTACATCTACACACACACACACACACACACATATATATATATATATATATATATATATATATATATATATATATATATAAATGCACAGATACAGTATACATATAAACATACTAGAAGTATTTTGATAATGATAAAACAAGCTCTGTCAGCAGCAGATATGCAATTTGTTACAGAAATTCATATAAACATTTATAAAACATTTTCCTTTTCTGCCCACCACTGGGTTATTTCTATGCAAAATACAAGGGCTAAAACCTTCCATATGAACGTAAGACTTGGCTTATGATCCTCACAGAATAATTGCCTAATAAGTACCTATGAACCTATTTAGACAATAAAAACAATGCTTTGCTCTGATTCATCACTTGCGAATTATGATCTAAGAAAAAAGAGAGCGGCACTGATGTCTATACACTGTAATTAAGTACAGGTGCAAGCTCATGACACTGCTATATGCAAACAACAGATATGTGTTATCAAGAAGCTTGCTGTTGTTCTTGTGAAAGAAGAAAAGGAAAACACTTGTAAACAATGCATGACCAGTGACAGCGATGCATGCATCCCTCTCAACCTACAGACAATGAAAACAGGAGCAAAGACTCTTGAAAAACAGGAACATTCAGCTAAAATCTGAACATCTAATTCACAGAAAATGTGAATACCAAACAGCACATAACATTTCCTACTTCCTGTTGGAATGTGAGATAATACTCAGAAACACATTTAAAAAAGAAGATGACAAAACTGTGGAAAAATATAAGCACATTGTCAAAGAGACAGTGTAAAACTGTAGTCTCTAATGAACTGTATCACAAAAGCCTGCCGCATAAGCTCATTTATTTTTGCTTCAGATAAGGGGAGTTGTAAGATGTGAATCCTCTTTCTTTAAACTAACGCTACCACTAGTATGTTGGTCATGTACTGTGATTTTCTGGGAACTAGACAACTTCAAAAATGAAATGTGATGAGAGCGATTCAGAAAAATTGTTTAAATAGGGGCATCTTAAATCAGGCCTGAAATAGGAATGTTCCTCCAAAACAGGAACAGTTGAGAGGTCTGGGAGTAGGGAAAAGGAAAGATTTTAAACTACAATACAGTGGATCTAGACTTGGTACAGATGGCAGGAAGACATAATATGGCACACCACAAATACAAGGAAGAACCCTGTATCACCTAAGGTAATAACCAAAACTACCAGAAGAACCCCGCATCACTTAAAATACCAGGAAAAACCCTGCATCACCAAAGGTAATCAAAAATATACCAAAAAAAAAAATACCAGAACCCTGCATTACCTAAGGTAATTATTAAAATACCAGAAGAACCCTGCATCACCTAAGGTAATAACCAAGAATACCAGAAGAGCCCTGTGTCACTAAAATACCACAAGAACCCTGCATCCCCTAATGTAATCAAGAAAAATACCAGAAGGACCCTGCATCACCTAAGGTAATAACTAAAAATACCAGAGGAACCCTGTATCACCTATGGTAATCACCCAAAACACCAGAAGAACCCTGCATCACCTAAGGTAATAACCAAAACTACCAGAGGAGTCCTGCATCACCTAAAATACCAGGAAAACCTTATATCACATAAGGTAATCAAGAAAAATACCAGAAGGACCCTGCATCCTCTACGGTAATCACCAAAAATAGCAGAAGAACCCTGCATCACCTAAGGTAATCACCCAAAATACCAGAACCTTACATTGTCTAAGGTAATAACCAAAAATACCACAAGAACCCTAGATTATCTAAGGTAATCATCTAATCATCAGAAATACCATAAGAAACCTGCATCGCCTAAGATAAAAACCAAGAATACCAGAAGAGCCCTGCATCAGCTAAGGCAATAAAGAAAGGTTCTGTAAAAATCTTACCATAACCATAGATGTCCTTCTCTTCCATGTTGCAGTACTCTACATATGGGTTTACCCTTCTTCCTTCCAGTTCATCCAGCCAGGATTCCAAAGATTTTCAGTCCCTCTAGGTGCGTCAGATGTCTGATGTGGCAGCAGAAACATGGGCCACAAAAGTGACGTCTGTACACACCATCCCTCAGAACCTAAAAAGCCCAAGTCGGAGCCAGTCCTATAAGGGCATAGCCTGTCCAGTGTCACCCAGAAGAGTAAGTGCAACCTGATAGGAGGGGAAGGAGGGAGGGAAGGAATACTAAAACATGAGAAGGACATCTATGGTTATGGTATGATTTTACAGAACTTTCCTATGTCCTTCTATTCCAGTGTTGCAGTATTCTACATGTGGGTGAGTGTCAAAGCTCACTGAGAATTGGGTGGAGGCCCAGAAGATGTTTCTAGGAATCCATGTAGTATAGGCCTGGCAAACCCTGCCCTGGCTCTGGAGATATGGTCCAGCTTGTAGTGCTTGGTGAAGGTGTGCACAGAGGACGAAGTGGCTGCCTCAAGTATGGTGTTGGTATCTAGCCCCTTAAAGAAGGCTCCAGAAGAGGCCATTGCTCTGGTGGAGTGGGCTTTGACATTGCCCTGCAAGGTCTTCCCATGGTGAAGGTAGCAGAAAGAAATGGCCCTGGAGATCCAAGCTGAAATGGCCTGTTTGGTCACCACTTTCCCCAGAGCTCTGGGGTGTAAGGATTAAACAGTTGGTCTTATTTCCTAATGGGCTTGGTTTATGTAGGTAAAACCTAAGTTGCCTGTGGATATCTAGCGAATGAAGTACTATCCCCCTGTGGGTTGGGGAAAAAGGTAGGCAGATGAACGGCCTGGTTCAAGGATAGGCCATTCACTACTTTGGGTGTGAATGACAGATTGGTCCTGAGAGTCACCCTGTCAAGGTGGAAGACTAAAAAGGGGCTTGCAGCTCTGAGACCCTTCTGGCTGAGGTCAGGGCTACCAACAAAATAGTTTTTCATGTGCAAAATGTTATGGGAGCTTTGTCTGCTAGCTTAAAGGGGGCTAAAGTAAGTTTCTCTAATACATAGTTAAGGTCCAAGGGAGGGGGAAGGTTTCCTGGGTGGTCTTAAGTGTAGTACCCCTTTGAGAAAAAGTTAGCCAGAAGTCTGGATGCAAGGGATGAATCCAGAGGTAGACAGGCAGACATTGCAGACAAATGTGCTTTCAGAGATGAGTAAGCTAGTCCTGTCTGCATTAGATCACACAGGTAAGACAATATTAGAGGAATGTTGCTTTCCAGCAGGTCCAACTGTCTTTTGTGACACCAAATAGAAAACCTTTTCCACTTTGAGAGACAGGATTTTCTTGTGTTAAGTTTCCTAGCCTCCTGCAGGATATTGAGCATGTCCTCGTTGTACAGGTGTCTGAAGGGGATTAGAATCCTATTAGTCACAGCGTGAGGTGCAGGGACTGCCACTGTGGGTGTATCTGCATCCCCTTATGCTGTGTGAGTAGGTCCACTGAGGAGGGGGGGGTGATTGCTCTTGGACAAATGAAGGTGAAGGGAGAACCAGTGCTGTCTTGGCCAGTAGGGAGTCACCACCAAGATTTTGGCGAGTCCTGCTGAATTTTCAGCAGTACCTTCTGAATCAAGGGGAAGGGGGGAATGCATACAGAAATTTCCCCTTCCAGGACAATGAGAAGGAATCTGTTGCCAGTGCCTTGGGGTCAGGTGTCCTGGTGCGGTAAAGTACAGTTGTGTGCACTTACCATAAATGTAGATGTCCGAGTGTATTCACTGTTGCAGTCATCACATTTGGCTTATCTGCTTGCAGTAGCCTTTAGTTGGCCTGATTATCAAAGTCTTGGGTCATGCATCAGTTGCTGTCTCATCTTCCATGACGTCAGGTAGTCAGGGGTATAAAGCATGCAGCCGATGCCATTACATCAGTTTTTCTTGCCCCAGATGTCAGGTGCTCCCCTAATGGGAAGCAATTAAATATAAATATACAAGGTTACACCTCCAACAAAAAAGCAAATACACCAAAAAGCTGTTAAACATAGTAAAAGAGAGTAGAGGTATAGCCAAAAGAAGTCAAGGGGCTGGAGGGAGGGTAACCAGGACTGCAGCAGTGAATACACCTGAACATCTACATTTATGGTAAGTGTACACAAATGTAATATGTTCTTCATGTTTCACTGTTGAAGTCATCACATTTGGGTAGATTCCCTAAGCTAAGGATGGGAGGAGGAATTTAGATAGCATTAGGACCAGCTATAAGGCCCTGCAAGACTGCAGTGGCAAAGTCAGCTCTGGATTTAGAAAAAAATTGGTAAATGGTAATGCTTGGTGAAAGTATGTACAGAACTCCAGGTAGCAGCTTCTAGGATGTCCCTAGTAGTTACACCTCTGAGAAAGGCTGTAGAGGTAGATGCAGCCCTGGTTAAATGGGGTCTAATCCCCTGTGGGATAGGTTTTCCATGGTGCTTATAGCAGAAATGAATGCAGTGGCCTATCCATTTAGAAATGGTTTGCTTTGAAATAGCCTTCCCCTCTGCCCCTGCAGCAAATGCCATCAGCAGTTGTTCAGATTTCCTTTGAGGTTTAGTCCTGTCCAAGTAAAATCTAAGTTGTCTGTGCACATCTAAGGAGTGCAGTATCCAGTCCCCTTTGTTCTGTGGATTAGAAAAGAAGGTTGGCAAATGAATGGACTGGTTAAGAGCCACATTGGATACCACCTTGAACATGAATGATGGATTGATTCTGAGGGACACCCTGTCCACATGCAAGATGATGAAAGGCTCCACTGCCATAAGGGCCTGTACTTCAGATATCCTTCTAGCTGAAGTAATTGCTAAAAGGAAGGCTATTTTCCACGAAAGAAATTTTAACTCTGCACTTGCAGCTGGCTCAAAATGAGGAACAGTGAGTTTTTCCAATACAAAGTTAAAGTCCCAGGCTGGAGTTGGGGCTCTCCTGGGTGTTCTTAAGTTTTTGGCCCCTCTGAGGAACTGCTTGAGCAGTGGATGAGAGAAGAGGGGTGGTTCTGTGTTGTAATGAGCTGAAATGGCTGAGGCATGAATTTTGATGGAGGAAAAGGAGAGGCCCTTGTGAAGCATCTCAGTTAAGTATTGAAAAATCTGAGGTAAATTGGGTGCTGCTGTGCCAATCCATTGAGACTGATTCCAGGCGCAAAATCTTTTCCATTTTGCAGCATAAGATTTTCTAGTACTAGGCCTCCTTGCCTCTAAAATGATATCCATTACTGATTTACTGAGGGATGGTAAAGGAGAGATTAGGTAATTAGCCAGGCTGCTAGGTTCAGGGTTTGCAGCTGAGGGTGCAGAACCTGGTTCTCCTGCTGAGACAACAGGGAAGGAGTCTGAGGCAGGTGCCATGGGGCCAACAGTGACACACTGCACAAGAGGGGGTACCAGTGTTGGTGTGACCAGTCTGGTGCAATCAAAATTGTCCTTGGTTTGTCTTGCTTGATCTTTAGTAGTACCTTGGAGAGCAGAGGCAGAGGAGGAAAGGCATAAATTGATAGATTTTTTCCAGCTGAACGACAGAGCATCCACTTTCCAAGCTTGTTTGTGGGGAGTCCTTGTGCAGAATTTGTCCAATTGGTAGTTCTTGGGGGAGGCAAATAGGTCTATATCTGGGCTCCCCCATTTGTTTATCAACATGTTGAAAATCTTTGGTTCCAGTTTCCACTCGTGTGGGTCCATGAGATTTCTGCTGATGTCTTCTGCCAGTGTATTTAGTTTTCCTGGCAGGAATTGAGCCTGTAGATGTACTTGGTAGCTCAAGGCTGTGTTACACAGAGCCATGGCTAGTCTGTAGAGGGGTAAGAATGGGTGCCCCCCTGCTTGTTTATGTACCACGTAACAGTGGTGTTGTCCGTCCTTACATTAATTGTCCTGGAAGAATGTGGTCTTTGAAGGCTGTCAGAGCATTCTGTACAGCTAACATTTCTTTCTGATTGATATGCAGGTGCATTTGGCTTGGGTTCCATTTGCCCTGAATGCACTTCCCTGCCAGGTGAGCCCCCCATGCATAGTCTGATGCATCTGTTGTTAAGGTGTGGGTGGCAGGGGGTAGAGTGAATGGTAGTCCCTTGTTCTGGTGGCAGGCCTCTGCCCACCAAAGGAACTCTAACTGTAGGCAAGGTATGATAGGGATCATTGCTTCTAGATCCTGAGAATATTGACACCACAGGCTTTTTAGATACCACTGTAGTTTCCTCATATGCAGTCTTGCATATGGAATTAGGAGAATGCAGGAGGCCATGAACCCCAAGGCTTGCAGTATTTGCCTTGCAGATAACAGGGTTTTTGTGGCCATTAGTTTGAAGTAAGTTGTCAAATTAATTTGTTTCTCTGGCGTGAGGAAAGCCATCTGGGAAGTTTTGTTCAAGCTTGCTCCCAGGAATTTAATTTGTTGACAGGGTACCAGATGTGATTTCTTTTTGTTTATGGTGTACCCCAGACAAGTTAGCACCTTTTATACAAATGCCAGATGATTCAGAAGTATGTCCTGGCTTTCTGCCTGAATTAGACAATCGTCCAGGTATGGGTACATTTGAATATTTCTTTGCCTGAAAAATGCAGACTGGAGCTAGGCACTTTGTGAATACCCTGGGCGCAGTAGATAAGCCAAAGGGCAGTGCAGAGAACTGCTAGTGCATGTACCCTGCTTTGAAGCGTAGGTATCTTCTGCAAGATTCCCTGATTGGGATGTGCAGGTAGGCTTCCTTTAAATCCAGTGTTTCCAACCAGGCATCTTTGCCTAGCATAGGAAGTAACTGGTGAAGAGTTAGCATTTTGAATTTTGGAATCACCAAAAAGGTGTTTAATATAGAAAGGTCCAGGATAGGATGCCATGAGTTGTCTTTTCGGTACCAGGAAATGTCTTGAGTAGAAACCTTATCCCTTTTCCTCTTCTGGTAAAGTTTGAATAGCCTTTATGCTTAAGAGAGCGTACTTGCATTTGCGCCTCTGCCCACTGACTTGGGGGTAGATCTGGCCAAATGTTTGGGGTTGGTAGCATGTGGAAGTGAAATCTGTATCCTTGGGAAACTACGTTTAAAACCCATTTGTCCTGGGTAATGAGTTCCCAGTTTTTTGCCTGCATAGCAATTTTTCCCCCTAAAGGAGCAGTCAGTTGAGAAGTGCTTGGAAGTTTTAAAGTCATTGAGACAGTTTACCATAGGGGGGAGTCTTACTATTCCCTGATTTGGAAGTGGGAGCCCCCCACTGCTTAGCCCTGTGCGTACCCTGGGACTGAAGCTTGGGTGTTCTGCTGGTTCTGGATTTGGACTGAGAAGGCCTGAAAGAGGCAGGAAAAGACAAAATCGTAGAGGGCCAATGTCTACTAAATCTTGGAGGCTGTACTTGTAGGAAATCTTTTAACAGTTTTCATAAATTTTAGCTTTTTTCTCCATCTATTTAAGAACTTCTTCTGCTTTGTTGCCAAACAAGTGGTCCTGATTTAAGGGAGCATTCAGCAATTTAGCTTTAACATGATCTGGCAAAGATTGCTCCTTAAGCCAATCATGCCTTCTAAGTACAGACCCAGTGAAAGCAGTCCTGCAAGATGCCTCTAGTGAATCAAAACCACATTGCAAAGTATGCTTTCCAACCTGTTCAGCAGAATGCATTAAATCCTGTAAATCTTTGTTTTCAGCACAGTCAGGAATCAACATCATTTTCTGTTTAAGCAATCCAATAATATGCTGCTGATACTTTAACATATGAAACTGGCAGTTTAAGGCCCTAATGGCCAAAGTTGCAGAAGTGTATACTTTCTTACCCCATCTATCCAGCGCCCTGGAGTCTCTATCAGAGGGGGTAGGATTTTTTGCAGTAGTAGCCTTAATGCCCTTGGGTCCCTGTGAAATGGTCTCAGGATCTGCAGTAGGATTTTTAAAAAGGAACTTGTGAAAGTCAGGAACCCTGTAATATCTATCAGGTTTTCTGGGAGCAGGAGGTAAAGAGTCAGGGGCCAGGCTAGATTCAGAAAAGGCATCTTCAGCAATGTCCAGTACAGGAGGGATAGCTAAAGGCTTCTGCTGGGACAGGAGTAAGAAATCCCTAAGCCTCTTTTTAGAATCAGAGTAATCCAGGCTTTCCCAGCAAAAGTGCTCCCTAAGAGTATGCAGGGTTTCACCAAAAGAGAAATCCTCTGGGGGGGAAGGGCAGAGGGAAAAGAGTCCTCTGCATCAGAATCCTCATAGGTAGATAAGGGCAAATCCTGGTCATCAGAGGAAACAGAAATTTAAGAATCCTGTTCAGAAGTATCATAAGCACATTCAGTCCTAGGTCTCTTAGAGGGGGAAGGTTGGCTTCCCCTGATTAAAATAATAAGGTCTTCAGCTAGTCTTATCATCTGTTTTTTAGGCATAGAGGCCTGACCATGCAGTCTGGGCATCTGTTTTTTAGGCATAGTTTGAGTTTTAGGCCTTGAAGAAAAAGATGGCGTTGGTTTAATATGCAAGTCAGTAGGCCTGAATACACCCTCAGAAGCCGGTGCCTGCACAGCGGCTCCAGGCCCATCCAAGGTAGAGACATTCACAGGTTCCACAGTTGAAGCATCTGGTGGCATACCAGACTCCTTATGGGTCTCAGTAGAGGCCTGCGAATCTGAAGTAGCGGGTATTAGGGGCTGCGAAAGCACCTCACTGAGTACCGATGAACTGGCGACTGGCTTAGGAGAAGCGTCGTCAGCAGCGTTGGACCTAGGCGGCCTGTCTCTGTCTTTATCTTTGCGTTTTTTCAGTGTCGGTAGTCAGATGGCTTACCGAAGACATATCTGGATAATTGAACCGAGTAGCAAAATATTTAAAAGCATAAACATACTGACGATTAATAATTTGTTGCTTAAATAAGGCACAAAACCGACAGCGAGGTACGTCGTGATCAGGGCCTAGGCAAGGAATACAGTATAAATGAAAATCTTTGTGAGGTATTTGCTTTCCACAAGAAATACAATTGTTGACTTTTACTGACATCAGTTTAGAGCAAGAAAAAGTTTCCCCAGAGGGGTACTTAGCTTTAGTTGAAGGCTTCGGTTCTGAAGCTTGAAAATGAAAATTACAGGAGCGGCTGACCGGCACTTGCGAACTGCTTCTGCTTCAGGCACCGCACGGCAAGAAAGACTGATGTAATGGCGTCGGCTGCATGCTTTATACCCCTGACTACCTGACGTCATGGAAGATAAGACAGCAACTGACACAGGACCCAAGACTTTGATAATCAGGCCGACTGAGGGCTACTGCAAGCAGATAACCCAAATGTGATGACTGCAACAGTGAAACATGAAGAACATCCAGAAAGTTGCCTGTTTATGGAGGAGGCGAACAGGTCTATTTGAGGTATACCCCACCTGTGGACCAGATTCAGGAAACATCTCTTTGAAGCATCCATCTGTGGTTGTTTGAGATGGTCCTGCTTAGGTGATCTGCCTGGGAGTTGTGCAGGGAGGGTATATAGGCTGCCCATAGGGTAATTCCTTGTGAGGTGGCCATTTTCCACACCTGCAGAGGTAGTCTGCATAGGAGGTATGACTTTATCCCTTCCTGTTTGTTGAGATACCACAGGGCTGTGGTGTTGTTCATGTATATCTTGAGGGCCTTTTTCGAGATAGGATTAGAAGGCCCATAGAGCAAGGAGGATTGCTCTCATTTCTTTGATGTTTATGTGGTCTAGTTTGTGTCTGTCTGTCCACAAACCTTGCACTTTTCTTTGTCTTAGGGTTGCTCCCCATCCCAGATCTGATGCATCTTAGTCTGAGCCACCCACAATCGCAATTCCTGTTTCAAGTAGGGAACGAGGGGAACCCTGAACTCTAGGGGATGGGAGTATTGACTCCACACTGACTGAAGATACCATTGTAGTTTCCTCATGTGCAGTCTCGCTAAGAGCAACATGGGTATAGTGGCTGCCATGTAACCCAGAAGTCTCAGAAATTGCCTTGCTGTCTATTCTGAAGCTTGAAGGGGACCCAGTAGGGGGTGTGTCAGGGACACCACATTCTCTCGTGGTAGGAAGACCTTCATAAGGTCTGTCCAGATTCTGCAGCCCAGGAAGACAATGTCCTGTGCAGGCTCCATGTGATATTTTGGGAAGTTTATTACAAAACCTAGAGACTGCAGGAGGAGCAGAAGGACTTTGCTGTGAAGACGAAGAGGCTGCTGATTGTCTACCTGAATTACAAGGTTGTCTAGGTAGGGGAATATTTGGATGCCCTTTGTCCTGCAGTAAGCAATGACTGGAGCCAGACATTTTGTGAATACCCTTGGGGCAGTGGAAAGCCCAAAGGACAAGACACAAAACTGAAAATGGGATGAGCCGGCCACAAATCTGAGATATTTCCTGAAGGTGGGATTTATTGGTATGTGGAGGTAGGCATCCTTTATGTCCAGGGTTGCCATAAATTCTTGTGGTAGGAGGAGGGAAAAGAGGGCTGGGAGAATGAGCATCCTGAAGTTAGGAATGTTTAAGAAGGGGTTGAGACAAGAGAGGTCTAGGATAGGTCTTCATGGTCAGTCCTTTCTGGGAACCAGAAAAATTCTGGAGTAGAATGCTTTTCTTTTTGATTCTGTAGGCACTGGTTCTATAGTGCCTCGTATTAGTGAGGTATGCAGTACCTGTCTTAGGAGGGGTAACTGACTGGTGGGAGGCTGAGGCATGCCCAGCCTTGTTGGGGGGGGGGGTGATCCAGGTCATAAAGTAACCATTCTGTATGATGGACAGAACCCATTTGTCTGAGGTAATGAGAGACCACACAGGGCGACAGTGAGAGAGACAGGCAGACAGGGGAAGGGATGTGGGAGGGGTGAGATGAGAGAATGGCAAGCAATCAGACACTACCTGCCCTATCTGGAAAGGGAGGCCTTTGACTGGAGGAAGGAGAAGCTCTAGCCAGAGGGGGCTGTCTTCTAGGGGGTCTCCTAGACCTGGGGGAAGCCATAGGCCTAGAGGTTTTTCTTATGAATTGGGTCTTGGCCAGGTAGTTCCTGTGGAACTTAGGGATGGGCAAGACTAGCAGGTTTTTAAGGTCCTGCAATTCCTTGCCTTTTTGTTGCAGGGACTTAAAAAGGTCAGCCACGTTTCCACCAAACAGGGCAGAGTGATCTAAAGAAGCATCAATAACTTTGGCCCTGAAGTCGTCAGGGAGCGGCTGAAAGCGTAGCCAAGAATATCTTCTTAATGTAGAAGTTGAAGCAGCTGACCTGGCTGAGGCTTCAGCTGCATCACAACTGCATCTTAAGGAGTGTCTATTCACCTGAGAGTGGGAGCTAGCAGGGAGTTCAAGGAAGCTTTTGGCTGCACAGTCTGGGATGTCAGCCAATTCCTTAGTGGCTTTGTCCAGCAGTGCTAAGGAATACTTGGTCATGTGAGTTTGGTAGTTAGTGCCCTGAATGACAAGGTGGCAGAAATGTATATTTTCTTCCCCTACCTTTCCTTTGTCTTGCTGCCCTTGTCAGCTGGAAGAATGGTAGTGGTAGGAGCAGCTAGGAAGCCCTATCAGTAGAAATGTAGACAGTGGCTGGGTCAGCCAGAGAGCACTTAATCAGAAATTTCACTGTTTCAGGGACTTTGTAGAGTCTATCTGCTCTCTGAGGGCCTGGATGTTGGGAGTCAGGGTTGATGGAAGCAGAGGCAATTGCATCCAGGAAGGCCGGCTGAATAGGAGGGATAGCAGAAGGACTGGGGGAGTCCATCTGTATCAGGTCATAGAACCTCTTCTGTACTTCTGTCATATCTGAGGCTTCCCACTTAAAGTGGTCTTTCATCTTGTTGATCGTCTCCCCAAAAGTTAAATCCTCCATTGGGGAGTCAAGCTCAATACAGCCTTCTTCTGGAGATCCACATCCCAGCGGGGAAGAGATCTGAGAAGAGTAGGAGAGGGAATCCTCTAAGGAATCAAACAGTTCCTCCTCTTCCAGTTGTTCTACCCTCTTTTCAGGAATTAGAGGTCTAGGACTTAGGAGGGGAGGAGCAGTGGTAGGGGTCCCTGTAGTAGTAGGCCTAAGGGCCACAAAGGCATTAAATAAACTCTGGCTGAAGGCCTGCCAATCAGGCATGCTTTCAGAAGCAGGAGATAAATGTTTGTTTTTTTGTTTTTTCTTAAGAGGTTTAGCTGGCATCTGGCTGGGCAAAGGCCTCTGGTCAGATGTAGGGATGGTGGCGATGGAATCCGATGTACCCACATAAAGCATTGGTTCCCCCTGTAGTCTAAGGTATATGCCAATAAAGCCTCTTAAGAAGGTGCTGTCCACTCAAGACTGTGCAGCTTCCAAAGAGGTACCCGCTTTATCCACACTGGTGGAAGCCAAATCCTCAGTCACGCTGATGTCGGCCACAGACTGAGGAATGGCCAGTAGAGGCACAGCTGAAGAAGTAGGCTGCAAGGTCTTGGCCCTCTTCTTTGGTGGTTCAGATGTGGTGTTGGTTGCAATCTCCATCCCTAACACTATTTGTTTTAATCGTTGGTTTTCTAAATACAGATGTAAGGCCTGTAAACGGCGATATAAGATCTTAGGGACAAATGACTGACAAATAGTGCAGTTCCCGTGGTCGTGTTCCCTACCTAAACAAAAGAAACTCTGATCATGGGTGTCTTTATGGAGAATCTGCTGGCCAGACTTGCACTTGCTCTTTCTGGATGACATGAACAGACTATATGAAATAACAGTAGGACTGAAAGGATCCCCAACGGGGTACTTGACTAAATTTTCCTTGATCCGACATCCACGAGAAGTAGAAGCACCTGGTAAATGACTGGCAGCTGAAAAGTTCTGAGGGCTGGTGCATGCAGACGTCACTTTTGTGGCCCACATTCCTGCTGCCATGTCAGATGTCCGATGCACCTAGAGGGACTGAAAATCTTTGGAATCCTGACCGGATGTAGAATACTGCAACACTGGAATATAAGGACATCCAAAAATACTGGAAGAACCCTGCCTCACCTAAAATACCAGTAGAACCCTGCATCACCTATGGTAATCAAGAAAAATACCAGAAGGACCTGGCATCACCTACAGCAATCACCAAAAATACCATAAGAACCCTGTGTGTGTGTGTGTGTGTGTGTGTGTGTGTGTTTTGGTAGTGGGACTGGTTCACTTCTCTTATATACCGATGGGAAATATATTTACAACTGATATGTACTTTTGTTAATAAATGTGTATGTTGAACATGATGAATGCAAATGTACACATTGAAAGTGTTCGTTCATTGCAATAACTGCATGTATAGTTTTAAAAATGTTTATACAGTAAGACAATACATGGAAATTATTAATAAGCATTGGAGCGTATTGACCACTGACACACATGAGTAGGTATATAAATTTGAAACCACAATCTCTTTTAAGAACAAAAAAAGTTTAAAGAGAAGGCTTTGTAACTCAAGAGATTTTGTAACATCTACAGATAATGTAGGGACTAAACCTTGCAGGAAATGCCAGGTGTGTATATACATAGCAAAAGATCTGTTAATTTTTAGACATCTGGACACAGGGGACTTGTTTAACATCAGGTCTAGTGCTACATGTGACAGCTCACATGTAGTGTACCTTGCTGTGTACCAGGTATGTAATAACTTCTATGTTGGCAAAATGGATAGACATCTTAAGGACAGGGTGAGAGAGCACTTGTACCACATAAAGAAAAAGAGCACATTCAATGCATTAGCAAAACACATTAACCAAACTACAGAACAGCATTTATTCAAATTTGTAGTTTTGGGGAAATGTCTAGAGAATCCAAGGGGTGGTGATATTAGATGCAGAACTGAAGAACTGGAGGCTGAATGGATTGTGAGATTAAGAGCAGATAAGGGACATGGTCTTAATGACCATGTACCCTGAAGACCTATACTCAGGACTGGGTTTTTGTTGCCATCTGTTTGAAGTATGTTGTCAGTTGCCTTTGTTTGTCTGGTGTCAGGTAAGCCATCTGGGCAGTTGTATTCAAGCTTGCACCCAGGAATGTAATTATTTGAGAGGGTACCAGTTGGGATTTCTTTTCATTTATTGTGTACCCCAGGCATGTTAGAAGCCTTTTTACAAATGCCAAATGTTGAAGAAGAGTGTCCTTGTTCTCTACTTGAATGAGACAGTCGTCCAGATAAGGATAAATTTGTATGCTTCTTTGTCTGCAGAATGCAATTACTGGTGCTAGGCACTTTGTAAAGACCCTGGGCGCAGTAGATTAGCCAAAGGGCAGTGCAGAGAATTGGTAATACAAAAAACGTGCCTTAAAGCGGAGGTATTTTCTGCACGATTCCCTTATTGGGATATGCAGGTATGCCTCTTTTAAGTCTAGAGTCACCAACCAAGCGTTCCTGCCCAGCATAGGCAGTAGCTGTTGTAAAGTCAGCATTTTGAATTTTGGAATGTCCAGGAAATTGTTCAAAATCGATAAATCCAGTATTGGACGCCAGGCATTGTCTTTTCTGGGTACCAGGAACAGCCTTGAATAAAAACTTTGTCCTTTTTCCTGTTCTGGTACTGGTAGAATAGCACCCATATCCATGAGGGATGGAACTTGTTTCTGAGCCTCTGCCCATTGATTTTGTGGCAGATCTGGCCAACTGTTTGGAAATGGCAAAGTAAGGGAATGAAATCTGTACCCCTGGGATACCATGTTTAATACGCACTTGTCCTGGGTAATTAACTGCCAATTTTGAGCAAGAAGTGCTAATTCCCCCCCCAAGGGGGCTGCTAAAAGATAAGTGCTTGGTGAAGGTAGAGGGAAGTCACTGAGACTGCTTACTGTAGGGTTGTGCTTTGTTTCCTCCAGATTTGGAGGTGGAGGCACCCCACTGCTTTGACCTGTAAGAACCCTGTGATTGGTATCTAGAGCCTTTTGAGCTCCTGGATTTGCCTTGAGAGACTCTGTTGGACACAGGAAATGACCAATTTTTAGTAGGCCAGTGCCTACTGAACCTGGGTGGCTGCACTTGTAAGAAATCTTTTACAGTTTGCATAGATTTAGCTTTGTCTTCCATTTTCTTTAAAACATCTTCTGCCTTATTAACAAACAGAGTATCATGCTGCAAAGGGGCATCCAACAATTTAGCTTTAACATGACAAGGCAGATTCTGCTCCTTGAGCCAGGCATGCCTTCTAATCACAGATCCAGTAATTGTGAGGCTTCTAAGGAATCAAAATCACATTGCAAAGTATGCTTTCCAACCTGTTCTGCTGAATGCAATAATTCCTGTAATTCTTTATTTTCCACACAATCAGAAATCAACATCATTTTCTGTTTCAATAAGCCCATAACATGCTGTTGATATTTAAGCATATGACACTGGCAGTTTAAGGCCCTAATTGCCAAGGTTGCAGACGTATAAACCTTCTTTCCCCATCTATCCAGCACCCTGGAATCTCTATCAGAAGGGGTAAGATTTTTGGCTGTAGAGGCCTTTACACCTTTGGACCCTGTGAGATAGTCTCAGGATCAGCAGCAGGATTTTTGAATAGAAATTTGTGGGAGTCAGGAACCCTGTAATATCTGTCTGGCTTACTAGGAGCCGGAGGTAGGGAATCAGGAGCCATGCTTGATTCTGAAAACACATCATCAACAATGTCTAATACAGGAGGTATTACCAAAGGCCTTTGCTGAGGCAGAAGAAGGAAATCCCTAGGCCTCTTTTATGATTCAGAGAAATCCTGACTCTCCCAATGAAAATGTTCCCTTAAAGTATGCAAGGTTTCTCCAAAAGAATAATCCTCAGGAGGAGATGCAGATGGGATGGATTCTTCTGCATCAGAATCCTCATAGGGTGGAATAGAAAATTCCTGATCAGAAGAGGAATCAGAAGAAATGGAAACCTGATCTGAAGATTCATAATCAGTGACTTGCCTAGGCCTCTTAGCAGGGGGGTTGGGAACCCCTGATCAAGGTAATTAACTCCTCTGCCATTTTGAACATCTGTTTTTTAGGCATAGGGGCCTGAGCACATGGCTCATATGTCGTTTTTTTAGATATAGAAGATGTTTAGATCTTGTTTTTGAGGCTGGCGTCAGTTTTATATAAAAATGTTGAGGCCTGAAAACACCCTCAGAAGCCGGTGCTTAGCGGCTCTGGACCCATCCAAGGGAGAGCCATCCGCGGGTTCAATACTCTGAGAATCTCGTGGCATACTGGACTCTGCATTGGTCTCAGTAGAGGCCTGTGACTCAAAAGTAGCGGGTATCAAGGGCTGCGAAAGCGCCTCACTGAGTACCAGCGAACCAGCGACTGGCTTAGGAGAAGTTTCATTGTTGGTTTTGGACCTCGATGGTCTATCTCTCTCTTTTTCTTTGTGTTTTTTGTGAACTCCGGTAGTCGGATTGCTAACCGATGACATTTCAGGGTAATTAAATCTGGATCCGAAATATTTTGAAGCAAAAATATACCGATGCTTAATAGTGCGTTGGTTAAATCTAGCACAAAACCGACAGCATGGCACGTTATGATTTGGGCCTAGGTAAGGAATACAGTGCAAATGAAAATCCTTATGAGGTATTTGCTTCCCACAAGTAATGCAATTATTAACTTTTACTAACATCGGTAAGGAGCAAGAAAAAGTTTCCCCAACAGGGTACTTAGCTTTAGTTGAAGACTTCGGTTCTGAAACTCGAATGCGAAAATTGCAGGAGTTGGCTGACCAGCACTTGCGAACTGCTTCTGCTTTGGGCACCACGCGGCAAGAAAGACTGAATAAAATGGCATCAGCTGCATGTTTTATACCCCTGACGACCTGACGTCATGGAAGAGGAGACAGCAACTGATGCAGGACACAAAACTTTGTTATTCGGGCCGACTGAGGGCAACCTGCCAGCAAATTACCCAAATGTAATAACTGCAACAGTGAAATATGAAGAACATCAGCATTTATTCAAATTTGTAGTTTTGGGGAAATGTCTAGAGAATCCAAGGGGAGGTGATATTAGATACAGAACTGAAGAACTGGAGGCAGAATGGATTGTGAGATTAAGAGCAGATAAGGGACATGGTCTTAATGACCATGTACCCTGAAGACCTATACTCAAGGAAAGGCCATTACATAGATGAAAGGGATGTAGGTTATGTTGTTATGATGTATATATATTTTAATGTAGCTTTTACCTTTAAGAGTCTGAGTGCTTAATCATGTGACTGGATTTAAATGGTATAAGAATGGTGTTACTTAGATTGCATTCATACACCTGAAGAAGCATCATTGTGAAAGCGCTTGTGTTTGCTTTTTATTAAACTGCTGGAAAACCAGGAGCTTTGCCTTTGTTTTCTGCAGCTGGATTTCTTTATTTGTACAAAGGCACCTAGATATTGTGGGGATATATTTTTTGTCTTGTATTGATATAAATATGGCTGTTGTGTTTGTTAGTAACATTACTTGACCTATAAGATGCCTTTTGTCAAACAGTATAATCACTGCCCTAAATCTTCTGTAATTTAATAGCACCATCTACATTTGAAACAAATAAAAACGTCATGCAAGACAATACATAGACAAATATTTTTTATTATCATTAATGCCAATCAGCAGATTATAGTGGGTTGACTGATAAAATTTTACTCAGTCTTCTAGTAATAACAGTTTGCATTTTGAGAATGAATTTTGATTCAACTAACTAGTACAGTTTATTTGACTATTGTTTTTTAAGTTAAATCATTTTGTAATACTGTCAACAGACCTAGTTTTATAACAGTTAAGTAAAACAGTAGTAGACATCATTATTCAAACAACATGAAAACCATGAAGGAAATTAGGTTACAAAACAGATATCCACTTGCATTTTCAGAGCTTCTGTCTAGAAATTATGTACTTATGAACCCTTTCCAGTAAGGTTAAGGTTAAGGGTATACAGATGGTTTGCCCACGGTACAAAGTCTGACAGCAACAATGAAATATGAAGATTATGAAGAAAACTGAGCACTGTACTACATATGGTCATGAATTATTTCTCTTCATACAGAATATTATTCTGTCTGTGCTTTGTACAATATAACAAAAATTGTGTCATAATTCTTACAGATGCTTAATTCTATAAACTTTGAAATTTCACAACTCAGTGATCTCAGCTAAAACAATAAACTACAGCAGTCCTGCTTGGTTAAAATGTGCTGACATTTCACTTCTAACTAACAGGTCTTGACCTTCTAGCATAGGTAACCTCACATCCTGTTCATGACCCCTGTGACCTTTACAGGCCTAAAACAATTTTACAACCAAGCACCCATAATCAGATTCCAAAATAGTTTTCATCTTCTTTGCTCAAGAATTAGGGACAAAGCCAAAAATAATAGGTGATGAAATCCCAAAATCAAAGACGATTTTTAAATCTTATCCTACTTCACTCAAGAAGTAAAAAAAAAGAAGGAAAATAGAGGATTACAATCAGGTCTCCAATCATTACCATTTTGTTATGTGTTCAAAACATGGACATCAAGAAATTCACATCATGATGTCCATTTTGAGGACTTATAACAAAATGGGTTATAACCAGAAAACTCTGATCATACCTCTTTATAAAAAAACAGAGCTTATACCTGCTCCCACATATTGCAATCATTAAGGAAAAAAAGTGTGGGAGTACTGTTTTTACAACTTTGATAACTTTAACACACCTCACGGTATCGCAACCACAGGAAAAAAAAGCTTTAAAAGTTAAACACTTTATTTATATAAAAATCCCCCCAAAAGTCTGAATGAAGTGTTTAATTTTAGTTGTTCTGTGGTGACCCCTTACTACTGTTAATGCTTTAGTGTGAGACTAGAGTTTAACAGAGGTTAGGGGAGTTCAACAAAAGTTTGTCAAACATCTTTCTGTGCATAATTGTGGTGCTTAAGAATACTACAGCAGGTTTTGTACCAACATGCATATTTGAACAATAAGAACTATGAAACTCTAATCTCTGACATTACTGACTGATTGGAATCCTCAGGCATGTATGACGGGCAGGACAAAAATATGAGGCAAAAGCAGAGGTGTTCTTTATAAGCAGGGACAGCTGATTCCAATAATGATTAAGAAAACCAGCTGCACTACAGAAGGCTTTTATTAAATATAAACATTCATTTAGTATATATGATAAATTCTTCCCTTCACACATTCATATTTCAGTACTCTTACTTTAAACATCTTTGTTAAACAGCGGAGGTACAGCGGTAGCATTGCTGCCTCACAGCAAAAGGTTCTCCTGTTCGATTCTCAGCTGGAGTGCCTTCTGTGTGGAGTCTGCATGTCCTCCCCATGATCGAGTGGCCTCCGAAAGACATGCGTGAATGGGCGTGCCTTCGCTGAAGGTTGGGTATCGGGCTAGCAACTCGGCACCATAAAAATCGACTGCCAATCATTAGCGGACTGGAGTTCCGCTGTGGCGAACCCTAACTGGGAAAAGCCGAAAAGACTAACAACTATAAATGAAAATATTGTGGTTTTCCTTGCACTGAATGTTATGTATTAATTTTGGTGGCTTATCCTTGCCAGTGGCTTTATGACCAACAGTGCCAACAACAGATGTACCTCATGATGCTCCCATCTGCATTTCGCATACTCTCAATAAGTACATTTTTGTGCATTTTCGGAGTTAGCCATATATTTTAAAGAAGGTCTGGGAAAGGCAATGCCCCAAGTACTGTGATTACATTTTATTAATTTATTTAAATACACTGGAAATATCATGGAGGTGATATCTGTTGTGTGACTTACAGGATGTGAGTTGTCCCTAGTCTGTAAGCTATTATTTGTTCTCCACCTTATGATATATCATTACCAATCAAAAAAGAAGTAATTGTCTTTCAAGTTCAAGCTGTGACAATGAGTTTACCACAGATCATTAAGGTTATAAACTCATAATAAACTTCATCCTGCTTTTAATTCCTTCAGTCCCCAGCTGTAGGCTTATAAAGCCTTAGAGCAAGTCATTTAACCAGCCATTCTTCTAGGTCACAGAGAAGAAGCCTGCTCCTTGCGGGGCTATCTTGTTAACAAGTGAATCAAAAAAAGAAACACCATACCATACCATATTAAATCTAATAAACAATTCAAAAAAATAAAACATTTAGCTGCTCCATTCTTCTCTCCTTTTCTCCAACGTACTTATACCATAAATAAAACAGGGTGACATTATTTCTCTGACAAGATAAGGGTCGTACAATAGACAACAAATCCAAAGTACCTATTTTACAAAGAATACTGCTGACACTCCTTGGCAAGATGTGTACTGTGTAAAATACAGAAAATCTCTTTTTGTTCATCACTAGTCTCAAAGGCTTACAAATCACTTCTGTGAATCTGAAAGTCTGGTGCTAAGGTAAAGGCCTGGAATACTTTGCAAGAACGTCATAACCATATACCACACAACATTTTGTGACTGTTGTGCGTAACTACATATGGCAAAGAGAGTCAAACAGTATCAATGGTTTTACATGGAAATTTATGAATCTGCACAGAAATGCAACCAAGACAGGATGGGAAATAAAATGCCATGTTTATTTTTGAAACAATCAAGAGGATAAGTCACAGAGCTATCATGTTATGGTGCAAGAGTTCATGAAAGTGGATTATTTATATGGTTTAGCTAATGTCAGGAAAGGAGTGCTAACCTAAAACTAATCTGCATTTATGGCCTGACAGGAAATGTGATGAGGTATGCATAACTTAGTTTTTGTACAAACACAGTAACTGTTTTTGCACTATTTTTTAAGTAAGTGGAAACAGTTCAAAGCACCAGCAGCATCAGAACTGGTCATACTAATCTAAGGTGGCTTCTTGACAAAGTTCTCAAAGAAGACTCCCTCCTATAACTCAGTTAAATCATGTTTACATACTGGGCAGTACAGTGGCACAGCAGACAGTGCTGTTACCTCACAGCAAGAAGTTCCCCGGTTTGATTCTTGGCTGAGGTGTGCAGTCTGCATGTCCTCCATGTGTTTGTGTGGGTTTCCTTCCACATTCCAAAAACATGCAGTAAGTGGATTGGACACTCTAAATTGTCCATAAATGGGAATGCGTGTATGTGGTGTAGAAGAATAGTCATGGCAGGTCTAGCCACCCAGTGGTGTGAAACTTGTTTCTGGATGATTGTCACTTTTGAAATGACATCCTAATACCATGTGCAAAAATGGGATAAAGGGGTATTAGATGGATGATCTATGCCTCATGCTCATCTTACTATATCAAAAATATAATCTTTGGCACAGATTTGAAAAATAAATGCCAACTGGATATATGCACTGAAGACCGCCTTGCACCACACAGCTGACTAAACATAATGACTGATTTTTTTTTTTTACTCTGCACTACTTAAGAGTGCCTTGAGGCTTTACAATTTGGTCAGGTAGAATTATCATTAGGCACACAAAAGCATTTTGAAAAGTAGATTAACGTCATAAATACTCTTTGGAATCTCTCTGTTCTTCACACAAGAAGAGATTATGAAAAGTACTTCTGACGTTAATCTACTTTGCAAACCCCCTCTGTGTGCCCAAAACATTTCTACTTGCTCAGTTCCTCAAGGCATTATGAACACATTCCACAGTTGTAAACACACACACACACACACACACACACACACACACACACACACACACACACACACACACACACACACACACACACACACACACACACTCACATTAAAAAAATGCCATTATTTTTAGTCCGCTATGATAGTCAAAGTTATTCAGTGAATATCCAAAGCAGCCCCCCCCCCCCCACAGTCTGTTTCTTTTTCTAAAATTCTATAACTATATGAAGATCCGAAGCTATAATCCACAGGCATGCCTCTCAACCTCTCAGGTTCTACAACTTCAGGACTGTGTTTCTTTTACACAGAGACATCACTCGTGGATCTACAACACAACAGTGCTGATAAGGAGTCAGGTTCACTGAGTTTGGCCTTCAAAAGTACAAACAACACTATAATCGACAAACACAAATTACAAAATACTTGTATTTTGCAGGTAGGCTTGCTCCCCTGCATTCATACCTCCCCCTTACTTAAAGTACATCAATACTATGATTGCAAAGGGCAAACATTGTTGAAATGCCAAACCATTCCCACACCCCTCTCAGTAGTTATCAAAATGCACCCGGAGTTCAAAAAGTAAAAGACACACACCTACCTGCCTGAAAAACACACACACACGCACATACACACACACGCGCACACACGCACACACGCACACACACACGCGCACACACACACACACACACACACACACACACACACACACACACACACACACACACACACACACACACACACACCAATGCTACCAAAATGCCAGAACCAGCAAAGAAACACACACACACACACACACACACACACACACACACACACACACACACACACGCACACACGCACACGCACACACACACACACACACACACACACACACACACACACACACACACACACACACACACACACACCAATACTACCAAAATGCCAGAAACAGCAAAGAAACACACACACACACACACACACACACACACACACACACACACACACACACACACACACACACACACACACACACACACACACACCAATACTACCAAAATGCCAGAACCAGCAAAGACTCACAGAGCAGAAATTACAACAGAAACAACCATATTTCCAGTCAGTGGATCTTAATGTCCCTGTTCCCACATCCTACACATCAATAAATATAGATGTAAATAACCAAACCCATTTTGAATGTTTACCTGGTAATCAAGCTCTCATTCTTGAAAACAGTTGCTGGAATGCATGCTCTTGCCAATGAAATTCCTAGCCCCATAGACGTAGACTAAGACTGGATGAGCATGACTGGGTAGTTGCCAAGATGCGAGTGTATGGGTGGTAAGGTAGCCAGAAGGAGTCGTGCACAGCTTATGACTCAATGAACCATTCCTGTGGTTACTTCATATATGGTACCAATCAGGTAGTGCTTAGATGTTTTAGAAACAAATGTTGAACCCATTTTGAAACAGCAAATCCACTTTTTGATAGTTAGGATCCTGCAGAAGTAGGTACACTGGTCTGTGGTAAGGACTGTAAAATAAACATCTCTCTTTCAAATGACATATAGCCCGAAAGAGTTTGTAGTGCTGAACAGGATCTGAAAATAGTGCAATGGGATAAATGCTCTACCCCACATAACAAATACAAACAAAAAAATGACATCACAGTGAAACCATTCTTGGTACTTAGACTTGGTAAGACATTGAATGAAGTGATTGGATGATCACTAAAGGGGAGGAGTGAATGCAAGCTATGGTGTGTATAAGCATCAATGCCTTGTCTGAAGAGACAGTATGCATGGTAGTATGCAAGGCCAGAGGAATGGCAAAGAGATGCCAGGAAAATGGTTAGAGGTAGCATTCTCAGAACTAACATCTGTGCCAGCAGCTAGCATACTAAGGAAGGGCAGAATGGGGGAGCATAAGGACTAGTGCTGACAGTGGATAAGGCAGACATTATCAGAACAGGTGGGACATTGGGGGACACTTGTTAGACAGGGCAACCTTTTATCTTAACCCCAGCTGAACACAGGTGATTAGTGCAGGGATGTAAAGCTATATATTAATGACCACACTTTTAAACTATGAGAAATGAGAAGAGAACATCAGAAATATAAGACAAAGAATAGGTATTAAGGCAGTAGACATACCTGCAAAGCATAGCAAAAATCAATCAATCAATCAATCAATCGATCAATCAGGTGACTCAGGCCATGGCTGGGCAGTCTTCCTCTACAGTGTAAGTAGCATTGGTAGAAAGAAGGGGAGCTACAAGCAGTGAAACAGTTGGAACAGATAGGCATTGCTGGTATCATAAAATCATACGAAAATAAAAAGGGAGCTTGGACATGGGCATGCCAGAGCACAGGTTGTTCAGAAATGACAGAGGATTAGCAATCTGCAAAAAAGAGGACATAAAATGTATGGTCAGAGACCAAGCAGCAAGGTAGGAGAGTGGACTGAAATTACGTGCTGCAACAAAGCTAACTGGAGAGATATGGTGGGCTGAAGCAGTGCGTCATCCCCCAAATTAATGGAATGAGTGGATGAAAGACTGAAGCACAGAATACAGAAGTGAGGTAGGTGGAACACGATAATACTCATGTGAGATTCAAAATGCTGAATGGGAGATTCTAAGCTCCCAGGGTAAAAATGAATCAGGAACTGACTGAGGCTTTAGACCATAAAGGGTTAAGCTAATTGTTGCATGACATAATTAAGTCGGGGGTTAATGGATGTCAAAGTGAAGGCACCAAATCAATAGTCATTATACTACTGTATAGCCTAGAATGAAAGGTCAAATAGTTAAAAATATAAAAATGTGGGTCTTTTAGGACAGGCTTCATCTTACCATTCTCTGTAATTCTGGAATAACCTATCGCCTTGTAAATTCAGGTCCTAAGGAGAAGATCACAGATGAGCTAGGAATTTGAGATTAAACTAAGGCAGTAAACAAGTTGTGGGAAAAGTGGTAGTAATGAATTCCTTAAGACTATGGGCAAGGAAATGAGGCAGAGGCAAAAACCTATAAAGAGGAAATGGCCAAATGTGGTTCCATGGCAATGTGACTTAATTGATTAGGGGAAATATTGGATATAAAAGAGGTAGAAAGCAAGGGGGGAGGTTGATGAGGCAGAATAAGAAAGAGCAGAGTATCATCACAAAGACAATGACTGCAACAAATGTACAGGTTTAAAGGACCTGAATAAGTAAAGGTGCACGTTGAAAGGGACTTGGTGGAATAGGTCAAGAAGGGGGGTGCTGTCTTTTTAGATATACAGCAGAGAGCAGTAGCAGAACTGTGCAGGTGGAGAAAACATGGGCTTGAGATCACAGCAGATTGGAACAAGCAAAGCTTCTGAATGACGATTCACTTTGCAGCACAAAGGAAAACAAAAAGAAAAGGATGGCGTGCTGGGGTGAGGCAGATGAAATGGCGGAATGCAGTGAAAGGGAACCAGGATGAAGAGGAAGGAGGTGCTGTCGGAGCTAGCGGTCCTTAAGGTGAAAACAGCAGTGACTGGATAGTCTGCCTCCCACCTCCCCCAGGAATCTGGTCAGTATGCTGTACACAGATCTTCAACAGATCACTGGCCAGGTTAGAAATGCCTGAGGACTGAAGGTCAGCAAATGTGGCACCTTTACAGAAGCAGGAACAAGAAAAACACCAGGGTACTGCAGCTTTATATTCTTAATGGCAGAGGCAGGGAAAGTCACAGTGAGAATCCTGAGGGGAAGGCTGGCTGCTTTCCTGGAACAGAATAATTTTCCGAGCAACAACCAACATAATTTTATAACCATGAGGAGCTTATTGTCAAGAACAATCTAGTTCTACGACTAGGTCCCAGGTGAACTCAACAATAGAGTAGCAGTAGGTGTGGTCAGCCTTAACTCACTGGGGACTTTGACATGGTCTGACACAAATGTCTGGAGGGGTGTGGGTGCGTCCACATGACTGAGAAACTAGGTTGTTACTTCATGAAGGGTAGAACTCAGATGGCTGTCAACAGAATGGCTTTTCGGCAACAAAGAAAATGAGTAAAGAGTGCTACAGAGGCTTAGGTCATTCTTTGCAGTTCGTTTGTTTCAGACCCATCTGTGGGGTTAAAGAACAGAATCAGCTTCTTTGCTGACTTCACAAGATGTAGCAACAGCACCATGGAGAAGACTAAGGAAGGATTAAAATCACTAGAGGCCAAAAGAGGCAAAAAGTACAGTTGTGTACACTTACCATAAATGTAGATGTTCGAGTGTATTCACTGTTGCAGTCATTACATTTGGGTAATCTGCTGGCAGGTTGCCCTCAGTCGACCTGATTAACAAAGTCTTGGGTCCAGCATCGGTTGCTGTCCCTTCTTCCATAATGTCAGGTCGTCAGGGGTATAAAACATCCAGCTGATGCCATTACATCAGTTTTTCTTGCCCCAGATTTCAGGTGCCCCCCAAATGGGGAGCAAAAAAAAAAAAATATATATATATATATATATATATATATATATATATATATATATAAATAAAAAAACACTAAAATATACCTCCAAACAAAGAAAGAAGAGGTATAGTAAAAGAAAAACGGGGCTGGATGGAGGGAAACCTGGACTGCAACAGTGAATACACTCAAACATCTACATTTATGGTAAGTGTACAACACTGTACTATGTTTATCGTGTTTCAATGTTGCAGTCATTACACTTGGGTAGATTCCCAAAGCTAAGGTTGGAAGGATGGATTTATACAGCATTAGGACCAGCTATAAGGCCCTGCAAAACAGCAGTGGCAAAGCCAGCTTTGGATTTAGAGAAAATTGGTAAGTGATAATGCTTGGTGAAAGTATGAACTGAACTCCAGGTAGCAGCTTCTAGAATATCCCTGGTAGGAACACCTCTGAGAAAGGCTGCTGAAGTAGATGCAGCCCTGGTGGAATGAGATCTGATCCCCTGGGGATAGGTTTTCCATGGTGCTTATAACAGAAATGAATACAATGGCTTATCCATTTAGAAATGGTTTGCTTTGAAATAGCCTTCCCCTCTGCCCCTGCAGCAAATGTCACCAGCAGTTGTTCAGATTTTCTTCGAGATTTAGTCCTGTCCAAGTAGAATCTAAGTTGTTTGTGTACATCCAATGAATGCAGAATCCTCTGTCCCTTGTTCTGTGGATTGGGAAAGAAAGTTGGTAAATGAATGGACTGATTAAGAGCCACACTGGATACCACCTTGGGCATGAATGATGGATTGGTCCTGAGTGACACCCTGTCCGCATGAACGATGATGATAGGCTCCACTGCCATAAGGGCCTGTAATTCAGATATCCTTCTAGCTGAAGTGATTGCTAAAAGGAAGGCTGTTTTCCAGGAAAGAAATTTTAAATCTGCAGTTGCAGCTGGCTCGAAAGGAGGTAGAATTTCTCCAGTACAAAGTTAAGGTCCCAGGCAGGGGTTGGAGCTCTCCTGGGTGGTATCAAGTTTTTGGACCCTCTGAGATACTGCTTTAGAAAAGGATGAGAGAAGAGGGGGGGGGTCTGTGTTGTAATGAGCTGAAATGGCTGAGGCATGGATTTTTATGGAAGAAGAAGACAGGCCCTTGTGAAGCATCTCAGTTAAGTATTGCAAAATCTGAGGTAAACTGGGCACTGCTGTGCTCATCCCTTGAGATTGATTCCAGGCACAGAATATTTTCCATTTGTCAGCATAAGATTTTCTAGCACTAGGTCTTCTCGTCACCAAAATGACATCCATCACAAGTTTACTGAGGCATGCAAAGGGTGAATCTCATGATTAGCCAAGCTGCAAGATTCAATGTTTGGAGCTGAGGGTGCAGAATTTGGTTCTCCTGCTGAGACAGTAAGGAAGGTGTCTGAGGCAGGTGCCACAGAGAAATGTGTGATACACTGCACAGGAGTGGGTAACAGTGTTGGCGAGGCCAGTCTGGAGCAATCAAAATCATTTTTGGCTTGTCCTGTTTAACTTATAGTATAACTTTGGAGAGCAAAGGCAGAGGGAGAACGGCATAGACTGATAGGTTTTTCCAGCTGAAGGACAAGCATCCACTTTCCAGGCTTTTTTGTGATGAGTTCTTGTGCAAAATTTGTCCAACTGGTAGTTTTGGGGTGAGGCAAAAAGATCTATGTCTGGGCTCCCCCATTTGCATGTCAACATGTTGAAAATCCATGATTCCAGTTTCCATTCGTGTGGGTCCATGAGATTTCTGCTTAGTTCGTCTGCCAGAACATTCTGCTTTCCTGGCAAGAAATGAGCTTGTAGTTGTAACTGGCAGCTCAAGGCTGTGTTCCACAATGCCATGGCTAGTCTGCAGTGGGGGTAGGAATGTGTACCCCCCTGCTTGTTTATGTACCACATAACCATGGTGTTGTCTGTCTTTATCAGCAATTGCCCTGGATGAAGGTAGCCCTTCAAGGCTGTCAGTGCATTCTGTACAGCTAGTATTTCTTTTTGATTGATATGAAGGTGCATTTGATTTGGGCTCCATTTGCCCTGAATGCACTTCCCTGCCAGATGAGCCCCCCCCATACACAGTCTAATGCTTCTGTAGTTAGGGTTTGGGCAGCAGGGAGTGGTGTGAATGGCAGTCCCTTGTTTTTTGGTGGCAGACCACTGCCCACCATAGGAACTCTAGGTGCAGGCAAGGTATGATAGGAATCATTGTTTCCAGGCTGTGACAATGTTGACTCCATAAACTTTTTAAGTACCACTGAAGTTTCCTCATATGCATTCTTGTGTATGGAATTAGAAGAATGCATGAGTCCACGAACCCCAAGGCTTGCAGTATTTGCCTTGCAGATAGCAGGGTTTTTGTGGCTGCCTGTTTGAAGTAAGTCACCAAATGAATTTGCTTTTCTGGCATAAGGAAAGCCATCTGGGCAGTTGTATTCAAGCTTGCACCCAGGAATGTAATTTTTTGAGAGGGTAGCATTTGAGATTTCTTTTTGTTTATGGTGTACCCTAGACAGGTTAGAAGTCTTTTTACAAATGCCAGATGTTTTAGAAGAATGGCCTGGTTGTCTGCCTGAATTAGACAATCGTCCAGGTATGGATATATTTGAATATTTCTTTGCCTGCAAAATGCAATTAATGGAGCCAGGCACTTTGTGAATACCCTGGGCACAGTAGACAAGCCAAAGGGCAGTGCAGAGAGCTGATAATGCATGCAGCCTGCTTTGAAGCTTAGGAATCTTCTGCAAGATTCCTTGATTGGGACATGCAGGTAAGCCTCTTTTAAGTCGAGAGTTGCCAACCAGGCATCCTTGATTAGCATAGGAAGTAACTGGTGAAGAGTCAGCATCTTGAATTTTGGAATGTCCAGAAAGGTGTTTAGAGTAGACAGGTCCAGAATTGGACGCCATGATTTGTCTTTTCTGGGTACCAGGAAAAGTCTGGAATATAAACCTTGTCCCTTTTCCTCTTCTGGTACTAGATGAATAGCCCCCATGTTTAGGAGGGAAAGTACTTGTTTCTGAGCCTCTCTCCACTGATTTGGGGGCAGGTCTGGCCACCCGTTTGGAGTTGGCAGCATGTGGAAATGAAATCTGTATCCCTGGGACACTAGATTTAAAACCCATTTGTCCTGGGTGATAAGATGCCAGTTTCTTGAATGAAGAGACAGTTTTCCTCCCAAAGGGGTGGCTAAGAGGTAAGTGCTTGGTAATTTCAAAGGGAAGTCATTGAGACTGTTTACATTAGGGAGGTGTCTTGTTGTTTCCAGATTTGGAAGTGGAAGCACCCCATTGCTTAGTTCTGAAAGTCCCTTGAGACTGAAACCTGGTGGTTTTGGAATGTCTGGGTTTGGCCGTAGTGGCTCCGGAAGGAGCTGGAAAGGACCAGTTCTTAGTAGGCCAATGCCTACTAAATCTAGGAGGTTGCACTTGTAACAAATCTTTCACAGTTTGCATAAATTTAGCTTTATCTCCCATCTTTTTTAGAACTTCTTCAGCCTTATTGCCAAATAAGCGGTCCTGCTGTAAAGGAGCATCCAAAAGTTTAGCTTTAACATGATCAGGCAGAGATTGCTCCTTAAGCCAAGCATGCCTTCTAAGCACAGACCCAGTAACAGCAGCCCTACAAGAGGCCTCTAAGGAATCAAAACCACATTGCAAAGTATGTTTGCCAACTTGTTCAGCTGAATGCAGTAAATATTGCAAATCCTTATTCTCCACTCAGTCAGAAATCAACATAATTTTCTGTATAAGCAGACCCATGATATGCTGTTGATATTTTAGCATATGGAATTGACAGTTTAAAGCTCTGATTGCTAAGGTTGCAGAAGTGTAAACCTTTTTACCCCATCTATCCAGCGCCCTGGAGTCTCTATCAGAAGGGGTAGGATTTTTAGCAGTAGAAGCCTTAATGCCCTTGGGCCCCTGAGAAATGGTTTCAGGATCTGCAACAGGATTTTTGAAAGGAATTTGTGGGACTCAGGAACCCTGCAGTATCTGTCTGGTCTGCTAGGGGCTGGAGGCAAGGAATCAGGGGCCATACTTGATTCCAAAAACACATCATCAACAATATCTAGTACAGGAGGTATAGCCAAAGGTCTATGCTGAGGAAGAAGAAGGAAATCTCTAAGCCCCTTTTTGGATTCAGAGAAATCCTGACTTTCCCAGTGGAAATGCTCCCTTAAGGTATGTAAAGTTTCCCCAAAAGAAAAATCCTCAGGTGGAGAAGCTGAGGGAATGGAATCCTCTGCATCAGAGTCCTCATAAATAGGTATGGACAAATCCAGATCATTAGAAGAGTCAGAAGAAACAGAGTCCTGTTCAGAAGATTCATAGTCAAATTCAATCCTAGGCCTCTTGGGGGGAGGGGGGTGACTACCCCTGATTAGAGTAATTAAATCTTCAGCCATTTTGATCATTTGTTTTTTAGGCATAGAGGCCTGAACATTTGGGCTGGGCATCAGTTTTTTAGACATAGATCGAGATGTAGGCTTTAGCACTTAAGTTGGAGTCAGTTTAATATGCAAGTTTGTAGGCCTGAATACACCCTCAGAAGCCGGTGCCTGCTCAGCAGCTCTGGACCCATCCAAGGTACAGACATCCGCGGGTTCCATATGTGAAGCATCTTGCGGCATACCCGAATGGGTCTCAGTAGAGGCCTGCGAATCAGAAGTAGCGGGTATCAGGGGCTGCGAAAGCGCCTCACTGAGTACCATCGAACTGGTGACTGGCTTAGGAGAAGCGCTGTCGACAGTTTTGGACCTCAGTGGCCTGTCTCTGTCTTTTTCTTTGTGTTTTTTCGGTATTCCGGTAGTCTGATGGCTAACCGACGTCATTTCTGGATAATTAAACCGAGAACCGAAATATTTTGAAGTAAAAATGTACCGACGACAGATAGTGCACTGATTAAATAAAGCACAAAATCATCAGCAAGGTATGTCGTGGTCAGAGCCTAGGCAAGGAATACAGTACAAATGAAAATCCTTATGAGGTATTTGCTTCCCACAAGTAATACAATTATTAACTTTTACTGACATTGGTAAGGAGCAAGAAAAAGTTTCCCCAACGGGGTCCTTAGCTTTAAGTTGAAGACTTTGGTTCTGAAACTCGAAAATGAAAATTTAGTCAGCCGACCAGCACTTGTGAACTGCTTCTGCTTTGGGCACCGCGCAGCAAGAAAGACTGATGTAATGGCGTCGGCTGCATGTTTTATACCCCTGAGGACCTGACATCATGGAAGAAGGGACAGCAACTGACGCAGGACCCAAGACTTTGTTAATCAGGCTGACTGAAGGCAACCTGCCAGCAGAATAACCAAATGTAATGACTGCAACAGTGAAACACGATGAACACCAAGCAGGATATGCGTGTACATCATTATGTTTGGTAGATATGAAGAGGGACATCCTGAACAGAAAGTTAAGAGAAAGGGGGCAGGGTTAACATGTAGCAGACTGTAGTACCAACTCCGTCTTGGACATGTAAAAGTATTTCTTTCCAGAGACAGCTGGAAAGTCAAGGAAAGGATAACTGGAAAGCATGGCAGAGAGGGAGTCGAAAGAGTAATTTAGGAGGGCAAGGGATGGCTGGAGAAAGGGTGAGGGAGAAGGTAAGTATGGATGCAAGTTAGAGTGTTAAAGGCACTGAAACATTAGACTGACTAGACTTATTGTTTCCTTCTGTCATCAAACAAATTCAATGTAATTTAGGAATTCAGAAATTCAGTCAAATGAAAAAAGTCATGTCAAAATTTGAAATGCCTAGTCCGAACAAACAAAGAACATAAACGTTGCACATCTGAGATGGTGTTGTGCAGGCCTGTACCTCACAAAACAGAGTGAAAAAATAAACCATTTTGCAAGACTGTGGGGAAAGTTCTAACAATAATGGAAGCAAGAAAGAAATATGAAACAAAGCAGGCTTCAAAACACAAAATGGCAGTTTAACAGAATAAATGAATAAACTGTTTTAGAAATCTAGTTCAGAAAGCTAACGCAAAAATGTCTGCATACAGTTTAAAGATGACATTGCCAGTGAAACCTTGCTTTCATGCAGAGTTGTAAATAAATGCAAAAAACAACTGTAATCTCTTTCCATGGTTTCAAAGTTGCAGGATATTCTCTTAAGTTATTTAACTACAAGGTCATGTGAGCACTCTGGATTGGCATAACAATTGATTTTTATGTGTCAGTTACTCAAGTACTCCATTCAGGTGCTCTCATTGTAAAGCCTGCAACAGTCATATCAGCCAATGCTGCTGTTTCAGTTTTAGAAACGATTTGGTGTATGTTTTCAATTACAAGTCCCATTAAGTTTTATAATAATCTACATTTCAAAAGTGTTCCATTTAACAGTTTTGTGATAATCAAAAATCTATCAGAGAAAACCTACGCCATTATGCCATCAAGCAAATAATATATAAAAAGTTATACAGTTTGTCAGTATAAAAAGAGTAGCACATAAACAACAGCTAGACTTGGGTTCATCATAGTAAATAACTCTGGAGTACAAATTACCGTGCACCAGTGTACTGATTTCTGCTGTCCTAAATTACAATCATGGAAATTCCTGTCAGTATAGACTCATAGGTTTACCCAATATATGGCCCCTAAGAGCAAGAGAATTGCACGGGTTTGTGCCTTTGCATTGAGTATTGTACAGATTGCCACTGTCCATAAGGGACATAGGAGTGAATTTACGATTCCCTATACATTGATCCAAACTTGTACTTGAAGAGTGCCAGGGAAGGGCTCTGCTTAATGTGAACAGGAAGCCGGTTCCAAAGAAGGCACAATCTCTGAGTCACATGTCTGTCTCTTCAGCATGTTTGGTTTGACTCACTGACTAAGTTTATATCTGTAGATCAGGTAACCCTCGTGTTGTTTGACTTGTGGATGTGTAGCAGCTCCATCAGGGCTGGATTTGTGAGCACCTTGTAGGTCAGGCATAGGTCACCTCTTAATAGTCAGTAGGGGGCAGAGTAAAGGGATAGGGCTTTTAGTCTATCTGCATAGTTTGTGTTGTTTATACCCTCAATTTTCTTTGTGAGGAACCTCTGAGGTTGCTCCTGCTGCTGTAAGTGGACAGTAAGGTACATGCCAAATAGCACATTGTAGTCGATTTTTGGTATAATGAGGGCTGAGTACGGCTGGACTCTAATTGTCTTGGATCTGGATGCCATACCTTTGCTTACACGTTGTGCCAGATGAAAGGACTCCCGCACCACTGTAGACACATTATCCAGGAATTTACATTATTGTGAATTTATCATATGTTGTTGTTTGTCTTTTTGGCTTTTCCCAGTCAGGGGTCGCCACAGCGGAACTCTGGTCTGCTAATGACTGGCAGTAGATTTTTATGGTGCCGAGTTGTCAGCCCGACGCCCAACCTTCAGCGAAGACATGCCCATTCACGCATGTCTTTCGAAATGCCACTTGACCACGGGGAGGACATGCAGACTCCACACAGAATTTCTCATATGTGTAGCTGGAAAAACTATGTAGCAGAGCACGTACCATTTGCAGAAGAACACCTGTTCATATGAGGACACACACATACATTCTGGCACTCTCAATAATGATTCACATACAGACACTCATGGACCAGTCACACTGCTCATTTCTACACAAACACACACACACACACACACACACACACACACACACACACACACACACACACACACACACACACACACACACACACATAAAAACACACACAAGCACTTAGGTTCATAGGTGTGTAATAGGCTAATGGTCCTGGAGCTTTTACAAGCCTAGCACATAGAAGTGCCCTGGCATTGTGCCGCCTGACGTTAGTTCCCAGTGCCTCTATCAAGTAGACCCACTGGAATGATCCCCGGGGTGAACTTTTTATTACCCATCCACTCATCAAGACTTCTCTTGAAGAAGGTCAGTGAGGTGCTCTGGTTGACATGTATGGGAAGTCTACCCCAGAGCACGGGCAGTCTCTGGATGAGGAACCTGTCCCTCCAGCATGTTCTGTTAATTGTGATAATGAGGTTGAGGTCTCTGGAGCATTTGGTGTGGAGGGATTGGGATTTCTTTAGATGTAGCATTTCTAACAGAGCTTGGTCAGACATGGCTTTGTAAGTCAAGCAGAGATCACCTCTAAGTAGGTGATATGAGGCAGAGAATAGCTGGAATCTTCTCAGTCTGTCCATGTAGGACATGTTTAATGATTATGAACCTCTTCATGAGGTACTTCTGTGGCCTCTCCAGCTGTTGCAGGTGTCTAGTGAGATACATGCCAAATGGGACATATACTCGATGATTGGCCTAATGGGGAAGAGTAGAGAGAGACGATGACCTCTTTCTTCCTGGATGCAAAACCCTTGGTAATGAGATATGCCACATACAAGGACTTTCTGACCACAGTGGCAATGTGGTGGTCAAAGGAGAGGTTGCTATCAACCTGCATCCCCAGATCTCTTATAACACCTTCAGGGTTAAGTGGGCTCCCACCAATGTGGTAATTAGTGGGAACTGATTTTTTCCAAAGGGGATGATGATGCATTTTTTGGCATTAAGCTTAAGGCCATGGTTTTGACACCAGCCATTGGTCTCAATGAGGCCTTTTTGTAGGATGTCTGCATCACTTGGGGGAGTTAATAATGGTTCCCAGCTTGCAGTCATCTGTGAACCTGGTCAGCCAGAGTCCCCTTGTGTTGGCCTGGACTTCTGAGAAGTAGATACCAAACAGGAGAGGATCCAGGACTGATCCCTGAGGGACTCCACTTGTGACTGGTTGGCAGTCTGACTTGGAGTCTGCTACTTTCACACTGTGTGTTCTATCTGTGAGCCAGTTTGCAACCCACCTAATGATATAGGGGTTGATGCCTAGTTTGGTAAGTTTATCAATAGTTCCCAAGTAGACATTGGCACTCTCAATAATGATTCACATAAAGGCACTTGTGGACCCAGTCACACTGCTAATTTCTGCACACACACACACACACACACACACACACACACACACACACACACACACACACACACACACACACACACACACACTCACATGCACACTGCACTACTTACCTCCATTGGCTATCTGTGCAGAATGAAGCTTCTCTGATTCACTCTGCACAGATTCTCACAACTGAAAGACACAGGTGAGTACCACAAGAATGGTGTGCACACTTAATTCCTTTGTATCCTTGTGCTGCCACACATTTAATTCCTTTGTATCCTTGTGCTGCCGCACACTTAATTCCTTTGTATCCTTGTGCTGCCGCACACTTAATTCCTTTGGATTCTTGTGCTACCACACATTTAATTCCTTTGTATCCTTGTGCTACCACACATTTAATTCCTTTGGATTCTTGTGCTGCCGCACACTTAATTCCTTTGGATTCTTGTGCTGCCGCTCACTTAATTCCTTTGTATCCTTGTGCTACCACACATTTAATTCCTTTGGATTCTTGTGCTACCACACATTTAATTCCTTTGTATCCTTGTGCTACCACACATTTAATTCCTTTGTATCCTTGTGCTACCACACATTTAATTCCTTTGGATTCTTGTGCTGCCACACACTTAATTCCTTTGGATTCTTGTGCTACCACACATTTAATTCCTTTGTATCCTTGTGCTACCACACATTTAATTCCTTTGGATTCTTGTGCTACCACACATTTAATTCCTTTGTATCCTTGTGCTACCACACATTTAATTCCTTTGGATTCTTGTGCTGCCGCACACTTAATTCCTTTGGATTCTTGTGCTACCGCTCACTTAATTCCTTTGGATTCTTGTGCTGCCGCACACTTAATTCCTTTGGATTCTTGTGCTGCCGCACACTTAATTCCTTTGGATTCTTGTGCTGCCGCACACTTAATTCCTTTGGATTCTTGTGCTGCCGCACACTTAATTCCTTTGGATTCTTGTGCTGCCGCACACTTAATTCCTTTGGATTCTTGTGCTGCCGCACACTTAATTCCTTTGGATTCTTGTGCTGCCTCACACTTAATTCCTTTGGATCCTTGTGCTGCCTCTCCCTCACTTACACACTTTGGGTATCTACAAATCCCAAACTATGCAAACTCTGTAACTGGGCAGCAAAGTGGGAAGGGCTTTTACATAGACTTCTCCCACACAGTAGCAAATCTGGGTCTGAACCTGAACCTCACTGCCTAGAGCACACTGTGGTGATGCTAGGCAACAAGCAGGGTTATAGGAATCAGAACAGGCTTGTGATTTGTACTGATCTTACATACTTTGCAAGTACCTGTGAATACCCCCTCCACAATAGAATCTATTTTTAGAAATGACTGTTTTAGTTAAACACTTGAAAGAGAATAAACTTTTAGCTTTATATAGTATTGAGAGTTACTACATAAAAGATATAATTGGGTCATTATAGTAAATAGTGGAAAACATATTAATTAATTCCCAGTGAAGGCTTCCGTAATTTACTGTACACTTCTACAGCAGTGCATAATGACAGACCTAATAATGATATTCATCTTTAGACAAAGAAAACTCTTAGCTAGAAGTTAAAAGAAGGTTACAGAAACCTTATAAATGGGCCTGTTTACTTGAAAGATTTATCTGTTATGCATACCCCTTAGCTTTCCAGAATTGTTGCCTCATTTTTTGTCAGTTCCTCCAAAATGTGTGGTTTCTTAACAAATCATTGAGGTGCAAGTAAATAATAACATACATGACAACACAAATCTGTTAGCAACTTTCTAAGTTTTTAAGATCAATACTTAAAATCTATCCCTATTGTTGAGCCTACGTCTCTCCATTATATTCAGCCTTATCCATAACTCCTGCACTAAGTATTTGAGCGGTATGCTGCTGTAACATGACATGATTCTTTCTTTTCGTAAGAAACTGTACCCATTCAGTGCTTTATAATTAATTCATTGTATATCAACATCCCTCATAAAATAGTTTTGCAAAGTAAATCCTACAATAAACTGATTTATTTTCCAGAGCGCATACCTAGCCCCTTTACCTTTCAGATGTATTCCATCCATTACTGTGACTGCACACCCTGTATTCCCCAAATGCTCCAAACCAGGCTACATCCCCCTCATAGCCAATCAGGTGTCCTGCTTGTGTACCATTGGATGGCTAAAACTGATTATTTTCTTTGGCTTTATCTTCATTTTTTTGGCTATTTACTAGTTGAAACTTCAAAGCAACTAAAAAAACGACCAAGTTTCAGTCCTACATTACCTCTAAAAAAGCATTTTTGTTCTACCTTCTGAGAGGTTTTACACCCCCACACATCTCTAGTCTTATACTGTATATGTATATGTGTATATATCTATATCTATCTATCTATACATATATATATATATATATATATATATATATATATATATATATATATATATATGTATATACACACACACACACACACACATATATATATATATATATATATACTGGGTGGTGGCCTAATTGTTAATGGTTAAGGTGTTTGCCTTACAAACACAAGGTGCAGGATTTGAGTCTTACAAGGGATAACTGGCTAGGCTTAAAATGGCTCGCAAGGGCAGTTAGCCTAGTACTAACATATGAACCTATATATATTTACATATATATATATATATATATATATATATATATATATATATATATATATATATATATATATATATATATACATATATTAATTCTATAGCCACATAGCCATGGGAATAACAGAAAAGCCCACACAGAATGAATCATGCTCAGCATATAAATAGAAGCCACATTGAAATAACTTTCAATTATAAATAGTCAGGGAGTTTGTCATCAGGGAACTGGATTGATGAGTTTAAATTGCATCTAGTTTATATTCAGTGATGTGCAGGGCATTTTTTTTCTTACTATGCAGTACTTATTAAAAAATGGAGTGCTGTAGCCGCTTTCTGATAGCCTATCTAACAGTTGTAATAATTAAATGCATTAAAGATGACAGACTGTTGGTGAGTAAACAGAAATTTGACTTTTGGAGTTTTTGGAGTGCAGATTTGTCACCAACGCCATCCTGATTGTTGATACAATGGCCAAGCTCTCATTCTCAGATGTAAGAGGAAGGAATGTTTACTCTAGCCTCTGGAAATGCTAGTCACATACATTAACAACTGAATGAGAATGGTTAGAGAGCGGCTTGGGTGACAGTCTGTGACTGATGAGGCAGAGCTAATGACTGGTTGAATTATTATTCTGGTTTACAGTGCCTGACTACTATTTAGACAATGTCCTGAACAAGAATGTCGAGCCAAGTTTGAAACAGTGAAGTATTATTCTGACAGTTTACCCTTTTTCCTGAAGCAAGTAAACCTGTAGCTTTGCAGCAAAATCTGTTAATTAAACAATTATATTTCAAATAGCTCAAAGAGTGTAATTTCTTTTAAATAAAAAAAAAACATTAATTTATGTTACGTTCCTACCCCACCATGTATATTTTCCTGTTATGCCTTTTGTGCAAGTGCTACTGTTTTACCTTTTAACAGTCAAAAAAATCTGTATAAAGAGACACAGTGCCCTGTACCTGCACAGAAGTGTTGACCAGGACAGACACAGCACCCTCTACCTGTGCAGATCTCTCATCTCAATGCAGGCTGCCTGTTTAGAACACATGGTTAAAGCTGCCAGTTCAGCACACAGGGTTAAAGCTATAAGATACTAACAACAAGCTTTATCATATAGCCTGGGTTTGATTCCCCTCAGTCCCCACTTGCATACTATAAGACTTTGAGTTTAAAGGCAATTACTAGGCTCGCATTCCAGGGGACTACTGAGGTGTCCGGCCCAAATTACCAGTTGCCCCTAAGTGCTGTCTATATAAGTGGCTTGCTCAAGATCACACAGTGGGCAAATGAGGGTTGAAGGAATCAAATCCTGCCCCACAGGAGTTACAGCTCACAGCCTTAACCCTTATCACCAGCTGCAGTCATCCAAATGTAAGTCACTTAACTGGGAAGTACCCCCCAGGGTAGCCACTGAGAAGTGAAGACTGTGCCTTGTGGAATAATACAGTTAAAAATGAATGCATAAAAAACACCTTGGCATGATTCCTTTTAATAAACAGCATAAGATAGATTTGTAAGGAATGTAACCTTTGCATCCTGACTAAAGGTAGGTATGTAAAAGAATGTAGCAGCTAGTTGATATTCACAAAGGATGTTTTACTACATGACATAAATCTTAACATCTGAAAAGGGTACAAATAATTACCTATCCTGGAGAGAATTCACTCAGCAGGTATGGCCTCCCAATGAGTCCATACGTATTTGTATTCATAACTCTTTCTGTTCTGACAACCAGTACACAAAACCTCAACCAGTTCTGTATCAGAGCAAACAATTGATACAGGCATATTTACATTATTCATCATACTCCTGACATCCTGTCCACTAATGTCTGCCAGTAAAAACAAATACACCATGAACAACAACGGTAGCAAAACTGAATGATATACTGTTCCACTGTTATTACCTGCATTACCACTCATACCCCAATCAAATCACTTGCAAATGCCCTCATACCCCCAAAGGGAAAATATACTGTAAATAATAACAATAAAACAAGCCCTGCGTGCCTCTCAACCCCCTTTCCCGAGAAATCAGGACAAAGCCAAATATATTGGGGGGGGCCCAAAAATAGGGACATATTTTAAATATTGTTCTTTTTCATTTAAAAAAATTGCTATAACAGGTTTTTTCAGTGAGTCTGAAACTCAAATATCTGTCATTATGTAGTGACTTTAGTCTTCAGGGATTTGCCAGAAAACCACAAATGTTATGAGAAACAAACCAAAAATATGAGGAAAAAAATCTGGACATTCTGTGAAAATATGGACAGTTGAGAGGCATGGAGGCCTGTGCTATCTCATAAGACAGAAAGAACCAGAATGACATCATAAATCCAAGCCCTGGTACTCAAGTCTTGTCTGTCAGAAATTATATAAACCAAATGCAAACTGTGCTTAATGGTCTACAAACACTCTGCAGATAATCCAGTAAGGTCATATAATATACAGTGTCACAGATAAACAATGCAGCTGGTAGAAACAAAGTATTTTATCTGGTTTCTTGCAACCAGAAGATCCATTACAATTGTGCCATTTCACTTCATGAAACTCAGCCAATGTGAAGAAGTAGATCATCAGTGACAGGGGACACTCCAAGTGCACTGCTACTACCTTCTCAATGTAGCATTAGTCAGTAATGGTACTGATCCCTTTAACAATGGCCAAGCATATCCTGATTAAGAGAACAGAATAAGAGCTCCAGTCAAAACACAGCTAAACAAGCAAGACAATCAATCTACCACAAGATATAACATATAAAATAAAACAGCATACCACATAATAACATGACACAGCATAATATAACAGTATGAAAAACATAACAAAGCATAGTATAGAGTAACACGACATAGCACAGCACAGCATGGCAGAGTGCAAAATAACATAGTGTAATATAACATAACATAAACATACAAAAAGAAGCAAAGCTCACAATAACATAACATATAATATAATATAATATAATATAATATAATATAATATAATATAATATAATATAATATAATATGATATAATATAATATAATATAACGCAACATAGCATGAGATGATATAACGTAACACAACATAATAGGACATAAGCATGCCAAAAGAAGTAAACTTTGAGTTTATCTTGCCTGCTCAGCTGGCAGAGTGTCCAGTGCATATGCCCCTCCATTTTCTCTCCTTTCAGTCTAAACATCCCAAGCATTTTTTTTATCTTCCCTTAGTCTTTACTTTCCTCCTTAGAAACACATTCAACTTGCCATTCACGCCAAATGACCCTGAGAGAAAATTTCCTCATGTTCACAGACAACTATTTAATCCTTAAAGAAACACAGTATGCGAGTGATGCATACACAACTTCACTGCAGGGAAAAAGCTTGCATACAAACAGGGTTGTCAAGAGCACACACAGACTATATCCACCACACACAGTTTCCACCATACACACAGACCAGCCTATGCTGAGACACTGAAAAGCAATCTGCTCAAACCTCAGAGACCTCCTAAAACCTAAAAACAAGGCCTATCTTCAGCAGTCTGTAAACCACTCACCAAAAGCAACATCAAACACCACACAAGCCTCAAGAGCAAAGCCCAGAAAGCAAGTCAACACATTACCCAGGACTCTTGTCATAGGGGACTCCATTGTATGACACATAGATGCCCCACCCCAAGATTGAACAAAGAGAAGATAATGGTTAGTTGCTTATGTGGAGCCAGGATCGGCCAAGTTGCAAACTCATTCAAGTCACTACACCAGATATCAGTATGATTCTATCATGGTCCATGTGGGTATTAATGACCTGAACTATATGAAGAGACACATTGTTGATCTCTCTGAATGTGTGCGTCAGACAGGTATGTGCCTTGCATTGAGCACCATTCTACCTTTACCAAGGATGATGCCATAGCATGAACAATATAGGACTGACTTCGGTAATTGGCTTAATTTCTGGTGTCTTTCCAGAGGGATTCACTATTTGTCAGTATTGTAGCCTGAAGAAGCACTTGGATGTGTGAAAGCTTGCTATAGTGATCTTTTAATAAATTGTCTTCTGGATTTGCCTTTGACCCAGAATTGTGCTTTTGCTTTTTAGTTGATATTTTTCCTGGCTCTGGTTAACCTACTTGAGTTACCCAGCTTTTGCAGTATTTGTCAGCGCGGGAGGACATGGTTAACAAAGCAAATTGCTTTGCAAAGGATGGGCTGCACCTGTCTTCCCTAGGCGTCTTAATATTGGCTAAAACTTTATCCACCCCTTTGAGCCTTTTTTAGAGAATACCAAACTGACAAACACACTGACATAGCAAATAAAACCCAAAGAAACCTAAAGGTGTTACTGCTTAATGCTAGGAACCTAAACAAGAAACTCCACACACTTCTGGCTCTCCTCCCTCTGGACAATATATAGATCTGGTATATACTGAGGTGACCTGTGTCTGGCATATAAGGCCATCTCAGACTCAGCCTTGATGGAGTTGCTGCATATACATAAGTTAAACTCCACTCGTACAACCCGCACGCAAGGTCTCATCCTGGTCTGTGACATTAATAAAACTTGTTGGCGGGATAGATTTGTGTCCCAACAACTCCCCATCTGTGGAATAGACTTCCTCTCCATGTCAAGCAGAGTACCTCACTAGTCCTCTTTAAGAGGAACCTGGACGACTGGATGGAATACAGAAAATATACCCCTGGGATCACACCTGTATCTCTGCTGGACAGGAAAAACAGGTGCTGACTTTGTGGGAACATGGGTGAAATTTTTAGCTAGGCTTATAACGGCCTCTGGGCCAATAGCCTAGTATCGTCCTATGAATCTTTGAATCTGTGCCACTACTGAGACATGGCTTAAATCCACAGAAAGTACTCCAGCAGTACAAGGCTTCAGTACCTTCCACACATTCAGACAATCAACTGCACAGACAGACAAAAGCTTGCGAGTCTCAAACTATATTAGCAAGAAGCATAACTACAGTGGTTAAACAGGAGGATGCACTAGAATTTATCAACATGCAAATCACCACAGACAAATTGCTATATCAGACAGGAACCAGGAAGTCAGGACTGGTGATACCACATCCGCTAAGAGACTGGTCACCAGTGGGGTGGGGTACCCCAGGGCTTCATGCTGGGACCACTCCTATTTAGTATCTACTTCTCAGAGGAAAAGGCTAATGTCAAGAGCCTTTAGCTAACCAAGTTAACAGATGACTGCAAATCAGGAGCTATCACAGATTTCCTCCCATAACACAACCATCTTACAAGAGGGTTTAACACAGACAAATGACTGGTGTCAAAGTCACGGACTAAAACTCAATGCCAAAAAATGCATTATTGTGCCTTTTGCGAAAATTGCCACCCAAGCTAATTATTCCATCAATAAGACACCCCTAAGAGTTGACCTGGTAGTCAGGGATCTGGGAACATATGGAGACAGTAATCTGGCCCTCGACCAACATGTGTTGCAAAGGTAGTAAGAAAATCATTCTATGTCACCCAATTTATAATTAAGGATAAGTAAGGGCATGGCATCCTGGTCCAAGGAAGTCATCACTGAGCATCAAGCACCCTTTGGCATGTGCATGCCCAGACATAAGCAACAGTGGAATGCCCACAAATGAGAATCCAAGGTGTAAACACATTGTCCTATATGGATCGCCTTAAAGCCCTATCACTATACTCTGTCTAATACAGGTTACTAACAGGCAATCTATGCCTGACATATAAGGCATCCTTGGCTCCAGCTCTGATGAATCTTTTGCTCATCCACAAAATGAACAGCATCACAAACAGTAGATCCAAGGATTTAAATTTTGTTTGTGACATAAACAAAACATGTTGGTGAGACAGACATGTGTATCAGAGGATCCCTATGATTTGGAACATGCTCCCCACCCAAGTCAAGCAGAGCCAATCCCTAGCCTATTTAAGCATAACCTTGACCAATGGATCCATGTGTCTGATAGGTAGAGGCAGACAGTAATGCCCCAACTAATATACCCTCCCACATAAAATCTAGAAACGTCCTAAGTAACATACTCCCTCCTAATAAACATCCATGACACATAGGGATACAACTGGGATGGACTGCATGGCTAGGCTTAAAAAAAGTCATGGTGGTCTTTAGCCTAGAATATATCTATGAATCTATGAACATAAAACTGTGAAAACCTTCCTTCTCTTTTATATTTGGAAAAAAATCTAAAAGCAACTTTGATGTCTAATAAAATGCTTAAAAAGTTGAGTTCCTGAGAATGAAAGTGCAAACAAATGTTGGGCAAAGGGACTACTGGTGGAGGCATTACATATGCCTATAACATGCTCCTGAAATCTTATTCTAATGTTGCTATTAATTTGCCCAATGTAATATTTACTGTAGGAACAGCAAAAGCCATACTACGGCAAAAGTACAGCTTCTGTAGTGTGCCTTTAATATTAGAAGTGACCATTAATACAGTGTGGCTCTTCAACGTCCAGCTAGAGACATATCAAACAACCCTTATACTTAGAATTATCCACTGAAGTCTCAACCAAATGGGGGGGGGGGGCAAACCAGTTGATCAATTGGATTTGGGAGCGTTTTTAAAAGAATGTTTAGTGGAGGCATAGCATAACGGTTAAGTTGTTTACCTCATAGATGCAAAGTACAGGTTTGAAACTCACATTTGAAAGGAATTTAACTAGGCTTAAATGACTGGTAAGATCAGCTAGCCTAGTCCTTAACCTAGGGACCTAGGAGTTGACACTTCTTGTTTATGCTTTCAACAAACTACGCATCTGTACTTTCAAAATTCAAATCTTCAAAACTAGAGATACTACTGTAATCATACATCTTACACTAGGCACTTTGCCAGGTTTTCCTTTGCCCTTAATGACCTTGGACAGGGATTGACTAAGAGGCTGCCAAGCCTAACATCTAGCCTGCAAATGCATGGTCATCTCTGAAGGTATACGTCAAACTCATTCGCCTCTCAAAATGTTCTCAACATGCTTAATAATTGTATAATGTAATGAGCCAAGACATTTGGGACCTTCATGGAATATTTGTTGGAATAAAAGTTTCATTTTTATGTAGCTTCAAAAGTGTGATATATTTTGGACTTTTTCCTTTAAGTTGCAAAGGTGGGTGATTCTGTGAAAGCAAAATGTGAACAGGTCAGTCTAAACAGGAAAAAATGAAGGAGAATGAGGGAGAATTGTAAAATGTTAAAGCTCATAGCAGGCAGTCTAGACAGGCTTTATGTCTTCTTCTGCCTTTGGACAAATATAATGTAATGTAGTACTGTAGCATTGCAAGTGTCAACTAGGGTGGATATAAGTAATGGATATTATAGCTGTTCTAAAGCTTACTGTTAAAAATAGCTTTCAAGACTGTGGAATAAAGGGAGTTGTAGAGATCTTATGAAGAGTGACTTCAGTGTGTTTTTGAAAAAAAAAAAAAAAGAGAGAATATGCTGTTTAACTGGGCTCCCTATCAGAAGTATGAGACCAAATACTGTGTCACGACTCTGGAAATAAAGTGCTATTTGCACAAAAATAACAGCAAACTCTGAATTTCATAGTTACACTTTTCAAGTAGCTTTGTACAAGGGCTTTGCTCCCCTACAATGCATTTTGTAGAGGGATGGACCTCCACATCTTATGTATTAACTCCTAAATCACCAGACTTTGGAGCCAGGTGAATACTCCATGTTATTGCAGTACCAATTTTTGTACATATTATGCAGTTAGTGCTTAACATATCCACTTTTCTAAAGATCACAATTATGATTCTTGAATATTCAATGTACACCCATACAAATTAATGCCTAGGTATTATTTGCTACTTTCAAGGGTAATGCCATTTCCCTAGATGTTGAAGAGGGTTATAACAGAGTTACAGCTAGGATGTTATTTGGTCCCATACTTTGGTAATAGTCAGAAGTACTCTTCTTCTAGCAGAACTAATGGCATTAACCATGAAATTGTTCTTGGAGAGATATTTGGAGTGTGTCTGTTTTGGAACCTCTTTGAGAAGGTGAAGGTTATTGTCATATAAAACAGACTCAGTAGAAGGAAGATCAGAATAAAGGTTGTTCACCAAAAGTTGGAAGAGGATGGAGACAAATCTAGGGCCTTGAGAGACACCGTAGTGTAGGTGGGAGATGCACAGGAAGTGAAAGAGCCATACTGCACATAAAGGGAATGGGTGGATGAATCAGCTGGTGAAAGAGAGTCTGAGACATCTAGGTCTTAGGATTTTATAAGAAGGAGCTGTCTGGTCAACAAGGTTAAATGCCATTTTTAAATCTACAAACACAGCCCCTGTGAGCAATCACATATCCATGTTAAAGTAGATTAGTTATCTGCAGTACTGAAAAAGGGTATGAACCCATGGTAAACTACCAAGGAGGGAGAAGAGAAGAGAAGAGAAGACAAGAGACGAGAAGAGTAGTGAAGAGAAGAGGAGAGGAGAGATGAGAAGAGAAGAGAAGTGAAGAGAAGAGGAGAGGAGAGACGAGAAGAGAAAAGAAGAGAAGTGAAGAGATGAGAAGAGAAGCGAAGAGAAGAGACGAGATGAGACGAGACAAGACGAGAAGAAAAGTGAAACATGGTTAACACTTTAATTACAGGCTACTTTTTCAAATATCTTAGCAAGTCAGGAAAAAATAGCAATGGGTCTGAAATGTTCAAGTAAGGAAGGGTTTACAAGTTTAAGGATTTTTTTTTATTTAAACCAGGGTGGGTAGCCCACTAGGTACAAGGTCACTTTTAGGGGTGATCCAAGAGCACTGTTTTGTCAAGTGTCTTGCTCAGAGCTACACATTCTGCAACAGGAAATTTTGGGAATCAAACTAAACACTACCTGATAAAGTCAAAGTCAAAGTAAACTTTTATTGTCATTCAGACTCCACAACAGGTGCAACTGAACAAAATTACATTACTCTAGGCTCTATGTGCAAACATCTAACATATACAACAATTCACATTGCTACATATAGACATTCCTTCCACATAATATTTACTGTTTAACATATCAACAGACATTTACTAAGTTAAAGAGACACGGTACTTATTGCACATAACTCCACAGCTATTTCTTATTGCACAGGATACTATTGGCACTAGCCTAAGGAAACAGACATTTATTGCACAAAAAATTCATAGCTGTTACTTATTGCACAGAGATAAGATTATGAGACTGTCACCAAGGTGCTGGATGAGGGAAAGTCAGTAGACACAGCTTACCTTGACTTGGCCAAAGCCTTTGAAACAATCCCCCACTTGGGCATCATCGAAAAGCTAAGAGAACTTGGTGTAAATCTCTGCCTCATCAGGTGGGTGGTCAACTGGCTCACTGATAGGACCCACAAGGTCAAAACAGGTGCCACTACCTCTGATAGCAGACCTGTCACTAGTGGTGTCCCCCAGGGATCTGTCTTGGGACCACTATTGTTTGGCATCTACTTCTGAGAGGTCCAGGCAAAGACAAAAGGCCTGTGGCTGACCAAGTTTGCAGATTACTGTAAGTTAGGTGCTGTCATTGTCTCCCCAAATGATGCTAACATACTTCAAGAGGGTCTCACAGCAGCATATGACTGGTACCAAAGTCATGGCCTTAAGTTAAATGCAAAAATAAATGTATTATCATACCATTCAGCAAAACACGACCCCTGCTGATTACCACATTAGCGGCAACCCCCTAAGCACACAACCTGTGGTGAGAGACCTGAGTACACACGTTGACAACAATCTCACATTTGACCATCATGTAGCGGGAGTGGTCAGAAAAGCCTTTTACCTGGTTCATCTCATACGTAAAGGGATTGCATCCAGAAAAAGGAAATAATTGCCTCTCTGTACTCCTCCCCTCATTAGGCCAATAATTGAGAGTACAACATCCCGTTTGGTATGTACTTCACCAAACACCTGCACCAACTGGAAAAGCTACAGAAATACTTCACAAAGAGAATCCATGGCCTCCTAACACCTGTCCTATGCAGACAGGCTCAAATCCCTACCACTCTACTCTGTACCATACAGATTACTCAGAGGTGACCTGTGTCTCGCCTACAAGGCAATCTCAGAGCCTGCTCTACTAGAGATGCTCCATATCCGTAAGTCTAACTCCTCATGTAGTACCTGATCAAAAGGCTTAAATCTAATGTGTGACATTAACAAAAACCTGCTGGAGAGACAGGTTTGTCTCCCAGAGGCTGCCCCATCTCTGGAATAGACTCCTATTACACGTCAAGCAAAGTACATTGCTGACCCTCTTCAAGTGCAACCCTGATGAGTGGATGAGCAACCACAAATTTGTCACAGGGGTTCCACCTGTGTCCCTCATTGACAGGGGCAACAGGTGCTGATTGTGGTTTCTTTTCTGGGGATAAACTCTTGGCTAGGCTTGTAAGAGCCCCAGAGCCATTAGCCTGGTAATCTCCTATGAGCTTATGATCCTATACTCTGTCAGATTAATTGCACAGTGTATTTAGGGTTATTGCATGCAAATATGCTTCTCACTCGTCATATTACCTACTGCCCCTGATGTCAAGTGACATGTAGGTTGATATTGGAATTCAATAGCCTGATGGCCAAGGGATAGAAGCTTCTGCTAAATCTGGGCAATTTGCAACATATGCTGCAATAATGCCTCCCAGAAGTTAGGTGCCAGAATAGTAGGGTGTTAGGTGCCGGAACAGTCAGAAAAAGAAATATACATGCATTACTGTAACTGTTTAAATGTATATGTTTTAACAGAGGATACTGGAAGAGAGTAGATTAATCTCAAGCCACCAAACTTTGAAAAAAGTTTGAAATTAAATTACCTGGTTTGGCCATAAAGATTGTATCTTACAGTTCTCAATGCAGCCAGAGACAAAAAGTCTGTACTAAGAAGCTTTCTGCATTGTCTTAGGAGTGAAATAATTGCTACTCTGGAAGGGTGGATGTTTGAAATTGTTTTATGACTTTCAGAAGCTGCATCAGATCTTAGCATGCTTTATGTGTGTGCATTATTGACACATAGGTGCTAATCATGGCAGTTTCTAGTAATGGGGGTAGCATGGGAATCAGAAGTCAGAAGTCCAGATGTATATGATGTCATTCTGTAATTTATCACTAAAATTATATTTTAATACTAGGGGAGACTGAAGTCTCATTGCATTCTATTTTTGGAACCTGACAAAGAAGGACCCCTTGCCTATGTCATCTTGCCTTGCTCTAGTAAGTGAACCAATAGTAATTCTTTAGATCAGTCAGGAAAATATAGTGAGATTAGTTAAGTGCTGTTTTTCTGTATCTGTTGAATCTATTTGTCTGTGTTATTTTAATATGTCCTGTGACTGAAACTCTGGTGTTTACTGTAAATAGATAATGCATAGTTTCATGTTATTTTATTATTTATTATTAAATATATTTAAACTTTTCATTGTGGCTGGTTCATTAGAGAACAGTTTAACCTTTTCAGAGTACTCATATCTATTTGGTGACTGTGCCCTCCTGAAAGCCTTACTGCATTGGTCCAAAACATTACCATTTCTACTAATATTAATTTCATTCAATATAATTGGGTACCCTTGTAAGAGCCTTAGGGTAGCTGGCTTTGAAGTGTCTGGTAGCAAGATCTACCTTATAGTCTGGGCAGAAGGAGGCATAACTAGTAAATCTGTGCCAGCCTTTCCCAGGTGTGTGTGTGTGTGTGTGTGTGTGTGTGTGTGTATGTGAAAATCAAATCTGAGTGTGTATGTCAGCTGTTTGGATGAGGGACATGAAGCACTGGTTTCACAGAGAGTGTGCTGGAGGACTTGGCTTAGACACTCGGCTGAAGACTCAAGTCTATAGCTGTGCCAGTGGGGAGACTTACTGGAGACCTGGAGGGAGAAAGAGAGAAATCTAGACCCTGGACTGAATGTGTTCCCTGTGTACTCTTAAGGAGAATTGTACTTGATGCAGAGAGCTGCATCTGGAAATACTGTGTGTATAAATTTTTGTTCCAAGAGAATGTCCCTCTCCAGTGTCAGTGTTGAGGATTCAGGCTCCTTGATTTCTGGCCCAGAGAGGGAACAATACCTCATTAACAGGTTGTAACTTTAACTTTCTGAGATAAAGCTACCAGACTTGGATGGTGATGAAACTGGCAGTTTTTCATAATGGGTAAACTATTCCTGTCTGAAGATAAAGACTACATATATAGTAAATGGGATGTTTAGTTATATAGAGTATTTTTAATGAATCAGGGGTGGAGCAGATTTGGAGTATTTTTGCATGTGTCTGTTATTATAGAGAGAAGTTGGTATACTGGATCAGATAGAATATAGTGCAATAAAAATGTCATATCAAATTTGGGTTGGAGTGAGCTTGGGTGTTACGACTTCTGCTTGTTATTATGAACAGAAATGTGTTTAGTGACATAAGAGAGATAGGATGGAATTTAAATGTCCACTTCTTTTCACTACTTCTTAATTGTACACATTTACTACCTAATTGTTGTTAACTTATTGTATTAAGCATCACAGTCTGAGCCCTTGATTGGTCAAACTGGATCAGTGCTCTATCTGACAATAAGCAAGCAAACTAAATAAATGAACGAACGAATGAATGAATGACAGAAGAGAATCATCATCTGCCTATTCACTAATACTTTACTTCTCAGTACACACCACCTTCTAACATCTAGTTTATATTTGCTGTCACCCACTTGTACTGAGTTTGATTTCCTGTAGTAACCACCCTCATAACCTCCCACTCAGAGTTCTTTAGACTGACGTCCTCAATGCATACTTCACTCTTGTTTTGAGAGCGGTACTACCACTACTTATTGTTTCAAATTCCAGAAGAAATGTCTCCATAAAGGACCTGTTCAAGAAATTTGTCAGACATTACTTTAACATCCTAGCAGCCATCTTAAGGATCTTGAATGGGATCTTGTCAGGATCATGTGGCTTACTGTCCACCAATATCCCTTTAACTTTCACATATACTCAACAGCTATCACCTTGCCTGCCCACTTCTCCCACCATCCTGCTCTGTCCTACCTTCATAGAATGGTAAGCTGCCTATATTTTCCTTGGTAAACACAGATGAGACATTAATTTGCTCATGCTTAATCCCTGCCTTCACCTTTAGCCAATATGTAACCCACTGAGGAGGGCTCCCCTTGACCAGGAGGAAAACTGTTGCATCTACCAACTAGAGGATGGTAAAACTCAAAGCTGTTTGTGCTTCACATTAGCAGAAGCCTTGTTTATCATATTGCAGTATCCAAACTTCTATAAATAATGCAGGTCTTTACAGGTGTCAGACATGTGAGTGAGTGGAATTCTCTCAGATGAAATAAGGAGTAGGTTTATCTGGTAAGGCCCAGTCTTTGGCACACAATAAAAATTAGATCAGCCTCACAACAACAGCAGAAATGGCTACACTCTCAGTGGCACAGAAGGCTTAGAAACAACTAAAACTTGATGCCCTGCCACTCAGATTATGTAACAGGTGCCTTCACCTGAACAGCTTCTTCCTTACGTTCTGGTGTACGGATGCAGCTATGGCTGTCCATCTCCTCCTTGACAGACAACTAGCATGTAGCACTTACCCAAAGTGGAGAACATGTTTCTAATTACCTAATTCCTCCATTCTTTCTAGACTTGGGGAATGATATAGAAATCCTTTCCCTTCTGTTAACTCACTCCTTACCAAATATTGCTTTTGAGGTCAGCAGGCCCTCCGCCCCTAAATTATTTCAACACTGCCTAATCAACTTACCTCTCCACTAGTGCTTGTTGGAAGACACAAAACCTATATGAAAATTGGAAGTTGCTTCTCCACCACTACACTGATTACCACAGGCACCATCACCATCCTGCAGTACTCCCCATAAAATGACAATTTTAGTCCTGGATGGACCCCCAAATGCAGCTGTCAAAGGTGAACACCCATCAGCTAAATGCTAGGCAAGTATTGACGTTCCTTCTTTGCCGCTTATGTCCACTCCCCACATTGTGAGAATTCATAATAGTCAATTTCTGACTAAACCTCTAACAAAGTTTGTCCCAAGGATGTCTACTTTTATACATTTTCTTTCTGCTTGTCTTTTCTGGAATCTCTTCAGAAGCCCTCTACCATTCAGTGTCAGTCCTGACCTCAAGTTCAGTTACCCAAACGATTCTTCATTCAACTAATAAAATTGTAGAAAACAATACATTCATGCCCACCCTTCCACAACAATATTTAATGAAAATGAAGTAAGTTAACAGACGAAAACATAATGAGAAGGATAGCAGTGGCACAGGGATGCAAACTGATCTGGCCTACACGCTACCAGATACCTAGAATACCACAATAATGCATCGCAGCTGAATGCAAAAAAATCATTAGATGATAAAAGTGCAATAAATCAGTACACAGAATTAGACTGGAACACTCACTGTCACATGCCCAGAACAGTGGCCCCACCCTAATACAGCAATTAATAGTGCCTTACTTCCACTGTGCAAACCATGTTCAGAAGGGCAAACTTAGGGTTTCCTGAACAGGGTATCTTATTTCACAACCCTGTAACAAACGTGAGATGCAGATGTTAGAAGTTTGTGAAGACCTTGCTGATGATTCCACTGCTCCAGGGTCATCAATCCATCTATGTCATTCCGGTCTCATATGGGGTGCTGCTGCTCTCATATGGGGTGCTGCTGCTGCTCATACTGGGACTTCATCTATTCTCTAGGTGCACAAAGGATATATCTGTCATATGACAGCTTTCAAAACAGTCTTGCTGCCTCTGAAAACATGTGCTAAGAGACCATGCAATCAGCTGTTGGGATGTGATATAACATTGTTTTTAAAACCAGTTATCAGTGTAAATAGTACAATGTCAGCTGCCTGTTAGATTTCATTTCAGTCTACAAATATTACTAAAAATAAGCTCTCCACTTTCATAGGAGGCAGATGGACTTGCAGCTTGTCATATTTCTCCCATACTCAGAAAATGCCTCTCCTTTCAGTGATTCAGCCAACGTGCTTCATTTGTTGATGGTCAGTGACATATTTCTCTTTACTGTATTGCCACTGCCTTGCATCTTACAGCTCACAGACCTTTACAAGGCATAAGTAAAACAACTTTTAATGTTTAATTTCAAGACAAGCACTGCAAGACTGCTAAATTCATAAAACAGAGCACCATAACTCTACTTATGCTTGAATATTGTTTCACAATTTACCTCCAACCACAACCTGATACAGAAGCAGAGTCCAGTTTAAAAGTAGATAAAGTGGAATATTAAAAACAATGGAAGTGAAAAGGAAACAAAGGAGTCCAAGGGCATTCCTACACCCTGAGGTTTCATTTTTAAGAGACATTTCAATTTCTGGAGGGGTTTTTATTACTGTCAGAGCTTCTCAGTATTATAACTACATACGTATGTCTCATTAAATAAAATTGTTTCAGAGGATAATGATTTTTGTTTCAACATCAGATGTCATCCAGTTTGACAAGAGGTACTTCAGCCCATCAACCAAGGCCATGAAAGGCTGAAATCTCACTAGGGAAAGCTTAAGGTCTAGTGAGAAGCACTCTTTAAGGATGCGCACTGATCTTCATATGGCCTATTAAATACTTATGTGTGAAATATAACTTGTTACTATGTATGTACTAAAGTCACACACACATACATATTTATTTGTCTGTCTATGTATCTGTCTTTCTATCTATAAAATAAGCAAAATGGTTTGGTTCGGAGGATTTTCCAGCTTTGCTGAATGTGAATTAGATGTCTCATAACATCCTGCATGCCACGTCTCTTTTGGAGGTTCACCCGCATTGCAATGGCTCTAATTTTGGTACAAGTGCCATGAGGTCACACTATTTATTGTCTGGCATTTTGGCTGCTGCAGTACAGTCGCAAAATTCCCTTCTGGAATAAACGATATTCATGTTTCTGCACTGCTTCACTGCACAAGTTCAATATTGTGAATCCCATCGTAGACCTTCCACTTCTTAGACTCCTGCAGCCTGCAGTCAGGCTTCTTCATCTGATCCATTCTTCATACAGTGAACAATTCCCATATTCTGCAGAATCCACACTGTTACGGCAACTCTATCAAAGTACTGTCCACCTGCTCCAACACGTACAGTTAAATGATCTGCTTGTAAATGTGCTGATGCTGAAATACAAGGAATGCTGCAACCCGAATGGAAAGGCATGCACTCCTTCTCTCATCTTAGGAAATCCAAGTGGGATCACAGACAGCACAGGCACAGGTCTGCAGCCTACATGCTGAAAACAGCAGGTCCACAACTCAATATACATTGTAGTGATGGAAACTACAATGAATTTTGATGACATGCATATTCCAGCAGTTGACACTTCACAGTGTATGACTATTGTCTGAATTATACAACTATTTTACAAAGGGAAGGTTAGTCTCACACAAATGCATCACAATTTTTAGAGTACTAAAACTGAGGTATTCGTTAACTTTTATAACTTCGAGTTAAATTACACGACTAATAACTTACTGTATTTTGGGAATTTCTCTTAAGTGTACCTCATTTTGAGGGAGAGCTCCTGTTTTTATTTTCACACTGAAGAAGTCTATCATATATTCAGACTTAAAATTGTTAGCAACATGTCCAGGGTAAATAACGACACATATATGCTGTTCATCAAAACAGCACATTGTAAGCATAAAACAAAGTATTTTATCCATACTATGAACTTCCTAGTTGAAGTTATTAACTGTTCCACATTTTGTCTGTTTCCGTATTCTCAGAGGTACTGTTCCACACGTGGAAAACTAAAGTCTGAGAGCTATCTGTGCTTTCTGTTGTAAGGAAAGAGAGTCAAGCCCTACAGCTTTGAATTCACTTGGACTTCAGTTTCAGTCCAACAGCTCCATATGTTCTGTTACCACAACATGAAACATATCTTGTCATGCAATATTAACTGCTAGCATGTCTAATGCTAAAACTAGTTTGCCACACCTATTTCTTTTTAAAAGAGAGGAGAATTTCCACATTTGTGTAAACACAAGTACTTGTATACAACTGGAAGTCCAATCTCATTTAAATAATTAAATGGTTTGGAAGAATATTTTAGAATTAGATTACTGTCAGGTAAACTGGCTTTCATCCTGCCAAAAATATCTGCATTATTAAGGTTATTTTGCAGAGATCAATTCCTGTGAATAAGCTGGGCACCTGAACAGACATACAGGCTGTTGACACAGTATACAGAGTACTGCCCACACTGTAGAATCGATCTTGCACTTTTAAGAAAACAGTTTGTGGGACTTGATACTATTTGCTCTAAAGGTTTGGCTATACATGATTACAGCACTATGTCTGGGACAGATTTTTCTTTTCGTATTTTTTTTTTGGCCTGTTGTACGCCAGCTTCACTGTAGACCAGCTGACCATGTGATGCTACTCCTTTGTTCACTGCCTTAGCACCTCAGCTTTGTCCTGTTTAACTAAGTTTGTGTAGTCAAACCCAGCATTAGCCTCATCATGAAAACATTTATTATTTATTTATTTAACATTTGTTTATTGTGAAAGTCCGACTCGGAGTGAAACCAATTTTCAGCAGAGGCCAGGGGAGAAACACTCCAGACACATGTCTTTATAATGTGAGAGAAAACCTACACAAATGCAGGGAGGACATGCAGACTTCGCACAGAAGGCACCCCAGCTAAGTATCGGACTGGAGAACCTCTTGTTGTGAGACAACAATGCAACTGCTGCACCACTGCGCCGTCGATTACCTACATTACCCATGATATTTGCAAAGACTGCAAACATTTCAAGTGTCCTGTGTAGTTGCCAGAAAAGTATTATCACTTTTTATACCCATGTGTAATGACCTCGGGGGTTCTCCTCTCACCATTCCTAACTTTTCTCCAGTGATCCAATGCTTAGCTTCTATATTCTGCTGCAAAAATACTTCATTAATCCATGGGATGAAAACCTTGCTGATATTTAGTGATGCTACTTTTCCACCAATAAATCTGTTGTCTTTACCTGAAAACAGGATATGAAACACATCATATAAGTGTTTTGGTTATATTACAGCATTAAGCTTGGTTGATAAGCTATCCTTTCCTGTGCTCATTCTTGGACACACTGCCTTCCCTGTTTGTCTTTGACACTACTAACATAACTCCTTGCCATCTTATCTTTATATTTATCTAAATGTTCTAAATGTTAGCTTTCTTGCCCTTTCTTCCTGTCACACTATTACATGTCAGAATAATCTAAAAACAGTTATCTTGGTGCTGGACTCTGGCTGCAGGGGATTTGTTTCTACACACTGGCACATATAGAAAATGAACTTTATTGTCAAACTTAGTCTGTTCTGTTTTTGTCCAGACTTGTATCTTATTTACCTCATATGAAATACAAATTTAGGGAATTATCAAGTTATAGTATTATAAAGATGTTTGCCAGATGTTCAATTACATGTGCTGCCAAGCTATGGCTCCTGTGAGCTGAGAGAAAATGAGAATGGGACAGCCGTTGAAGTTTAAGGGAAGGCCACAACTGAGCATTGTACGCAATGGTGCAGAGCATGAAAATGGTTAAAAATGTACACAGCATGAAAATAATGCTGCATCAAGTTCATAACATGACTGCGATAAGCCACATGTGGCATCGCTTTCTGGGTTAGACTTGTACAGCAGTTAGACATCTTCTGGTAGGGCATGAGCTTGCCTGCTATGTCATGGCCATCTGCAAAAGTCTGGCTGTAAAAGATGACATAACGTGTTATCTTCTGCTCTTTTGGAAATGAATCACTGGCAAAGTGTTTTTACAATCTTCCATTATGTACAAAGGGAAAAGAATGGTTATTGCCTGATTAAATTCATCTGGTAACCAAGAAAATTCCTGCTTTTATGTATATATTCTGCATATATCACTGTAATCACTATGTATAACACTGAATCTACTTTTGTACCAATTAATGTTTAATATTTTCTGTGTCTACGTTCTTGTCTGAGCTTTTCTCCTCCAGCCTGTACTGAAAATGGGCTCTTTTAGGACCAGTGGACTTTCCCGGTAAACAAATGCAGTACATAAAATAAATAAATTAATAAATGTCCACTTATGGAAGAAAAATGGAAATGGTAGGAACTAAATGGGTGGTTCCTGTAATTAAGCCCCAGATAACTAATTCATGGCCATGTCCTTTATTCTGGCTACAAATAAGCATCTAAGATTAAGGAGAGTGCCTACACAGCAGTAACATTGATTCCATTAAAAGGAACACTGTTGCAGTCCATTTATAATAAGAAGGAGAAAGTGGCGTAACTATGAGAGGCGAAGTGAGGCAATTGCCTCACTTTGGGCTGTGCTGGTAAACTCAGAACTGACAGCATTGCATACTAAATACTAAGAAAATATGAGCATCCTTGAGAATAATGCAAGCCGTATGCAATGGAGTCTAGGAAACGAGAAGTTTTGTTAATGTCACAATTATTGTCTATTTATTTATTTTTGTTTCTTTTCAGATACAGTTCTAGAAAGACTGTGTCATTTTTTTTGTAAATGAGATTGACCAGGAATGTGCTTTCAGAAATGTGATAATTGACGTTTTAAATGTTGCATGATGATCTCACGGGACTTTTTCAGGTAGGTGTTTGGATTGTGGGCTTGCTTGCTGTTGTTCAGTCACGGATCGGTCTGTTTGTTCAGGTGCACGGATCAGTCTGTAGCTTGCTTGCTGTTCGCTTGGTCTCGTGGATCAGTCTGTGGCTTGCTGTTGGGCTGGGCTAGGTAGGTGAAGGGCTGTGTGTTGATCTGTAGTATTCTGGTTTTAACACTGTGCTGGGAGATGTTAGGAATATGCATATTTTCGTTGAACTGGACTTATCAGAGCTGGACAGTTCTGTGGTTACTCACCATTGTACAGGTACCGAATATATTACAACTTATTGTTCACTAGTATATGTGCCATGTTAAGCTGAACAAATGGTACGGGATCGCTTAAAGAAGGCTCTTGAAGAAAGAATTTTAGGGGTTAGAAGAACAATGATTACTGCCTTTCTCTGTTATGTTGCACAGGTATGTATGTATCGCGGACGGGGAGATTGGGCGCCAAAGCGCAAGCAGTCTGTTGTGTGGAAGAGGTATTGCTGGAGGGCTAACCACCATCTTACTTAAGTTACTTGAGCAGGTGGAAGAATTGTTTTCTACACTGTTATACTTAACTTCTGATGTGGTTCCAGCAGACTGGAAAACTAGCATAACAGCGGTCTGGATTTATAAGGTCTGGTCTGGAGACTCTCAAGGTTGATGAGTCTTTAATAAAGGATTTTTCTGTATTTAACTTGAGCTTCTGTCCTTTTGGCATGCTTTAGTACTGTTTTGCTTATTTGGTGTTTTTTACTTGTTCAGCTTGCTCGCCATCCTTTTTGCTTATCAGGTTGTTAATTCCACACTAATGCTTCTTTGGTAAATTTGAAACAGTTAAATGAGTTTGGTGGATTGTATTTGTATTGCATGTTATAAAACCATAAGTACCTTAGCTAAGGGTATGCAGTCTAAATCATTAGATTCAACTGTCAATTTACATGTGCACTTTAACATGCTGTCACATCTCTGCAGTGTGACTCCATGTAGGCCGCATGCCTTTACTACAATATAGTATTGCTGCTTTCTTCTTTTTCTTTATTATACATTACAAAGGTAGTGGTTTGATGGGGTGGGTGACAGAGTGGGAGTTGCAAGGGCATAGCCAGCATGTTTTTAGGTGAGCTTTTAGTAAAGTTTTGAAGTGGGTGCATGATGGTATGGAGGTAATTGTGGGTGGGAGGGAGTTCCATAATTTGGCTATGGTGCAAGAGAATAGTGCTTCACCAACAGAGTTATTCTGTCATAGATGGTCCCATGCAAAGCACTGGCTTGCCACACCTGCCCTGCTTCCTTCTACTGTGCTTGTAGCTTGCTGATATCATTGTGCATGTTGGTCTACCCTACTTGCTTTCCTTCATTATTGTCTGTTACTGCCTGCTTTCTTGCATTTTCTCTCCGATGACACTGTATTTATATACCATTTTTTCTTTGATTCCTGTCCTATGCTCTCACAACTATTAAACCCAAATCCCCAGATTTCCTATGCATTCCATAACATCCTAGGACAGTGGGACAGGAAGGCAAGAGTTATGGACTGCGTCCATCATCAACCGGGGATTAGATTTTCCACATAATCATAACATCTCCTTCTGCTGGCCAGAATGCACTGTACAATGCAATGTTTCTGGCTGTAGTAAAACAGCATGCTTCTACAGTCAATAATTGCAGCAAGAGTGCAGGTATACACCTCGGTGAGCTTGTATCTCCAGAGTCTGTAGGCATGCAACTCTGAGACTTTTCCAAGGGCAGCTGTTGAGAAGACACTCAAACTACACCCTTTCATGGGATGGGTAAGCCAACAACAGCTACTCACTGTCATTCCTCCCCAGTTGACTCTTTCATTATCTGAGCAGGTAACTGAACTCAGGTTATCTGAAGTAAAAGGAGGGCCAAACATAAAGCTGGCATCTCTCTGCTCTGTGTACCAACATGTTTTCTTTTTGAATGATTTAAAAATACTTTTCTTTGAAATTTACTATTTAGTGATTCAGGCCAATAGGATCTTAAAGACAGTGGTAGTAGAAAATGGACACCCAAATGGGTGCTCCTATATATAAGTGAAGTGGGTGTCAATGTTAAAGCTTTACCCTTTCTAAATGATCGGACAATGAGTAAATATAAGTTAATGGAACACATAAAGAGCTATGTAACGGCAATTCAAACTCTTTGCTTCCTTAAACTTATTAAAATATATGATGGTATTCCAACCGTTTCATGGGAACCCTAACTTAACAATTGGTAGTCAATTGATAGATTTAAAGAAATTCTTAATTAAGGAGTTAACTGTACTTGATTTATATCCTTTTCTAGGGGTAGTAGTACATGATATTCTAAAAGAAATGGAACTTCCTATTTCCTATTTAATCATAGTAAGACAGTTGAAAGACTTAGCTATAAACTATTTTAATAACTTTGAAATGAAAGAGGAGGACCTAATCACTAATCTGTGGGAAGCGCTGTTGCAGGATAGAAAATATATAACCGCAGCATATAAATTGATAAAAGCGAGGAAGTACAACAAATACATTCTTTTATCGAGTTACTGGAGGGAGAAATTGATATTGTCAGATGACAATAAGATATTGGAGGCATTCAGTACAACATTAAAGTCAGTATCCTTCAAAAATTGATTTGCTGATGATTTTCAACAACGCATATTATACTCGTCTCACTCTTCACAAATTTGATCCGAAGAATTCACCTAAATGCCCACATTGTTTAGATCAAACAGCGGATTTGCTTCACATGTTCTGGAGTTGCAAGTGTATTTATAAATTGTGGAATTCACTTAAGTTACAGTTACAAAAAATGGGCTACCAAAACTCAACACTCTCTTGGGAGTTTATGATTCTTCATATTCCCCCCGGAGAATTTAGGTAAATCAAAAAGGATTGTAATTATGAATATTTGTTTATTAATGAAATTATATATAGCCAAAAATTGGTTGAACCCAGACCAGACATCGTGGGAAAATTTCAGATTGGTGGCTATACAACATATCTTAGTGCATAAACTCTTAATTAGCAACCACAAGAAAAATATCAACAATATAAAAATATGGGAGCAAATTTTCAATATTGTTGCCTATCCACTTTACTTAGAGTACAATGTAAAATCAATCTTAGATTAGATAGAGGAGGTAGAGACAATACAGTTTGTTGGCTTGATTTGTTATTGTGGGTTTTCTTTTTTTCTTTCTCTCTTTTTTTTTTCTTTTTTGATTATTAGTACTGTACTTATGACCAATATATGAGGTTGACATATAATGTGAAGTTAACCTATGGAAGCATTTTGTAAATATTGTACATTTATTTATTTATTTTACATTTGTTAACCGGGATGGTCCGACTGGATACATGTCCTTTTTCAGCGGAGGCCCGGGGAGAAAAGCTCCAACTACATAGTGTGTGAATTTGTAATATGGTTGTGAAAAACAATAAAAAATGTTTATTGAAAAAAAATAAAAAATACTTTTCATTGCTTCATGCTGTACTACTGTACATTTTATTTTTGTATTGCATTACTCTAGTTGTTATCACAGAACTGCAGTTTGCTCTAGTGTTCTGTTTTGAACAACTGAACTTTGTTATTTGGCATACGTTGTCATTTGAATTTATTTCTCATTGGGTTATTTACATTTGTCTAAGTCAATATTTTTGGCATAGTTGCTGTACTGTAGTTTCCTGCATTTTAAAAACTCAACTCTTTATATTTGCTACTTCAAATTCAGTGCATATAGTGTGTGTGTGTGTGCGCACACGTGCACGCGTATATGATCTTTCTTACATTTTTTTCTGGAATAATAAAACTACATGCACATTTTTATTTCTAGAATAATCAGAATTTCATCTCGATGGCTTGGGTTCCCGGGGAGGGGATGTTGGGGCACCTAGGAAAAGTTTGCCTCAGGGCGCTTCTGACGTAGTTACGCCACTGAGGAGAATGTAGTACACAGTTCTAAGTAGTGCATTGGCTTCGCAAGGTGCTCTTAGCAGATACATGCTTGAAGAAGTTTCCACCGATAACACCTGCCCTTGTAAAGTGCACTGTCACTTCCATGGGTGTCATAGCAGAAAGGTGACCCAGATGGCCAGCCATTTGGACATATTTTTTTTAAATTCTGGTCTGCACATTTCTCAGGTATGAAGGACACACTATCTGGTCAGCTTGCATGGAACGTTTAATTATGTTACTACAGTAAATGAGCTGCATGTATCCTTTCTCCTTTGTTCCCAGTCTTGGGTAAAATACTGGTCGGTAAATGGATTCCTTTAAAAAGATCTCAAAGGTCACCATAATCATGAAGGAGTAGTTAGTTTTTAAGAGTATCCTTTTCTTTGTGAAAAACATTGACATCCAGATCATGCTGTGTTCTGAATCACACCTGTGGTACTAGCTGTGTGGACTGCCTTGTCACTGTTTGAAAGGCAGAACACACTGCTTTTTTTTTTCCACTGTAAAATAATTGTGATGTCAAATCTGTGGTACTTAGTACCATATTAAACACATTAAATGTAAGAAAACTACTTTAATAAGCAAGAAAGAAAAAAATATTTCTTGCTTAGTTGAAAGGATTTTTTTATATGTAATGTTTTCTGTTTATTGATTGATTGATTGATTGATTGATTGATTGATTGATTGATTAACATTTGATTACTGGGAAAGTGTGACTGGGTAGGTGGCTATTTTCAGTGAAGGCCCAGGGAAAAAAGCCCCAAAGTATTACAAGAACATTTTAAGAACAATGAGTTTGCAATTTTCAAAAATTATTACAAAAATATCTACAGTTTAAACAATTATATCAAATCAGATTTAATGTGAAAGCTAATAATAACTGCAACTTATATGATGATGATTTAATATTTAGAGAAATTTTAGCAAGTTTATAGAAATGAGTGGTAAGTTAGTATAATATAGGAATTGCAATATGAAGCTGGAGAAAATACAAGGTTCTAGCATATTTAGAAAGACAGTCGGGGGAGATAAATTGACGTAAGGAAGTGAGAGAAGACTGGAGATTAAGAAGGTATGAAGTATGAATAGATCCTTGTTCATATTTAGGGATTTACTTTATCCTGGGGATGAACATGAACATGAACAGAGACAGATTTTGGATAGTAAGCCTTACAGATTGATTATAAAGGACTGGCGGTAGGGTATTAACCTGATGGATATAGGCAAGCAGCTCCAGGGTTTAGAGAAATGGTATGAGTACAGACTATGCCCAGCAGATCTGATAGGTATGTGGACAGAGAAAATAATTTTGTCATTGGAACATAATGGCCAAATGGGAACACAGTTGTGTAGAATAGCATTTAGTGCAGGGCAAGAAGATGGATGTTGTATAATCATATAGGTGGTAAGGAGCTGTGTATATGTTACTCAATGTGGTAGTTCTAACCAAATTTAGGCTTTTTGCGCTACGCAATGGGGTTCTGGAAGGGGTATTTGCTACAAATTTAGTCACTTTATTAGAGAATTGTTCAAGTTTTGATATTTGTGATGCCTGGAGGCTAGTAAGGATGGGAGTACCATAAAGTAGTGAGAACAGGTAAGTAGTAACAAGTGTAGATTTAGTTGCATTGATGCAAAAGTTTTTGGCTCTATAGAGCATCTCTAGGTTTTGATGATTTTTTAAGCAGTTTTGTATATGCAGGTCAATTTTAAGATCACCATCCACCATCATCTTTAATAATTTGCAATGAAAAATTAATTAAATGGTTGTATTAACAGAGGATTTTTAACTTTGGTTTTTCATGAGAGAGAGATTTGGGGAGAAAAAAAGAAGCACAAAAACTAAAACAAAAAAACGGCAACTTGAAACCAACCACAAAGAAATTTTAATGAAGTGCTTTTCGTCCAGTAAATCACTCGAATTTCATCAAATACAAAAAACTTTTAAAACAGTTTAAATATGCCTCCTCATAATCACATGATTTCCCCCATTCACTTTAAAGGTACAGAGAAAAAAAATGTCTCGCTATATATATATATATATAAAACAACACATTAACAAGAATATATATATCTATGCATAATGCTATAAATATAAACATATATATATATATATATATATATATATATATATATAAGTGTAAAATAATATATATTAAATAATAAATGTGGTGTATATACATGTGTATGTATGGGTCTACTTGAAAACACTGACACACCAAATCACCAACGACGAGAACACCAAGACCGGAAGATTGACAACTGAGATGACCGACAGTTAAAAAGCCCGATGCTGAGAACACCGACATGTTAAGGTAAGTGTGTGATAGTGCAGACTTTAGGGTTAGGGGCGGGTTAAGTGAGTTAGGGTTAGGGTGTGAGTTAGGTGAATGTGCGATAGTGACGGACGTTAGGGTTAGGGTTTGGGTTAAGGTTGGTGCATAGATAGTTGTGTATGTAAGGTTTAGTGTAGGTTTGTAAGGGTTTTGGTGTGCTTGTGCTGTGTGTGTGTTTTTCGGAAAAGGTATTTGTTTTGTGTTGATTGTTGGGATTGTGGTTTGTCTGGCATGTGACGTTTCATGCTTTTAAATTGTAGGTCATCTCAGTTGTCGATCTTACGGTCTTGGTCTTCTCGTCGGTGTTTTGGCATGTCGGTGTTTTCAAGTAGACCCGTATGTATGTATGTATATATATATATATATATATATATATATATATATGTGTGTGTGTGTGTATATATACACACATATACACACAAAACTACCTATCCAGGTTTTTCAATTTCAGCAAACAATTAATGGAACACAACTCATTATGCCCTGGGTAATTATATGCATTTAAATGTAACTGACAAAATAATTCCGGTTTATCCAATTTTAAGCTAAAAGGACCACCTCTTACACCATAAACCACCCGATCAATTACTCTAAACTTAAAAAAGTGGTCCTGATTGTTAACAATATGTCCAGCTAAAGCGTTATCATGTTTTTTCTTTGTTATACTATACAAGTGTTCATAGGCTCGTTCCCTAGGTCTACGCTTAGTCTTGCCAATGTAATAGCTAGAGCATTCTTGACACTTAGGCAGATATATGACCATCTTAGAATTACAATAAAATTTCCGGGTGGTACTAAATCTCACATTATTTAAAAAAAAAAATTTTCCTGTCTCCATATATTTACAGTAAGGACATCCCTCACATTTAAACATGCCTGAATTTCTAATTAAACTCTCATTTTTGCATTCTAAGATGTTCTTGAGATTGGGCCCCCTCTTAAAAATGAATGTAGGATGTTCACCTATTTTTTCTCTAATGCAGGAATCATCAGTTAATAACCTCCAATTCTGTCAGACAATACATCTTAGATAAGTTGCATTTAATGAAAAAGGTGTAATAAAACTAATGCTAAAGTTGGTCTTCACAAAGGTTTTGTGTCCAATATTATCGCTGACAATGTCAATCCTAGGGATATTACTTAAAATGGGTTTATAATGCTCACTCTCTCTCTTAAGTGTAACTTTTTCTATAAGTGTGTCTAATAAGCCCAATGGGTACCCACGTCTACTGAACATGTTCCTTAAATTAATAACTGCTAACTTGAAGTCCTCTTCTAATGAAACCATCTTGGAAACTCTAACTAACTGACCCTTAACGACTGATAGTTTTTGATGAAAAGGATGGGAAAAATGAAGAAATGCATTGGAATATGTGTTTTTCCTGTACATATTTTGGCTAAATATCTCCCATTACTATGATCTTTTCTGAGCTCTACGTCTAAGTAAGAAATAATATCAGGATAGAAAGTATACGTAAACTGTAGAAACTCAGTGGTACTATTCAAGTAGTGGATAAACTTGATTATTCTTAAAAAGAAATTCATGTTCCCAATATGCCATAACTAAGTTTGCAAGGCTGCCACCACAGGGGGATCCCATTGCTACTCCACTTTTTGTAAGTAATAATCTCCCTTAAAAATAATATAATTATTAGTAAGAATTATGTCCAAAACTTTCAATGCTAAAGCCACCTCATCCATTCAATACCTAAGCTATATGGAATTGATGTATATAAATCCTTCACATCCACTATTAGGAAATTATACCCTTCATTAAATTCAAGATTGTTGATACTCTGTAGAAAAGACCAGGAATCCTTACATATATGTTTTTCAGTTTCTAAGAATTTTTTTCAGAATACTGTCAACTACCTTTGGGCTAGCGTATGTGATAGAATTTCTACCATCTACAATGGGCCTTAAAGGAGGATTGTTCAGGTCCTTGTGTATTTTTGGAAAGCCGAAAATTACAGGTATTAAGATAGATAGTTGAACAAATCAACATCTATTCTTGCTGCTATAAAGAAGTCATTAATGTTTTTCCTTGTTCATTGGTATGGTTTATTTACTTCATTTAGAGAAACCTCTTCATAGATGTTAGACCCCAAAATCAACCTCATTCTATCATCATAATTGGCTAAATCCATAAAAACAAGACCTCCCCTCTTATCTGATTTCATCATGCTTACTGGGGATGCCCTGAGATTTCTTAAAAGATCCCACTGGTTTTTATTCAAGTTGCTCAATCTAATGGAATAATCAGCTAAAAAAGCCCAAAAATCCATCTCACACACTCATTCAAAAATAGCAAGGGAAGGATGTAGTGGTAGATTAAAAACACTAGAAGTCATGTATTCATTGCTAGCAGTTGACGATGAGCCAAACATAATATTTAAATTCACTTTGCTTATGAAAAGTTTCAAATCAGATATTGCTTTTCGTGTAGGAACAAATGTTAACCCCCTTGTTAAAAGATCGACCAATAATGGATCAGCAGTAAAGGAGGAATAATTATAAACATTAAAACCCCCTTTGGTATTTTTAACAATTAACAACAAGCTTCATCACCAATTTGATCATTATTACAATTTTTAGCTGTTAAACAGCTTAGTCCTTCAGTAGTTAAGTCATTGCAAGTATTTTCTGTTACCTTGTTCAACTATTTATCAATGCATGCAACCTTAATACCGGTAATTTTCAGCATTCCAAAAATATACAAGGACCTGAACAATCCCCCTTTAAGGCTCACTGTAGATGGGAGAAATTCTATCACATATGCTAGCAGAAAGGAAGTTGACAATATTCTGAAAAAAATTCTTAGAAACTGAAAAACATATAGGTTCATAGATTGGTACTAGGCTATTGGCCCTAGGGCCTATACAAGCCTAGCCATAACAATTCCCTGGCTATTTCTTCCCACACTATTTACTTCCCTGGACCCCTGTCTAGCAGGGCGACTGACATGATCCCTGGGATGAATTTCCTTTCTCCCATCCAATCGTCAAGGTTCCTTTTGAAGAGGGCCAAAGAGGCACTCTGCTTGACATGTATGGGCAGTCTATTCTGGGGTCTGGGGAGTCTCTGGGTCAGGAACTTACTCCTCCAGCATATTTTGTTTATTGTGATGACAAGGTTTAGATCCCTGGAGTGTGTGGTTCTGAGGGATTGGGATTTCTTTAAGTGTAGCATGTCCAACAGCTCTGGGTTTGACATGGCCTTGTATGTTAAGCAGAGATCGCCTCTGAGTTGACGATATGCGACAGAGTACAGCTGGAGTTTTTTAAAGCAGTCAGCATAGGGCATCTGCTTTAGGCCTGTGATTCTTTTAGTAAGGTATTTCTGTAGCCTTTCCAGTTGTTGCAGATGTCTTGAGAGGTACATACCAAATTGGGTGTTGTATTCTATAATGGGTCTAATGAGGGATGAGTACAGTGGGACAATGACCTTCTTTTTTCTGGATGAAAAGCTATTAGTTATGAGGTGTGCCACATAGAAGGATTCCCTGACTGTTGTGGCGATGTGGTTATCAAAGGTGAGATCACTATCCACCTGTGTCCCTATGTCTCTTATCACACTTTCGGTGTTTAGTGTACTGCCACCTATGTGGTAATTCACAGGTACATGTTTTTTCCCAAAGGGGATAACTATACATTTCTTGGCATTGAGCTTGAGCCCATGTCTCTGGCACCAAGCATCTGTTTCTGTAAGGCCCTTTTGTAGAGTATCCATATCATTTAGGGATTCAATAATGGCTCCCAGTTTGCAGTCATCTGCGAACTTTGTTAGCCAGAGTCCCTTAGTGCTGGCCTGTACTTCAGAGAAGTAGATGCCAAACAAGAGCAGTCCCAGAACTGAACCCTGAGGTACTCCACTTGTCACTTGTCTGGAGCTGGATTTGGAGTCAGCTACTTTTACAGTGTGGGTTCTGTCAGTAAGCCAGTTGGCAACCCATTGAGTGATGTATGTATTCCTGGTCTTTTCTATAGAGCATCAACAACCTCAAATTTAACAAAGGGCATAATTTCCTAACAGTGGATGTGAAGGATTTATATACATCACTTCCACATAACTTAGGTATTGAATGGATTTCCCTAGTTTTGAAGGAAAAGGGGGCATCTTGTTCTGAGGTGGCTTTACTAGTGGAACCTTTGGACATAATTCTTACTAATAATTATATTATTTTTAAGGGAGATTATTACTTACAAAAAAGTGGAGTAGCAATGGTATCCCCCTGTATTGGCATCTTTGCAAACTTAGTTATGGCATATTGGGAATATGAGTATCTTTTTAAGCTGTTAAAGCTTCCTGAGTAATTTTTTGGAGATATGCCAGGTTAATATGAGTGTGGAGTTATCTGCGTATTGTGTTAAGGAGGACTGTTGTGTGGATGTGTGGAGGTGATCAGTGTAAATGTTTAAGAGGAGGGATCAAGGATAGAGCCTTGTGGTTCACCGATGGTGATTGGGAGGTATGGAGAAAGGGTGGAGTGCCATTCTACTGACTGAAACCTTTTGGGTACATTGATTTTGAACCACAGATGGGTGGACTGAGACCCACCCCTATTCTGAGCACTAGGCAATTGTTGACCAGCCTGACAGCTGACAGAAATGTAACCCCCTCATGAAATAACTGCTAGATGGTGTTAATATGTTAATGACAAAAATGAAGTCTCAAGCTGTAGAAATTAATCTTCTGAGGCTGGAAAAGGTGCAACTTGACCTTCAAGAGCAACTTCCTTGAAGAGTTGATTCTGGATGTTGAAATGGAGGTTGTGGAGACAAACAGGTGTACCTTAACCATTAAATATGCTAATCTTTGACCAAACAGTTCAGATCAACATTGCAGGATCTGAAGGATAGTACAAGAAGATGGACTAGCCTACTTTCTTCCACATCAGTAGTGAAATCTATTCCACTTAACTAAACATGTCTGAAAATATTGGGTGGGCTCACTTCCTGTATGAAGCACACAACTTCAGTAGACAACAGCTGTCTGTGAAGTATTGATTTGAAAGCTTCTGAGACATTAGTTTGAGTTCTTTGGGAATGGGAAGCCAAGGATCCTCCTTGCGGAATTAGCAGCTTGCTACGTAAAAGAGCACCTATCAGTTATTTTTTGAACACGTGTGTCAACTGGGAGATCCAATCCCAGTATAGGCCACAGGGTGCTTCCATGTTGAACCTTCACCTTTTTTTTCTCTTGCATTTAGTAACACCTTTACAATTAGGGAATTGAAAGAAAGGTGCATAGTAAGTCTGGATTCACATGACTGAAAATGTGTTTGCCATTACAACTGCAGAAGAATAATTTCCTGAGCTGGTGTTTGTTCTGTAATGTGAAAAGGCCTATGCCTGGACTGCCAAATAGTCTTGTGAACTTCAGAAAGGCGTCCCTGTCCACCCTCCATTTGTATGAAAGCATGACTTAATTTCTTCACTGATTTGTTAAGGAATGCTGTTGGATGGGAATGAAGACTGTTGAATCTGTAGGTTGAATGTAGTCATTCAGAGAATCATGGTTAACTTACAGGGTGATTATGAGTGTTTCCTCCCCTCCCCCACTTGTGGTTGTACCACATCACTGTATTATTGTCTATCACTATCTGAAAGGCCCTGGAATAAGAATTCACAGAAAGACCACTGTGGCATCTTGGCTCACCATCATCTCCTTCAGGCTGATATGATTCCTACACTGCTTTTTGTAGAATCTACAAGTCACTATAAAGTGGACCATGTGGGTCCTCATGCACACTTTGATGCATATGTTGATCTGGTTCCTGATTGGTGACCAGTAGCTCCGGGTTGCTCTTCCCTTGCTAAACTTACCACCTCACTTCCTTTACTATAGGAAGTATTAGAGGATAGATATTCTAAAGACTTCCTGTGATGATCCTAGATGCTCACTGAGTAACAAATCAGCAGTATTGCAAGTGGGACTGTTGGGATGGATGAGAATATGAAATCCAGGGCTTGAGAATGATTCCTGCTGTTAGGCGAGTCCTCTAGGAAAAAGTCACCAACTGCCTTGATCCTTTCTTAAAGCAAAGGAATCCTACAAGCCCTTGTGTCTAAGATGACACTCAGGAAATCCTTCAGCTGGGAAGACACTTGTTAACACTCAAAGAGATTTACAAACTTTGGAAACAATTAATGAAAAGCCCTTGAGTAGACCTGAAATAGGAAGTTTTTCATCTACAGATAAAAGGGGATCGAAAAGTATTCAGATTAATTGCAAGACAATAAACTGAGAGGTATCTGGTTAGTTCCCTGTTGTTGAGTGTTAGTTATTCATTTATTTAATTGTCTTTATTGACCTGGAAACATCTGACTGGATAAAACCCATTTTCAGCAGAGGCCTGGGGAGAAAAGCTACACATTTAACTTACACATGATGCACATTTATAATTGCAGGGTAAAATATCTGTACAGTAACTTTTTTACTTTATTTAAACAATTTTTAAATATTTCCTACATGAATATAGCATTTTAACACAAAAAACAAGAGTGAAATTAGCACATATTAGCTAACTAATAGAAAAATTTAATGCAATAACAGTTAAAAGTATTTATATCATGATGGCTGTAGGAAAAAGTTCAAACTGGGGTGTTTTGGAGGTTAATAATCGTTTACAGACAGACAAGTAATAATATGGCTTAAAAATTAATGATAAGAGAAAATGAAAGGAGAAATTATGGAAATGAGCAGGATAAATGTAGAGAGGAGGATTTGTAGTTAGTTGTGGGGTGTGAGAGAAGGAAGAAGAGTAATAGTTTAGGAAATTAGTGATGTATGAGGAGGAGTAACAAGGTACAAAAGACTGGGAAGCAAACTGACGCTAAGCATTGGAGAAAAGCAGCAAGAACAGAGTCATCTTTGCCATATGTGCTGAAGCAATGTTTTGAAGCTATTTAAGTTTTCTATCTGTTTTAACTTTGTGGGGATTTCATTCCACAGTTTTGACACATAATGGGACTAGAAAGAATCTCCAGCAGTATTGAATGTCTCACTAATACACAGTACGAGTATACTTCTGGAGTGAAGATCTCTTGTGGGTGAATAGTAGAGTAGAGTATTTTGTAATACTGGGCATTTGTCTAGAGTGTATAATAGGTTGTAGGCATTGATTAGCTGTGAGTATGTCAACTGGTTTGGGAGTTCAAGCCAGTTTAATTGTTTTAATGCAAAGCAGTGATGTGTTTTATAAGTTTGGTTGGTTGAAATGTAGCTATTCTGTAGTAGCAGAAAACTAGTTTAGTTTTACAGGTAGTACTGATATTTGTAAGAATAGGGGAAGTATATAAGAGAGAAGGAAGGAGGTATGTTGCTGCTAAGGTAATCCTTGTTTTATCTGTCAAGCAGTGTTTAGAAGCAGCCAAGTTTTTGATAAGTTTTCCTGATGGAATGAAGTATGTGGTGATCAAATTGGAGGTTGTCATCTATTATGACTCAATGAAGTTTGGTTTGGTGAATGGTTTCTATTTTTGTGTTATTACTTGAGGTAATATGAAATGTGTGTTTCTGGTTAAAGTGTTTTTCTTGGGGTGAGCATTACGCAGCAAGTTAGAATTTTTTTAGTCATATTTCAATATCAGTGAAAGATTTTTTAGTGATTTTCTGTAATTATCTTATGGATGACACAGGGCAGATAAGGGTTGAATCATTAGCATATTGTACTACATGAGCGGAAAGTGTTGTAGAGGTGTGGTTTATTTATGAAAACATTAAACAGAAGGGGGCCGAGCATTGACCCTTGTGGAACAACAACAGAGATTGGTTTTAATGCTGAATGGTTTTGTTGCCATTTATTATTAATATTTACTATTTTGTTGCCTGCTGACCATTGCATAAATAACTGTGAATGCAAGACAGGGAGAGGTAAGTGAGACCTACAGATGCAAGTTCAGAAAGGAGCTTTTGGTGGAACACTGTGTCAAATGCTTTGGAAAGGTCAAGGAAAAGTGAAGAAATAAGATTATACAAATAATAAAAGGAAAATTCACCCGTCTGCAAAACAAGTTAATGAAATTTACTGAATTACTTCATCTTAGAGATACAAAAATAATTTTCAGAGCCAAATTCATTAATATGTGCACTTTGTTCTCATAGGCATGTAACACAATGCAGCATAGACACAGTTTATATCTCTAATTAACTAGTGGACAAGCTGGGTAAAGTTAAGACTGCAACTTGCTCATTTTCAGATCATAATGCTACCACTTTTGAATTGTCTTTGAACTGTCATAATAATGTTAAAATAAGAACACCAGCTTTTATAACAGGTTTAGAAGAATTTAAAGAAATTTCCTCCTGTACAGAAATTATCAATACAGAAATGTATATATGGGACGCTCTAAAAGCATATCTGTTTGGCAGAATCACTAACTGGCTATCAAATAAAAAAAGCAATGGGACAAAGAATTACATGAAATACAGGGAAAATGTACTAAGTTGAAGTTAGAAAAACAGAAGAATAAAAATAATAACAGAGAAGAGATAAATAAGCTAAATGAAAATACTTGGATATCATAAAACCAAAATCAATCTTGAGAAGTTTAAGATAATTAACTTCTCTACAACCCAAAGTCTATGCACAATCTAGCCAACAAAACAAAATTACTCAGTAAATCCTGTCACATAAAAGAAATGTAATCACATAGAAAGAAAAGAAAAGTAACAGAAATAGAAAATATTCTAAAGGAATTCAGAGATTATTTCAATGAAATTAATTAAAATAATACAGTAATAGATCCAGAGGAAACAATCACAACATTTATTAGAAAAAACATAAAAAGTAGATTATCAGATGACCAAATAAAATTAATTGATTAACCGATTTCTGTGTCTGAACTTCAAACCCAAATTTCTAAACTGAAGTCTAATAAACCACCAAGTAATGATGGAATTATATCTGAACTTTAGAAGCTGTAACCTAAAGAAGCCCTATACATATTACATACGTTTTTTTCTATAGTTAAGGACTTAACTAAAGTTCCTTCTCCTTGGAAATATACCCTTATCTCTCTAATTTATAAACCGACAAGGATCCTACTCATTGCTCTTCATAAAGACCCATTTCACTTCTAAATGTAGATTATAAGCTATTCACGGCAATTCATTCTAATAGACTAAAACACATTCTGCCTTCTATGACCGATGAAGATCAAACTGGGTTTATTTTAAATAGAAACTCTTATGATAAATATTAAAGAATAATTACAATAACAGACTATGCAAATAACACAAATGAGAACTTAACATCAATGAGGCTTGATATAAATAATGCTTTTGACTCAGTCAACTGGAAATATTTTTTGCTAGTTCTAGAAGAATACAAGTTTTCTCTTAACTTTGCACATCTTGTTAATCTCTTCAAAAAGAAAATTAAACTCCACCTCAAATCTCAATGGATGTGCCCCTGCACTAATCCTGACTAATCACTCTATGCCATCAGACAAATCCCTTCATCATGAAACCCTACCCCCCTCTTATCTTACTCACTCTCCCTTTTTCAACCTCCCCCTCAAAAAAATATATATATATTTTTAAAATGTAAATTTTTTTTATGATGTTAACTGTATAACCTTGCTTGTAATTTTTTGGCTCAATTTGTGTGTACTCTGCATATTGTTACCCTTACTTTCTTGTAATATCGCAAATGTACTTCTTAAACTCTGGAGCTTAACTCCTCGGGCCTCTACTGAAAATGGACATGTATCCAGCTAGACTAGCCCGGTCAACAAATGTAAAATAAAATAAAATAAAATAAAAAATCTCTTAATCTTCTCTATACAAATTGCTTTGCCTATGTCAATATAGGTACTTTTACATCTGATTCTATAAAAGTATTAAAAGGAACTAAACAAATATGTCCTCTTTCACCTATGCTTTTTACCCTAGTTATGGAACCTTTTGCTAACTTTATTAGATCAAATGCAGATATAAAAGGTATTAAAATAATGGAGAATTCAAATTCTAAAATTCAGTTTTTTACAGATGACATCTTATTGACATTGAGTCATCATCATCATCATCATCATCATCAGCCTCCTTTTTCCCATTTTTTTCTGCATGAGGTCGGCCCCAGCTCTCTCGATTCAGTGCCACACTCCTGCCTTCTTCAACACTCATGTCTGACTGCCACAGATCTTCTTTCACACAATCCATCCACCTCTTTGCTGGATGCCCTCGTTTTCTCTTACCTTCTTCCTGTCTGTCCCAAATCTTCCTCACCAGATTGTCTTCTGCTTTTCTACATGTGCCCAAACCACTGTAATTTGTTCTCATTGATCTTTTCTGCAATTGGAGCTACTTTGGCTTCTGCTCTTATGTCCTCATTTCTTCGCCTGTCCCGCAGTGTGCATCCTACCACCTTTCTCAGGCACTTCATTTCCATCACCTCTAGCTTCTTCAACTGTTCTGCCTTTACTGCCCAGGTTTCTGTGCCATACAGTAGTACTGGTCATACCACCATCTTGTACACCTTACATTTCAGCTTCTTTGGCATTCTTCTGTCATAGACTACACATGATACTCTGTACCAGTTGACTGAAGCCCCTCTGATTCTAGCTTTGACCTCTTTATTCAGACTACCCTTCTCCCTCAACCACCCCTCCCAGATACTTGAAGCTGTTTACCTATTCCACCATCTTCCCTTCTATCTCTATTCTCAGCTTCCCCAATTTGCTGCCATTACCACAGTCTTATCTGTGCTTAGTTTCCTCTCATGTGCCTTCAGATTTGCATTCCATTCTCCTATCCTTTGCTGAAGTTCTAGCTCAGAGCTGCCTGTACTGCTACATCATCTGCATACAGCAGCTTTGTTGATCCGCCCCTTCAACCTGTTTGCTAATGTAGTCCATCACCAGAATGAACAGCAGTGGGCTCAGAGCTGAACCCTGGTGTACACCCACTCCCACTGGTAACTCCTCTGTGAGACCAAACGCTGTCCTTACTTGAGTCACTGGGTCCTTGTACATAGCCTGGATAAATTCTACCAATGTTTCTGGGACTTCAAACCACTGCTGTACTTCCCAGATCAGCTTTCTTGGGACCTTGTTATATGCTTTCTCCAAGTCTAGGACTGCCCAGTTGGACTCTCTCCTCATCTCTAGCTTCTTCTCAAGTATCTGTCTCAATGCAAACATCGGGTTAATTGTGCTGAACTGCTCATCTCCCATCTTATATTCTACTACTCTGTGTATCCATTTATCAATCATCCTCTACAGAACTTTCATGCAATGTGGTAGGAGTCTGATGCCTCTGTACTGCCCACAGTTGTGGATATCTCTTTTGTTCTTGTACATTGGAATGAGTGTAATTATTCTCCAGTCATCTGAGATACATCTTTCTCACCACACTGCTATTAGTACCCTCAGGAAACATTTCTTCCCTATCTCACCCAGCATCTTCATCATATCTGCTGTGACCTCATCTGAGCCTGCTGCTTTCCCTGACTTCATCTTCCTTAGTGCTGTTCTTACTTCTTCTAGGGTGGGCTCCTCTTCTTCTCTCATTGTAGGCTGTTTCTGGGGAAGTACAGCTTCTGTGGGGTTTTCTTCATTCAGAAGCTGCTGGAAATACTCCTTCCATCTGCCTTTGATGTTCTGTGGACTGGTGAGCAGGTTGTTGCTGGCATTCCTTATGAAGGGTGTCTGACTATCTTCTTTATCTTTCTGTCTTTGCCTTGTGACCTGATATAGTTTCTTTGTGCCCCTTACTGAGTCACTTTCCAGAAGTTGGTAGAGTGCCTCCAATGCCTTATTCTTTGGTATTGCAACTTCTTTCTTAGCTTCTTTGCTAGCCAACCAGTAGTCCTTCCTAGTCTGGTCAGTTTTTTCTATCTCCCACTTCTTCCTGCACTTCTTCTTTCTTTTGATGACTTCCTAGACTTCTGCTTCCACCACGAGCTTTCCTTATGTACCTTATTTCCTTACCTGGCTCGGCCACATATCTTTTCTGTAGTCCTAACACATGCTGTTTTAGGTGCTGCCACTCTTCTTCAACTCCACCTATTTCCTCCTCTTTTTGGGGTTCTAGAGCCCTGAGTAATTCCTTGAACTGCTGTACGTTCTCTTCAGTCAACTTCCAGGTCTTCAGCCTAGTCTCTGTTGACCTTAGAGCCTTCTCTGACCACTGATTGCAGCTGATTGTGGCAACTAATGGTTTATGCTGTGGGCCGACTGTTTCACTGGTGATGACTTTGCAACCATGGATTCTACCCCAGTGCCTTTTCCTTACAAGGAGGAAGTCTACCTGAGTTGCATGTTATCTACTCTTGTATGTGATCTTGTGACTGTCTCTCTTTCTGAAACATGTGTTGGCTACTATCAAGCGATTTGCCAGACAGAAGTCTAGCATGGCCTCTCCTTCTTTATTCCTGTTGCCCTACCCATGTGGACCCATGCAGTCCTCTTATCCTGCTCTGTCTGTCCTGATATGTGCATTCAAGTCACCCATTACCAACACCAATTCATGTTGTCCTGCCTTATCTAGTAGGTCTTGTAACTGCTGTCTGAATGCACTCTTTTCCTCACTATCACAACCCTTCTGTGAGGCATAGGCTGATATTATGAATACTGCCCTGTCATCACACTGGAGTCTGATTGCCGTGAGTCTGTCATTAATTCTGATGATATTCCTCAATGCCTTCTGAAGCCTCTCTCTCACCACAATTCCTACTCCATTTCTAGCTTGTTCCCTATCTGAGTAGTAAAGTCTGGATCTTAAGCCATGTGGCTTTGCTGCACTGCCCTTCCATCTCGTCTCTTGGATACATAGGATGTCTAGCCTCCTCCATATCATCATATTAGCCATATCCAAGCTGCGTCCTGTCAGTGAACCTACATTAAACGTAGCAATTCTCAGTTCATGTTTGGCAGGTTCATTGGTTTTATGTCCAGCTTTCGCTCAACAGAGCTATCCCAGGTAACCCAGGCTGGACAACTAGACACTGGCCAGCCAGTAGCTTATTGACCCAGGGCCGCTGGGCTTTATGGAGGGCACACACTGGCCAATAAGGGCATATATACTCCTCCCACTGTTAGCAAGGGTCCCTGGTGTGGGTCAGAGTAGACGAGTCCTCAACCCACTTATCACCGGTAACTACCCATGCCCATTTTTGGCGACATTAGTCAACATGACCGAACCACTTAGAGACATATTTTACACCGTTGAGTGACTAGCCCTGCCACAGCGCAATCTGTGATCCGTGTTCTCCTATCTTGAGGATACTGTCTTATTGACATTGAGTGATAATAATAAATCTATATCTGTAACTTTTTTAAAAATGAAACTATTTCAAAGAAAATCTGGTTTAAAATTTAATGATAAGAAAAAAAAACTTTAAGTAAGTAAGGGAATATGACTGAGGTTACTTGTGAAACTCCGCTAAGTATCTGAGAGATATATAGTAATGTGTAATGTTTTAACAGTGAAGTAGTGTTTCTAAGAGAAGGTTGAGGATAGTTTATTTACAAGTTAAACAGGCATTCATGAAGCATGGAATCGTATGTTTGCTGTTTTGTTCTGTATAGTGCAAAGTCGGAGTTGATATATTTAAGTAGCAGGAGGTCAGGGGGCATTTATATTTGGAGAAGTGCAATATGGTTTGTTTTTTATTTGTTTCTGTATGTAGTTCTGTTGACATACATTAAATATTGGTTTCTTATTTTTTTCAGTGTTATAAGATTCAAAGTTTAAAGTTTTCAGTGTTTTGAATTTTCATGATTTTGGTCTCAAAGTTTTGAATTTCAGTGATAATGGCTTTCGATGTTCTAAAGTGAATCCATATATAAATATATATATATATATACATATATACGTATATATATATATATATATATATATATATATATATATATATATATATATATATATACATACACATGTGTACATATATATATATATATATATATATATATATATATATATATATATATATATATATATATATATATATATATATATATATATATATATAGGTCTACCTCAACCCAACGAAATTACATTTCAGCAAAACATAATTAGGCGAGCTCTATTTTGCGAAAGTGCATTTTTGCCGAAATGCACTTTCGCGAAAAGGCACCTTAGTGAACAGCAACGGGAGCTGTTGCTTAGATCACAGCACAGTTGGGATAATAGAAGGTAATGGCAGCAAATTGGGGAAATCAGAAGAAGCTGAGAATAGAGATAGAGGGGAAGATAGAGGAACAGATAAACAGCTTCAAGTATCTGGGAGAGGTGGTTGAGGAAAATCGAAATCTGAATGAAGAGGTCAAAACTAGAATAAGAGTGGCTGCAGTCAACTGGCATAAAGTGTCAGGTGTAGTTTATGACAGAAGAATGCCAAAGAACCTAAAAAGTATGGTGTACAAGACTGTGGTGCAACCAGTGCTACTCTATGGTGCATAAACCTGGGCAGCAAAGGCAGAACAGTTGAAGAAGCTAGAGGTGATGGAAATGAAGTGCATGAGAAGGGTGGTAGGCTGCACACTGTGGGACAGACAAAAAAATGAGGACATAAGAGCAGAAGCCAAAGTAGCTCCAATTGCAGAAACGATCAGAGAACAGATTACAGTGGTTGGACATGTGCAGAAAAGCAGAAGACAATCTGGTGAGGAAGATTTGGGACAGACAGGAAGAAGGTACAAGAAAGCGAGGATGTCGAGCAAAGAGGTGGATGGATTGTGTGAAAGAAGATATGCGACAGTCAGGCATGAGTGTTGAAGAAGACAGGAGTGTGGCCCTGAATTGAAAGCGTTGGCGATAGTTAACACGATACCCCAACCCCATGTAGAAAAAAAATGGGAAAAAGGGGGCTGATGATGATAATGATCTTTACTGAATTATCACTTATGAAATAAGCAATCATAAATTTATATAAATGAAAACAAACCATATTGACATTTTCATTTACAAACATTATACATAACATAATCTTCTATACAGTCACTGCCATTCGGACATTACATAGCTCATTCAATTCCTGCCTTCCCTTAAACTTATTCATCCACCAAAACATTATTCTGAATCTACTGTTCCCACAATTCCCATTTTTCTACTTAAATTACTCCCACCATTTTCTAAAGATGTCACTTACAGTTCTTTTATTCTTTTAGTATATTCACTTCTAGTTCAGTTGGCTTAGACTTTGACTTCCATTTTCTAGAAATTGCAATTACAATTAAAATCTTTACCCTCCCATAATTTTTTGGCTTTGTCCAGAATTTTCTTGTGCTACGAGACTGAGAGATATGCCAAGGTCATGTAGACATATAGAGGCCTAGTGCGTATGCAGCACTAACTATGTGTGTGACAGATATCTTCTTCTTTACATCATCACAGATCTCTTCATAAAACTACCTTGCTTTATAGATCAGATTTTGCTGGCTTTGTGATAGTCACCTGGCTGAGTTAATGACAAGTCAGTACTAACAGAAAGCCTGACTTTTAAAAATCCTTCAAGGGTGATCATTAAAAGCCCTCACTGTACTCCTCCTGTCACCAAAACAAGTCATTCATCAACATAATTATAATAGCAAAACTTATTTGTTAACCAGGTAGGCGCACTGTACACAAAGTCCCTTTTCAGTGGCGATCAAGGACCAATGTCTGGTTAAGTAACTTGCTCAATGTCACACAGCAGGAAGGAATGAAGTTTAAGGGAGGGCAGGAATTGAATGAGCTATGTAATATTTGACTGACGATGACTGTATAGAAGATTTTATGTGATGTATAATGTTTGCAACTGAAAATATATCAATATGGTTTGTTTCCATTTAGGTAAATATAAGATTGCCTGTGTTGTAATAAAGAGGTTTTCTGTTTAAAACAAAAGTCACTCAGTAGGCAAATAAGGGCTGAAGGAATAAAACCCCAAGCCACAGGCACCAGTTCTCATAGCCTTAACCCTCTGTACCAAACACAACTGCCCTAACATTAACACTAGAAACAAACAGCACAACAAGCACTTAAATATTGTGGCATCTGGTTATTCATAGGTTTATAGGTTCATAGGTAGGTACTAGACTATCGGCCCAAGGGCCTACATAAGCCTAGCCAACAAGGTTCCCTGGCTTACTCCACCCAAGAAAGTTATTTTCCTGTGCCACTGTCGAGCAGAGAAACAGAAGTGATCCCCGAGGTGTATTTCCTATTTCCCATCCACTCATCAAGATTTTTCTTGAAGAGTGCTAATGAAGAACTTTGTTTGACATAGATGGGTAGCCTGTTCCAGAGTATGGGAAGTCTCTGGGACAGGAATCTATCCCTCCAGCATGTCCTGTTTATTGTGGTGACAAGGTTTAGGTCCCTAGAGCATGTAGCTCAGAGGGATTGGGATTTCTTTAGGTGTAGCATGTCCAACAGCTCTGGGTTTGACATAGCTTTATATGTTAGGCAGAGATCACCTCGGAGTAGGTGATATGCTACGGAGTAAAGCTGGAGTTATTTTGAGGCGGTCAGTGTAGGGCATTTGTTTCAGGCCAGTAATCCTTTTTGAGAGGTACTTCTATGGCCTTTCCAGCTGCTGTAGACATCTTGTGAGGTATACTTCAAAAGGGGCGTTGTACTCTATAATGGGTCTAGTGAGTGTCGAGTAGAGGGGAACAATGACCACTTTATTCCTAGATGAGAACCCTTTTATGATGAGGTGTGCCATGTAGAGGGATTTCCTGAATACTTTGGCGATGTGACTATCAAAGGAGAGACTACTGTCCACCTGGGTCACAAGGTCTCTTATCACATATTCGGTGTTAAGTAGATTGTTGCCTATGTGGTAGTTCATGGGTACCAAAGGGGATGACACTGCACTTTTTGGCATTGAGCTTGAGGCCATGGCTCTGACACCAGGCATCTCTCTCAGCCACGCCCTTCTATAGGATGTCCACACTTGACTATGACTCCTAGTTTGCAGTCATCTGCGAACTTGGTTAGCCAGTGGCCTTCTGTGTTAGCCTGTACTTCAGAGAAGAAGATACCAAACAGGAGAGGTCTCAGGACGGAACCCTGTGGAAATCCACTTGTCACTGCTTTGAGGTCAGATTTAGAGTCTGCAACTTTTACAGTTTGGGTTCTGTCAGTGAGCCAGTTGGCAACCCATCTTGTGATGTAGGGATTTATACCTAGTTTAGTGAGTTTAGATATAATTCCAGAATGGGGGATGTTGTCGAAAGCCTTGGCGAGGTCAAGATAGGCAGTGTGAACCACCTTACTCTCATCTATGGCTTTGGTGACTGCCTCAAAGAAGTCAATCAGGTTCAGGAGGCATGATCTGCCTTTCACAAACCCGAAATGGGTGGGATCCAGTGTTTGGAGGTTACTAATGTCTTTGTTTATGAGTTCAACGATGATACGTTCCATGGCCTTTCAGACCAGGCTAGTCAGGCTAATAGGTCGATAGTTCCCGGGATCAGTGATGGCTCCCCCTTTGTGGAGTGGGATAACTGTTGCTGTGTGCCATTCAGTGGGCACAAAGCCTGATGTGAGGCTATTATTGAACATGGTGCTTAAGTGGGGAGCCAGTTCATTCTGAAATTTGTGTAAAACTCAGCCTTGGATGTTGTCCGGTCCCATGGATGCTGTGTTTTTGGCTTTAGAGAGTGCAGCTTTTACCTGCATAGTTGTGATTACAGGGACTCTGCATTCTTCCTGTATAGATATGGGCCCTTTAGGGGGTGAGGGGGGGTAAAGTTTGCACTTAACCTATCTGTCAGGATGTTGGCAATATCAGTTGGTTCTGTAATTTTCGTGCCTTTGTGCTGTACAGAGCAGATCTGCATGTTGCCATCAAGATTCTTGACATATCTATAAAATGCTTTGTGGTTTTTCTTAGAATTAGTGGCAATTTTGTTTTTGTAGCTAGCTTTAGAGGATCTTATAAGGGATCTCAGCTTCTTACTGAGGTTGACCAGGGAGCTCCTCCACAGATTGGAATTTTACTCTCTTTTGCAAAAGTTTCTTCCTTCTGTTATACAGTTTGTTTATGACAGGGGACCACCAGATTGGCTTCCTTTTATTGGAGGATAGCATCTTGGTTCTGTTTGGGATGGCACAATCCATGCACTTGTGTAAGTGCTTGCTTACAGACTGCATTTGTGTAGGATTCAGCAGTTGTAATTGTATTGTCCATCTGCATGGGTGTCATGAAGTTCACCACTTCTGTCTTACGAAGCATGAAGTTGGCTCTGGAGAAATTTTTTACCATGGTTTCCTTAATGGGGGGTGGGGGTGGGATGTGGATATCAAGGGTGATTAGTTTAAGGTCGGATTGGACCAATGAGGAGTTGACTTCGGGTGTGAAACAACGGTCACTCATGTTGGTAATGACTAGGTCTAGGATATTGTTGCCCCTGGTGGGGGTGTGGATAAGCTGATCCAGGGCATTGGAGTTTATGAATTCCAGAAAGTGTTGAGCTAAGGGGATGGTACATAAGTAGTTTTCCCAGTTAATGGTGGGGTAGTTGAAGTTGCCCATTATTAGGGTGTTTGGTTGAACCCTAATATTTTCCAGTACATCAAGAAAAGAGGAGTGAGAATCCTGGGGCATGGTGGGGGATCTGTAGCAAGCTACCATTTGGACTGCAGTTTTGCCCAGATAGTTGCACTTGGATAACCTCAGATGCATTATGCTGAGCAACTAGCCTGGAGGTGTGGATATCCTTAATGAATATGGACACACCTCCGCCTTTGGTGTTTCGGTCCAGGATACATGGCCGAAAAGTGTGGTATACGTTATAGCCTGGTATTGCAGGGGTGCTCTCTGGAGCCTTGAACCAGGTCTCAGTCACTGCCCAGTTATGGATGTTCTCCATTTTAAGGAGTGCTTCGAGTGAGTGCATTTTGATATTTAGACTTCTAGCATTGAGTAGAATTACCCTCAGTTTTTGCTTGCCTGTTCCTGTTATGGTGGTGAATTTGTTATTTGAACCTTGCCTAAAAAAGGCACTATAGGGGCAGCAAGAGCCTTAGCTGGTATCTGGAATCCCAGCAGTGACAGGTGCCGGCCATCTGTGGCAAAGCATCATGGTCTGTCGACCATGTCATCCCAAGCAGACAGATACTGGATCCCCTTAGAATGACACCAGAGGCTTAGCCAGTTGTTGAAGTCAATCATTTTGTCCTTGTATTGCAGTATCATTCTGGGCAATGGCAGAATGCTACTCAGGGCTAGGGTCATACCTACCTGGGCTACAAGATCAGAGAGCTTTTCCACATCTCTTTTCATGTAGTCCAGGGAGGTACATCTCAGGTCATTTACACCAACATGGAAAATGACAGAGTCATATTTGTACTTGTTGTGGAGTGACCTGAGTGCATGCGTTATGTGGTGGATCCTGGCACCTGACAGGCAGCTGACAGTAACCTTCTCCTTGTTTAGCCTGGTGAGTGGGACATCAGTGTGCCTGACTATAGAGTCACCTATGACTAGTGAGTTGGGTACGTTGTTTTACCTATTTGGCTGTGGTTGAGTGGCACACTGAGTCTGTGGGCTATGTGTCATTTGGGTTGTGTTTGGGGATGGAGGTTGCTTGCGTTTCTGCTTTGGAGGTCTCTGTTGCTTAGAAAGATTATTATTGAGAGCCTCCGTGAATGTTTTTGTGTTACTATGTGTGGATTTTGGTGGTGTAGATTTAGTGAGACTATGTGATGAGTGTGGTGTGGTGCAAATGTTTACCTACTCCTCATAACTGTCAAGTTCAGTCTTGGTTGGAGAGAGCTTTACCTCCAGTTTGGCTAGATAAGTGCATCTCTCACAGGTTGTAGTGTTGGGTGGTAAGAGGAGAGGGTTGTCTGTGTACATGAGGCAATTTCTACATTGCCTCAAGATGCCCAGATTTTTCAGATAGACAGGAGAGATAACTGGGAACTGACTCTTGGACATGCCTGAATAAAAAACTATTTTCCTCTAGATAAGTGAGGAAAGTGAGTAGAAGAGTTGTTTTTCTCTAAGCAAGTGAGAAAAGTAAGTACAAAAACTGTTTTCCTCTAGGTAATGAGGAAGACTGAGTGCTATAGTAATTAGTAGCTTATTTAGTGCTTACAAGTTCTGAACAAGTGCTGAGCATGAATAAGCAAATTTAAGTGCTAAAACTAAGAATCTGTATCTGCACTAGATGAGTTACAGGACAGAAACAAGTGCAAATGCAGGCTTTCAAATCAGAAAGTTGAGAGAGATGGAAGAGATTGCCCAAACGGTCAGTTAGTTATATGTGACAGTTGTGAAGGCATTTTTTGACTGCTGTTCCCAAGAAACTATGCCTGATGGATAATGTCAAACACCTAATGATAGGGTTTCTCAAACAATGGAAAAACTAACAAAAAAGCTGCTTTTAACACTTGACATCACAGACTAGGATATAAACAGTCTTTCAACAGTTTTCATACACATCCAGAATCTGTGTTTTGGCATCCGGCCAGTTGTAGATGAAGATATTTTTTTCTTGCCCCATTTCCTTTTCTAATCTGTTCTCTTCACTTCCCTGCACTTAGTCTGTTTAATAAGAAAACAACTTCATCTCTGTGAGGCACACCTTTTAAACCGATTTTCATTGAAATGGACTGCACTGGCAACACCGACTGTCATTTGCCTCACTCTCCGAACACCCATCCAGTCTCTCTCTCTCTATCTATCTCTCTCTCTCTTTCATTCTCTCTCTCTCTCTCTCTCTCTCTCTCTCTCATTGCTTTTATAGTATATGCACATTGCTCTGTTCACAACTCACAGAATACAAGGCATTTGATTTATTAACTGCCTCTCAGAGTAGATGGGAGAAACAGGAGGTAATCCTCCTGACACTTTTGTACTTTAATAAATAGATTAGTACTGCTAGATTCTTATACTGACCCTAGACTCAGACCTTCAGGACTGGCACATTTTTCAGTTTTATTCTATAAGTATAAATATATTGTAATAGAGACTCACTTAAAGAATGTACGTCTGCAACATTCTATACAATCTGTTTAGTGTCACTGCACTGTCATTGGCCTTTTAGTATCTTAATGACATGAAACCACCTGATTGCGCATAATAACAGCATAACAGACGAACACTACCAGTTATGCACCAAAAGTGCATATATCTGCTATTCTGTTTCACCTTAGACAGGCCAACAACACAAGCCTTAGTCATTTAAATACCTTGTAGTCTCTAAGAAGCAATGCATTTGAAAATACAGCTATCTGTCAAGAGCTGGATACTAAATGTTTTGTAACCTGTTAGATACATGATGACATGACTGGTCAGGCTTAACATATGTAGTTACCAGGAAACCAGAAAGATGCGATGTCCAGTTTGAATTTTTTAATCGCCCTATTCCATGTAGCAATGCAGTTGCATTCTGAACTCGTGACATGAAACCTGTGCATCTCTTTGCTGATGTTAATATCTTTTTTTCAGAGTTTAAATTACCTTAACCTATGCTAATGCTTACTTTGTTTTATGCTAGATGCAGTAAATCACTGGATCAGGTAGGGTCTACAGCCTAAGCAGAAATCTTGTCCTGCATGATTTCTGGTTTTAGGGTGGTTTTTAAAGCTTAATTCCAAGGCCTGTGCTATTTTCTGGTGAGATTCATTTGTAGTCTCCAAGACAAGAAGTTGATAAACAAGTAAAATGACACACTGTATCCAATATAGGACATCATCAAACACTGAACTGCTTTCTTCTTTTACATAAGAAGAACATGGTCCTTTTCCAAATGGTATATTTAAATGTCTACTTCTGTGATCAGACTCTATGTCTCTTCAGTTGCATTCCTTGACAGCACACTGTTGTTCAGGGCAACTGGTGTGGAAGGCAAAAGGCAAACTCTGTCATTTGGCATACAGGAATGATTAGATAAATGTTTCATTGTTCCTGATGCAACTCTGTGATTTTTCTGGGATTTACACTAATCAGAAGATGTAGTTTGTGCCTGCCACTCACCCTACACATGCACACATGGGTTCAAGTCGATCCATTGAATGCAGTTTCGATGAACACAAATAAACCAAAACCCATTTCAATGAAACCACCTTCAGCAAACATTGAAACAATTTTTTTTTCACAAGAGAGCAAGCCCCCTGCACCCCCACATGGAGGGACACCTCCACACCTCCCAGAATTATATACACCAACTCTGAGGTTATACAACAATGAGTAAAAGGCACACTCTACTTTTGTTGAGTGTCTTTTTGGCAAACTGGCCTTGGTTTCTTTTTATTTGTTGAAATTGCCTTCAACAAACTGACATGCTCCCGCATAGACAAAATCCTGTTTCTTCATTGTAAAATTCACTTGGTGGAATATAGGATACTGACCATGTAGAAAACCCTTCTCCATTTATCAGAGCAAACATCAATCCCAGCAGAATATATCACTTCCACTGCCATCATTCAGGAAGAGAGTATTACTGGCACCACTCAAATCGACCATACTTCAAACATAAATGTGGGTAATAAACTTGGGCTCCAAACTTTTAAAATAGATAGAAGAAAGTGTGATATGTAAAGGTTTAATTTTTGTAACATCTTCATATTCTAAGGAAGAAGAGACTAATTTGGACCTTAAGTTGTACGTTAGATCGCTGAAACTGAAATGCTTTTATTTTCAGGAACGTTATCAGTTTCTCCATTGAATTATACTTTCTCTAATTTTGTGAAACTTTTTGAAAGCAACATAAGAGTTTAAATCACTCATGAAGAAAAGAAAACGTAATTGAAACAAAATAACTATGTAGTGTTGCAAAAGTTAAAGGATGACACTAAAAAAATAATTATGTGGGGTGATAAGGAGTGGGCCCTAGTTGTCATGGATGCTGCTGTTTAAAATTAAGTGTTTATTAATCAATCAGTACAAATGTGTGAAGTCTACTTACTGTGACTTAAATACCATACAAAAAGGTTGATATAGTATTGAACAAATTACTGACTAGTTAGGTGAATGACAGAGAAACCTATTATTTTTCTATCAGTTATGCTTGAGACCCCTCATATGCATAAAAATAAGGCACCTACCCATGAGACCAATTGTAGCAATTAGGAGTTAGAAAATGGAACTCCTGACAGCTTATTCTGAGTTACTGTTTAAATCCTTAGCTGAGGAAAATTCTGAATTTAATCAAGGATATAAAAGAGCTTATGTTAAAAGCAATAGGGATTTTGATATGTTTGGTCTATATCACAACATCAAAGTGTCAAAACTTTGAATGTTATAACATTGAACCTAAAACCACGAAAGCTGAAAACCGCAAAGACTGAGAACAGTGATTTTTTTCCCACGGGAAAAGAATCGCTGTTCTAGTACAAAATGGGAAACACACCAATGCTACAAACTATTTCTAATGTGGGGGGCTTCATCCCCCACACCCCCCTCCTTAAATATACCAACTCCGAGATCGCACCACAGTGGAGGAAATAGCGAAGCCGCGGAAATGGCCCACCAAATTCTTTCCCTGGGAAAGAATTTAATGTTCCGTGGCTTTGATATTTTCAGTCTTCGAACCTTCAAGTTTGAGGTTTTGGTGTTCGAACTTTTCAGCATTCGATCTTTTGATATACACCCGATATGTTTAGATATAATTGCTTTACACATCAGCATTCCTATTAAAGAAGGTATTGAATGTTAATTAAATTCTAAATAAAATAAATTGACCAATTTACATCTTATGATTGCATTATTACAGTTTATATATATATATATATATATATATATATATATATATATATATATATATATATATACATATATGTAGGTTTACCATTAAATAGTAGCACGATGTATGTGCAAACATCATATGTTTGAAAACAAATATAACAATGAAAATATTGCCTTATGAAGCAGTGAACTCATACTATCGAACTGACCTTAATAACATGACCATTACTGATGCGGACTGAAAGTCCCTACCGCTCTGGACCCAGGAACAAGTGCTACCATGGGTCCGAAGGGGGGCACACGTCCAGTATTTTGGTCTATCAGGTCTGCAATATTGTTGTCAGTGCTGAACATAAGTATACAAACCTGCAATATAGATATGGAAAGGTGGGGTTGCACTGGAGTAAGTTATTTAAACTCTCAACATTTTGGAAAGCCGACATTTCATCCCGCGACATTATTTTTCAATAGTTTACCATACAGCATTTTCATGTTCGTTATTTTAATGGTAAACTATATATATATATATATATATATATATATATATATATATATATATATATATATATATATATATATATATATGCATTTAGAACTGGTATTAAATGTTTAATTATATTGTCATTATACTGATGACTTATTTATTTACTTATTTAGTTATTTAGATTGTTTACTGAGACTGGAACTGAAAACACTTGCTTGATTTTATTGAAAATTTAATTTATACTTCTTCTTCTTTCGGCTTTTCCCGGTTAGGGGTCGCTGTTTTGAAATTTCAGTTAAGGCATCATATACATGCAATTTTGGATGTAGCAAGTTATAAGAATAAAATAGGAAATCTGTATATAAAAAGTTGTTTAAGAAAAACACTGGCGAAAATTGCAATAGACATCATAACAGCATACATCCACTTCATATGAAATGTCATGTGCAAAGAATGATTTGCTAGGCTTTCCAGACTGACTACTAAAGATATCATTTTTGAACTGAATATAATAAGTGTTACATTTATTTCATCCAAGAGGTCATCCAGAAGAAATGGTAAATGAGATGTACTTTGAAGTTTAATGGGAAAGATCTGGTAGATTCAAATCTTATTCACAAGTTTAACTGAATGATGACAATTTTTTGAGAAAAAAACAGACATTTTTATGATGAACATAACTATAGTGTGAGTTCATATTTACTTAAAAATGTAGTTAAAACATTGATATATAATTTTAGGCAATGACTACATAAATATGCAGATGCTGTGTCATTGTTTAGACACAAAAAGTAAAAAAAAAACCTTAAAATATATACTTAAAATAGGGGGAGACAGTATAAAGGCATTGCAACAAACAAAAGCAGACGTACGTCTTCTTGTGGGGGCTGTTTAACTTGTAAATTCTTTACAAGTAACTGCTTACATAGTGTTCCCAGTAACTAGCTATGCTATTTCAGCTAAAGGGAGGTGTACATGTAACACTTGTAGTTTATCATGCCCAGTGTTCTGAGTGTTGTGTGTTCCTTTAATGAATGACTGCAAAGACGTTTAAGGCAAGAGTTACGGAATGTGTGAGATCCTTTAAAATGAAAGATGGCAAAATGACTAATCACAGCATGTAAAAGAATGTGTGAAGTACAAGAAATATGAATATCATGTTTTACAGCATATTCAACTAGACAGTAGAAGTGGTGATTTGTCCTTTTAGCTAAAAAAATGTTTTGATAGCAATTGCAATTTAATTCTAAGTGAACACCAAGTTAAATGGCGGTATACATTCATCTTTAATTAAATCTTTAATTAGACCTTTAATTTTTAACTTGAATTTTACAAGTGAATTTTTATTGGTTACTAAAGTATTTTGATTTTATGTGAATGTTTTAAAATATTGCAAATGAAAGAGAACAAATACCTGAGGATTCATACCTCTCAACTTTTTACATTTTCACAGAATGCCCTGATTTTTGCCTCATACTTTTGGTTTGTTTTTCATAAAATTGTAGTTTTCTGACAAATCACTGGCAAATCATTAAAGATTAAAGTAAAAAAAAAAATGACAGACATTTGAGTTTCAGACTTCATACTCTTCAAAGAATTCATGCTAACACAAAACCTACTATGCTATGAACTTTCTAATGTTGTAAGAAATATTTAAAAATTGTCCCTATTTTTGGTCCTTTGTCCCCCATTATTTATGGCTTTGTCCAGACTTCTTTCTCTAAGAGGTTGAGAAGTATGCTGAACAAGTTAAGTTACGATTGTAAGTAACCCCCCCCACATGTTTTAATAAAGAGTTAATTCTCTTTTTAATTTCTCCAAGTCTTTTGGGTTTCTAATAAAATGATGGGAATGGACCCCATTCCTAAGTCAAAGTATGATTAAAGTTCATGAAATTAGTATTGTTTCAGTCTTTGATGTCAGCCAAAAGTGCTCTTCGGAGCACTCTCATCTGCCCACTAATGATTCCTTCTGAAATTCGTATGGAGTTACATGGTTTGGTAACATATCTAAACACAATTGTAGATTCTATTTTATAAGACCCATTACTCCTACTACTACTTGAACTGTCTGAGTAGTTTTCTTCCACATTGCTCTCATTTCTGCCTGCAGATCCTGATATTTTATGAATTTGTGTCTCTCTGTATGCAAGACACTGTAGTCACTGGGTGTGGCGATTTCAATCATCAATGCTACTCTTGTCTTCCTTTTTTGAACCACTATATCTAGTTTTCTAGCACCTCTCTTTTGAACTGTTGGTAATGGGTGATCCCATGTGATATTGTTAGAAAAATGTGTATTTGAATATATGAGAAATGCTAGTTTAAAAGCAAAGTAGTATATAATGCATTTTATTCTATTAACCATATAACAGTACAAATTAATTCATGTGTAAATGTAAGTAGTTTTGAAACTGCAGTGTGACTTGAAGCAAAGCTGATCTCTGACCCTGGCAGAATGCAAGCTTAGCAAGTTTGATGTTTATGTTTTTCACAAGTGATTATCTGCTGGGTCAGGAAATTAAATGTGTGAAATAATGAAATCTTCTGCTCTTTCCTGTTGGAGTGATTTGGCCTTGTATATGTGTTACTAAGATAGCACGCAGCTGTGTGAGAAAGTGTAACAGAGAACAAAGACATGCATTAAAAGACTGAAGCTGCTATTGTATTCGAACTGATATGAAACCTTGAACAAGTAACTTTACAAAAAGACATTATGACTGACCAGCTGGATAGCAAGGCCGTATTGTATCTAGAGGAAAAGTTTTTTAAAATATACAGCATCAGCAGATTTAATGAATGAAGGCTTGTAAGATAAAATGATGTAGATGCCCTGTGACATCACGTCAGTAAGGTGGGCATAGCTTAAATGTTAAACCTATATAAAATTGTGTGCTTCCTGTTTCATGTCAGACAAAATTCTGTACTTATGCGTTTTGCCTCCTGGTGTACACTAGTAAACTTTTGAATCTGAACCTCCTGTGTATTGAATTCTTAATTTTATTTAACAGTTTGGTCCTTCTTAGCCGGAAAATTCCCTCAGACAGCTGCAGATCACAGTCTACCGGTGGTCGAATACTGCGCAGAAGTTACCGAAACAGAGAACAGAGAACAAAGACATGCATTAAAAGACTGAAGCTGCTATTGTATTCGAACTGATATGAAACCTTGAACAAGTAACTTTACAAAAAGACATTATGACTGACCAGCTGGATAGCAAGGCCGTATTGTATCTAGAGGAAAAGTTTTTTAAAATATACAGCATCAGCAGATTTAATGAATGAAGGCTTGTAAGCTAAAGTGATGTAGATGCCCTGTGACATCACGTCAGTAAGGTGGGCATAGCTTAAATGTTAAACCTATATAAAATTGTGTGCTTCCTGTTTCATGTCAGACAAAATTCTGTACTTGTCGTTTTTGCCTCCTGGTGTACACTAGTAAACTTTTGAATCTGAACCTCCTGTGTATTGAATTCTTAATTTTATTTAACAGTTTGGTCCTTCTTAGCCGGAAAATTCCCTCAGACAGCTGCAGATCAGAGTCTACGGTGGTGAATACTGCGCAGGAGAAGTTACAACGGTTCTTCTTGGGTGAAAAGACCTCCGACTGAATTGTCGTTTAAAGAGGCTGGCCACTTTCTGATCTGTGGCCGAAGAGTGGACATTGGACAGTTCAATACCGGAGGCTCAGGTAGGAAGAATTTGCCTTTTTTCTGTTTTAGATCAGGGACTAGGTTACAGTATATTGTTGTCAAGATTTGTTTTGCAGATCAGGGACAAAAGGAAGTACTGTATATTTGGTCATAGATCAGGGTAACAGAATAAGGTAGGCAGTTATTCTAGATAAACTGTTAACTGGAATTGAGAACTTGATATCATGTGATAAAAAAGGGTTACGTAACATTTTCTTTGACATGGGTAATCAGTGCACTAAAACCTCGCGAGATCCGCCCTAAGGCATAAAATACATGCAATTACAACGTTCTGATAACGTTAGGTATTATACGAAATGGGTTAGTAAATATGAATTTGATGGTAAACTAGATAAAACTTCACTAGTTAAACTCCTTAAACAGCTTAAATCTGATGGGGGAGGTCAGGCAAAAAAGCAATGCCAACTACGCATTCCTCAAGCACACAGGTGGATTGAGGAAGCAAATCGTAGAGAACAGAAGCTTAAAAATTCAAAAACATTATTTTTAGACAAAGAGGATAATAACTTGGTAATAGCAACAGCTCCTCCTCCTCCTCCCTTGCCCCCTCCCTTACCCTTTTCAGGATATGAAGCGAGTGGACAGGCTGGTCCACCTCCGCGTTATCCTGAAGTTTCAGCAAGACCACAACCATTTGTTAGAGATCCAATTGAAACTAGGTCCCGAGCACGTAAAACACATAGGGACACAGAATCATACCAAATAGAGAGAAATTTGCAGGATGAGAGTGAGGAAGAAATATGCCCACTTATAGAAGTTCCAAATCCTCAGGCAGGACAGGAAGGGCAGGACCCAACACTCTTAGTATACAGACCATGGACACCGGAGGATATCCGGAAGGCTACTGAGGGAATCCCCCATCCGAAAGTTAATTTTACGAAATTTTTAGAAGATTTACAAGGCATGAGGTTGAGTTACCACTTGAATGGGGAAGAAGTAGAAAAAGTAGTAAGACAAATTATAGGTCCAGATTGGCACATGATTTGTGGCATCTGGAATCCTCGTAATGCAGAGCTTAGACCACTCCCACTTAGTGACGCAGAGTTAGACAACAGAGTGAAAGGTCTGACAGACCGAATCTCTGAGAAATGGAAACTCAGAGCAGACTGGACTTGCATTAATCAATGCATACAACAGGAAAATGAGACCATAGATGGATATTATGCTAGATTATTAGAATGTTTTAATAATCATAGCGGTATGTCGGTTCTTGAGAACCAAACAAATGATTCCCCGTATGAACAACAATTAAAAAATGCATTTTTGAAAGGCTGCATTGCACCTATTAGTAGCTTCATTACGAAGCATATGATAGACCATCGAACAGTGAGGCTACAAGCCTTACTCGAATACGCTAGACATGCTGAAAGACATTTTAATAGTAAAAAGAAAAAGAAGGCGCAAGTCTTCACTGCTGAAGACGAAGCTGAAGTATTTGTGTTACAGTCAGGTAAAAAGGGCAAGAAGAATGCCCAGGGAAACAAACAGGCTGACAAATGATCAGAAGATTTTGAAGAGAGGAAAAAGAAAGGTGAATGCTTCAAGTGCGGGAAAAAGGGACATCTAGCAAGGGATTGTAGGCAAAACAAAAAGGTAATCATGGAAGATAAGGGAGATGAGGACTGACTATATGATAGTGAGGATACATCAAGTGAAAGTCAGAAATCATCAGGAAAAGTTAATAAACAAAAAGCAAATGTAAATGTGATAGAGGGAGTTGAGGAAGTGCAAGTAGATATGGAGGATGAAGAAAGTGAAATTTTGGACTTAGCATTATTGAGCTTAGAGCTCTACTTAAACCGGAAGTTACACTTCTGGTGGAGGGAAGGGAAGTCAAATTCCTGTGTGACTCAAGAGCGTCACAGACTTTGATACACCCCTCCAAGTTACCAGAACATTCAGAATCACCTGATTATATACTAGTAAAAGCAGCAAATGGACAGCTATACAGGGAACCACTTTCCCATGATATAGCAATAACTGACCCTGTTTCAGGTATGACCCAGAAAAGTAAAATAGTTGTTTCTGCAAAGTGTCCAGTAAACCTATTGGGCAGGGACCTTATGCAGAAATTTGGCATAGCAGTAGTTCCAACTGTACAAGGTATGGAGGCACAGAGACAAATGGATACCTTTGTAGTGCGACCGGAGGGTGAAACCTTTTACTGGTATAGCCAGGACCTAGTCACGACTGGTCCAGGGGCAGTAACCAAGGAACTGATGAACGTAGCCATCAGTAAAGCCCCCTCCCTTGACACTGATCGACAACATTTGTTACACTGTATTCTATACTACTGTACTACACCAGGACCTGATAGAGAATATGAGCAAGAACTGTTCAAGAATCGTGCAACTAGATTGGTTTTGCGTACTTTGTACTGGGATACTGAGGGGAACAGTGTAGTTAGCTGTTCATTACCTCAAGAATTCCTTACATTGTATAGATCAAATCGGTTACCACATGTCAGCTTGACAAAGAACAAAAGTGTCAAATGGGCAGATTTAGGAGAAAAAGTAACAAGATGGGAGAAACAAACTGATTTAGAACTATCAGAACAAGGGATACAAAAACAAAAACTGAATTGGTTGACACAGACACATCCAGCTGTACACTTGCAATCTAGCGAGGACAGCTGATTAGCATTTTTATTAGAAGAAGAAGAAAAGGCTTTATGTGAAATTCCAGCAACTCTTTGGTCAACAGGCAAGTCAGATGTAGGACTTATTCGAACAGCAGGACCAGTTACAATTACCCCAAATTCAGCTTTTAGACCACAGAAAAGACAATACCCTTTGAGAAAGGATGCAGAAATAGGAATTAAGCCTATAATAGCAGCATTACTCAAAGAAGGAGTACTGGTAGAATCTCCTGATTCACCATGTAATACACCCCTATTTTCTGTTAAAAAAGCAAATGGGGAATGGCGGATGGTACAAGATTTACAAACTGTCAACAATGTAGTAATACCTAGAGCACCTACGGTGCCAGACCCACATACCTTGTTAAATGATTTAGAACCACAACAGAAGTATTTCTCTGTGGTAGATATTAGCAATGCTTTCTTTTCAATACCTATACATCCTGATAGTCAATATTGGTTTGCATTTACATTTCAGGGTAAAAGGTATACGTATACTCGACTACCACAGGGATATTGTGAGAGCCCGACAATATTTGCACAAGAAATGGCTAGCAACCTGGCAGGGTTTACCCCACCGGGAGGTAGTCAAATTCTACTTTACATAGATGACATCTTGCTAGCAGCCCCCACCCAGCAACAGTGCAGGGAGGATACTGTAGCATTATTGAAATTTTTAGCAACACAAGGACACAAAGTAAACAAAAGTAAGTTACAACTTTGAAAAAAACAAGTTAGATACCTAGGATATGTAATATCCAATGAAGGTAGAATACTAGATGAGGAAAGAAAAACAGCAATTTTGCAAGCACCCAAGCCAACGACCAACAAAGAAATGATGTCTTTCTTAGGTACAACTAATTTTTGTCGGAGCTGGATACCAAATTATGCTTTGGAATCTGTTCCACTGACTGACTTGATATATAAGACACCAATGGCAGCACAAGATATCTTACAATGGACAACCGAAGCAGAAACGGCTTTCTGCAGGTTGAAGCAGTTGATAGCTTCTTCATTAGTTTTAGGACTTCCGAATTATCACAAATGATTTTTTCAGACCGTAGATTGTAAGCAAGGATATATGATGTCAGTATTGACGCAACAACATGGGGACAAGCAACGGCCCATAGCCTACTATTCATCACAGTTAGACCCAGTGGCGCGATCTTTGCCTCACTGTGTACAAGCAGTAGTCACAGCCGCAATGGCAGTACAGGCTTCGGCCTCAGTGGTGTTATTCCACCCTCTCACATTGAGAGTGCCTCATGCAGTTGCAATAATTTTACTGCAAGAGAAAGTGGCATACCTTTCTCCTGCTAGACATCTTTCATGTATGACTATACTGCTGAGCCAACCTCATATGACAATTGAATGATGTACGACATTGAATCCATCAACATTACTTCCAACTCCTGCGGAGGGCACACCACACAGCTGCCTGCAGGAAATTGAACAGTTAGCTTTACCTAGACAAGATCTTACAGATATGCCCTTGGATAATGCTGAGGTGATATATTACATGGACGGCTCATGCAGAAGGGGTCCTACAGGGAAGAATCTGGTGGGGTATGCAGTAGTTACAGACACTGAAATTTTAGAAGCTCAATCCTTACCACACAACTTATCTGCACAAGCAGCAGAATTGATAGCTTTGACGAGGGCATGTACTTTAGCAAAAAACAAGTGTGTGAACATATATACTGAAAGTCAGTATGCTTTTTCTACAGTACATGTATTTGCACAACAATGGAAAAATAGAGGAATGATAACATCTAGTGGAAAACCTATTAATCATGCAATTTATTTTGGAGTTATTAGAATCTATTCAGTTACCTACCAAAGTAGCTATTTGTAAATGTGTAGCTCATACAAAACAACAGGATAAGATTTTGAAAGGCAATGCACGAGCTGATGCAGCTGCAAAGCAAGCAGCCTCAGACTCAGAAACTTTACTTTTAAATGAAGAATTACAACCCTCTGAGATTTTAGATTTAGACATGTTAAAAACAATGCAGACGCTTACTACAAAAGCAGAAAAACAAAAGTGGGTAAAACGAGGTGCAATTCTTGAAAATGGACTGTACATTTCCAAAGAAAGAAAGCCGATATTGCCGTCTAATCTATTTAGATATGCAGCTTTGTTGAGCCTTGGGCAGTGCCATGTCTCAACAGGGGGGATGGTACAGTTAGTAAATCGAATATTCCAAACATATGGATACACAAATTACACAAAAAAAATTTGTGCAGCTTGTCATACTTGTAACAAGCACCATGCACAAGGGGCATTTAAAACCAAGCAAGGAAGTTTTTCTATACCACCATACCCGTTCCATACTATTTGTATGGATTTCATAGAATTGAATAAATGTGAAGGGGAAAAAGTTTTGTTTACTTATTGTAGACATGTTTTCTAAATGGGTAGAAGCTTTTCCAACCAAAAACCCGGATGCAGCAACAGTGGCAAAAGCCCTGATAAAAGAAGTAATCCCTAGATTTGGCATTCCCGAGAGGATTTATAGTGACAATGGCACACATTTTGTGAATCAGGCGATTCACCAGCTTGGGAGATTTTTTGGTATCTCCTTAAAGAACCATTGTGCTTACCACCCACAGTCAGCAGGACTGGTGGAAAGGTACAATGGTACCCTGAAAAATAAGTTAAGGAAACTAGTTGAGGAAACCCAAAAGAACTGGATATACTGTCTGCCTTTAGCACTGCTGAGTATGAGAACGGTTCCAAATGTAAAGGGTTTGACTCCCTTTGAAATGTTTTTTGGGAGAGCATATTATGTGCCTCAGTGGAAAGCTCTCATGCTTGCAGAGCAAGAGGCTGACAGTTCATTAGCTAGTTATATGAGGAAACTGTTAACAAATAAATCTGTTTTGCAGTTTAACTCTTTTTCAGATAAGGAACAGACCCGACCGGTGGAAGCAGTCTTGGCCCCAGGGTCGTGGATCTGGCTGAAAGTGACGAAAAGAAAGAATTGGGCGAGTCCAAAGTGGGAGGGACCGTACCAGGTTCTGTTGGCAACGCCTACTGCAGTTAGAGTGGCCGAGAGGACGTCCTGGGTTCATTTAACGCATTGTAAACTGGTAAAGAACTTTCAACTTGATAAAAACTTTGTGACTGATATACAACCAGACCAAGATGGCCAAAAACAAAGCAAATAGAAGTTTAGATCAACCCCAGAGATGTTGCATAATCATTTTGTTGAGTGTACATTTATTAACTGTAACTGTGACAATTTTCCTCTTGCTGTGATTTATCCTACACACAAGCACACAAGTGAAAGTGGGAAGGTGTGATGAAACATCTATAGACTGGCATCCAAATTTTAACACATACCTAGCCATGAAACGTGTTTATGCAGGGACTATGAACATTTCAAATTGCTGGGTTTGTACAGCTATACCGACAGCATATGGAGGACTGATAATGTCCGTTGTTCCTTTGGGGATAAATGAGACTTGGGAGAATTTACTTTTCGACACAGGAACTGTGAGATCACAGGACAAAATAGCTTTATTTTTGTCACACAAAAAGGAATTGTATGTTTTTTTCAAAAATGACACTCTCCAGGTGGGCTGGAGCAATTGTAATATAACCATATCTTACCGATGTTATATTAAGAATAGTAATGGCAATACTTTTTGCAATACTAATTATGACTCGTATTTGAACTCATTGAAAACAACTATGAGTGACATTCAAAAAAATCCAGTTTTGTTTAAACAATTGTCAGTTATAGATCAGAAAATGTTTCATGCAGGGCTGATGCGTATTAGTACTAAAGTAGAAAACTGTTATTTTATTTGTGGGAAAAAGGCATATAAACGGTTACCTGAGAATTGGTCCGGCAGTTGTTTTTTGGGTTACTTGGTTCCGGCAATAAGACATACTGCAGAATTACCTTTGGGTAAGATCTGAACGTAAGAGAAACAGCTCGAAAATCCGAAGGTCCAGTTAAGAAACCTGTGAATCCAGTTGGAAGATCGAAGCTGGTTGGAAAGACCATAATTCAGTAAAAGACAAAAGCGAATTGACTCATATGGACTTGAGTGACAGTGTTATATCCTGGGCAGGAATATTCCCAGCCTATGGAGCAGTCAAATCGATCTGGGAGCTGAGGAAGTTGTCGAAACTTCCGAGTAATGAGTAATGCAACTTTTTCCACCCTAGAACTGGTGACTGATGAACTGAATGCAATGAGAACTGTTGTGCTACAAAATCTAATGGCTCTTGACTTCACCCTAGCGGCGAGAGGTGGTGCGTCTTGGCGCTTATCAAAGAAGAATGCTGTGCTTATATTCCTGACAATCGTCATGAGATAAATAACCACCTAGAGGTAATTCAGCAAGTATCAGCCATGACTGAACCAGGCCCAAACCCACTGAAGGACTTTTTCCAGAATCTATTTGGGGGGTGGGGTTCCATCCTAATGAATATTCTGATTGCCATTTGTGTGGGTATACTCCCAATAGGAGTATGTGTTTGCTGTGGGATTCCCTGCATGAAAAGACTAATCAAAGATTTTGTTGATGTATCTGTTACTGAAACTTTTTACCAAGATATTGAGATTGAAAGATTGATCTTGGATGACGCTTTTTCTGAAGTATAGACTGAATGACTCACCTAGCTGAAAATCCTGAGTGGAAAAGGCTAGGAGATGAAATGACACTATGCATACTTCAAAATAGAATAAAAAGTATTAATAGGGGGGGAAATGTTAGAAAAATGTGTATTTGAATATATGAGAAATGCTAGTTTAAAAGCAAAGTAGTATATAATGCATTTTATTCTATTAATCATATAACAGTACAAATTAATTCATGTGTAAATGTAAATAGTTTTGAAACTGCAGTGTGACTTGAAGCAAAGCTTATCTCTGACCCTGGCAGAATGCTAGCTTAGCAAGTTTGATGTTTATGCTTTTCACAAGTGATTATCTGCTGGGTCAGGAAATTAAATGTGTGAAATAATGAAATCCTCTGCTCTTTCCTGTTGGAATGATTTGGCCTTGTATATGTGTTACTAAGATAGCACACAGCTGTGTGAGAAAGTGTAACAGAGAACAAAGACATGCATTAAAAGACTGAAGCTGCTATTGTATTCGAACTGATATGAAACCTTGAACAAGTAACTTTACAGAAAGACATTATGACTAACCAGCTGGATAGCAAGGCCATATTGTATCTAGAGGAAAAGTTTTTTTAAAATATACAGCATCAACAGATTTAATGAATGAAGGCTTGTAAGCTAAAGTGATGTAGATGCCCTGTGACATATCACGTCAGTAAGGTGGGCATAGCTTAAATGTTAAACCTATATAAAATTGTGTGCTTCTTGTTTCATGTCAGACAAAATTCTGTACTTGTATGTTTTTTGCCTCCTGGTGTACACTAGTAAACTTTTGAATCTGAACCTCCTGTGTATTGAATTCTTAATTTTATTTAACAGATATAAACTTCATTATTTTCTATGATGCTTTGTGGCTCATGTTTCCAGTGTTTTCAGCCATTTCAATACCATAACATTTGCACAATCCCCATTGAAACAATCTTGCCACATTATTATGCCTTTCAGTGTACAGTCCTTCTGCCATTAGTATGTCACAACCTGCAACAAGGTGTGCAACTGTTTCCAATTTGGTTTTACAAAAACCTGCATTTGTCTGTTTCTCCCACATGTTCAATGGACTTTGTAAACCAACATGTATGTAGTCCACTATCTTGGGCTGCCAATATTAACCTTTCATCTCTTGGTTTGAATTCGCCTCTCCTTAACCATTCCTACATTCTTTCTTGATCAACATGAGGTTCTTCCAGATGTTTTCTACACCTGCAACTATATTTATGCTTTTTCCACATTTCTTACCTTCTCATCTGGTCCTTCACCTTATATTCTTTCTTTTGTTTTTTGGCACATTCAGTAGCTGCCTAATTTTTATCCACTTCTGGTTTGATTTCCATTCCTGCTTACACCAATATGCTTCTGCTAAATTAAGCAGAGAAGTCATCTTATATTTATTCTCCTCATGTTTCAAAACCTTCACTACATTTGGGTCTTGTGAGGTCAGCAGATATGTGTGGATTCCCATGATTGCAGATCTATTCATATAATCAATTTCAAGGATGCCCATCCCTCCTTCAGAATGGGAAATATATAATCTTTGCATGCAATGATTTTTATAAATAATTTGGTGAGCATGAAGCAGCCTTCTTGTTTTACTATCTAATCTATCCAACATGTTCTGGGGCCAGTCAATCACTCCAAAACTGTAAGTTAGGACATGAAGAACAAATTTGTTTATAGCTTGAATTTTGTTCCTAGGTGTCACTGCTGTTGACAGGATTAACTTAAGACTTATAAAATATTCCTTACTAAGTTTTATTCACAATTGTTCATGTTTTATTGTTGATTCTTTATCAGTTCCCAAATATTTATACACTCCCTCTTGTTCAAGTTCTTTTATATCACATTATTGTCCCAAACTGATGTTTTCGTGCTTTAAAGGTTGCTTTTGCACATTTGCACATTTATCAAGACCAAGTGACATTCTTATATCATCTGAAAAAGTTTTGACAACTTGCAGTTGTACTTTCAGTTCCTCATCTGATGATCTACACAATTTTAAATCATTGACAAAGAGAAGATGAGAAGTCTTTACATTTTGTTTTCTAGGAGCCAAATTATACCCATGGCCTAAGCTGTTAAGTAGACAGCTTAATGGTTTAAGGGCAAGGCAGAAAAGCAACGGTGACAGAGAGTCACCCTGGAATATCCCCCTTTGAATTTTTATCCCTGGGATATTAATTTGTCCTTTATCATGGCATAATTGCAAAGTGGTCTGCCACTGTTTCATGGTCACTGTAATGTAGTCAATCAGTGTAGGGTATATCTTTTACATTTTTAAGCACTCTTTTATCCATGAATGTGGGATACTATTAAATGCTTTTTTGTAGTCAATTCATGCCATACTTAGATTCTTCCCCTTTTTTCAGTTCTCCTCTGTGACTTCATTTAACAACAAATGATCCTTTGCTCCATATGACTTTCTTTTATTGCCCTTTTGTTCTACTGCCATAATTGAGTTTTCTTCTAAATGACTATAAACTCTGTCAGCATCAATTCCTGTGTATAGTTTATACGTCGTCAGAAGGCAAGTTATTGGTCTATAATTTTTAGGGTAGCTTGCAGGGTCACTCTTAAGTAGGAGTGTTGTTTTTCCTGTTGTCAACCAGGTTTGTGTCAGTTTGGGGTGTGCATATAAATAGTTCTTACTCATGGCTAAATCTTAGTGCAAAGATGTTAATACTTTCAGCCAAAAATTAGGTACTACATCTGGGCCTGGGGTTCTCCAGTTAGAGGCTTTTCTTAACTTTGTTTCAATCTCTCTGGTTGTTACTTCATCCCATTTCATATCCTGTATCTTTAAACCTCTTATTCTTTCTTTAACTACTTCTGTCCAGTTAGCATCTTTGTTATGTTCCACAGGATCTTCATAGATACTTCTCCAAAATGTATCTATTTCTTCTTTTTTTGGTGGTCTTTCAATTGCTTTTACCTTATTTCCTAATTCTCTATAAAATGTTTTTGGATCATCAATAAATTGCTTATTTTGTACTTTTGCTTTATATTTATCTTTGTATCTTCTAAGTGTTTCTGCCTATGCTGAAATTTTTAGTTTGTTATTTGCAATAGTGTATGATAGATCCTGGTCTGTTCTAACACTGTGCATTGCTTTTATCACATCAATCTTTCTTAGTATTTTTGTTGCTCTAGTCCCTATTCTATAATCTTCTAACAATGACACTTCTTGTCTTAAATATTTTATAGTTTTCTCTATTTGATACTTCCATGATGGTAGTCAATTTCATCTTAATTGCTTTACAATTTTCTGTATTCGATATTTCCATGATGGTATTTGATTTTTCCCCTTCCTTTCCCTCACACCCTGTGTTCTTGTGGTAGAACTTTATCAGTTATTAATTTAGCTGCACAGTAATATATCCTGTTTACTTCTGTAAATATCGCTTAGATCTCTATGGACAGTCCTAATTACTGTGGTCATTTGTTTTATCAAACTTCTGACTTTTTGGGTTTTATTAACCTTCTGCAGTCTATTTCTTTCATTGATCTTGATATATTTGTGTATGTCTATTAAATTAAGCAACTCTTCTCTTAGCTCATTTTCTTCCAAACTAAGGGCACATCCCTTGTTTTCCAGTTCCTGCCGGCATTCTATAGAAGATTCTTTGGCAAATTCTTGTGGCACATTCTCTTCAGTTTCATCCTGTGCCATCTGTTGCTCTGTCATATGGGAACTCACTGGCCTATCACTCCTCAGCATTGACTGCATCAGAGTTTCCACAATTTTTTTTCCTTCCCTTTGCTGTTCAGCTTCAAGTGACTGTTTATACTGGTTTCCTGTGGAAGGCTCCAAATTATCTTCATATGGCACCTGACCAATTGCTTCCTGTTCCACTGGTTTCTCGTTAATTTGGATATCCATTACTCTATCCTGTTGAGATGCTTTCTGAATTAGATTTTCTACACCAAATCCTTCACTTTGCAGGTACTCCATGACCTCAGTTTCTGTTTCTTTAACTTCTCCATTACTAATCTTCTTTTCTACTTTTCCTCTTTGTCTTCTTTTTTTTTGTATTGTCAAATTGTCCATGTCTGGATTCCTTTGTCTGTATTTCTCTTCAATTACCTTTGGTGCTGCTCTTTTTGTATTGGTTAGTTTTGCTTTCTCCTTTGCATAAATATTATACCATATTAAATCTCTTTTTCTTTCCCATGTCCATATGTCTTCTTCAGATGTTTCCTGATCTTCCTGCTTCTCCCTACTTTGGGAACTCGTTCCATCCTGCTGTGATGTAGCCTGTGCTAGGCCTTCTACACCAAATCCTTCACTTCGGAGGCACTCCATAACTTCAACTTCTATTTTTTAACTTCTGCTTTACTAATCTTCTTTTCTACGTTCCATCTTTGTGATTTTATTTTTTTATTGTGAAATTTTCCACATCTGGATGCCTTTGTCTGTATTTCTCTTTGAATATCTTTGGGGCTGCCTTCTTCACATTGATTAATTTGGTTTTCTCCTTTGCATAAATATTGCACCATATCAAATCTCTCTTTCTTTCCCATGTCCATATTTCTTTTTTATACTTTTCAAATATTTCTTGGCTTTGTTGTTTATATAATCGCACTTCCTCAGATGCATCTTTTTCCAAACAGGTCAAGGTTTCTTGGTCTATATATTGTTTTTCACAAATCTGTTGTATCAATAAACACAAATTTTCATTTGACGCTTCTAACAGTTTTTCTTGCAGAAGTATTTTTCTTTCCTCTAATTTCTCTCTTAATCATTTTGGGATTTTTGCATAATAATAACAATACATAATTTCCTTCTTATCCTCAATAGTCCACGTTATCATCTTTATGGCTCTTCTTTGGCTATCTGTTTTTGTGATTTTTGTGGACTGCTGCTTCCTTCTACAACAGGGGGGGGGGCAGCCTGGCCCCATTGTAGGCATGTTTCCTTATTTTGAGGATTCTACACTGTAATCTTTTCCAGTCCCGGCACCAGTGCGCCTACCAGGATTGGGCACTTTTTTATCCTGGGTCTTGTCCACCCAGCTATCTTTTTTTAGTTTTTAAACCACTTCTGTCCATGTTGTTGTATCTTTCGGCTTTTCCCGGTTAGGGGTCGCCACAGCGGAACTCCGGTCCGCTAATGATTGGCAGTTAATTTTTACGTACCGAGTTGCCAGCCCTGATGCACAACCTTCAATGATGGTACGCCCATTCACGCATGTCTCCACGCAGAAGACGCTCTAGCTGAGAATCGAACCAGACAGGGTCTTACTGTTAGGTGACAAAGCTACCGCAGTATCTACTTCTGTCCATGATATATGCTATATAAATACAGTTTATATATCAGTGTCACCTTGGTGAGATTCTGTAAAAACAGGGTCCACTTTGTGAAGGTACTCACCAAGACTTGAGGATGAATTCATTTTCAGCACTATGACTCCCCTTTCCTTGCTGACTTTTCATCTCTCCATTCAGACCATCATCACTAATTGGTTTAGTTGGTTGGATGTAGCTTGAGTTTATATTTTAGTCTGTCATTTTACATGTGGAGGAGTTAATTTATTTGACATTTCAGATTCCCATGCTGCTTATGTTGCAAATAGCAGATTACCCACATACATGCAAAATGAACAGTCTGGTTTGCTGTGCAAATCTAACAGAAAGAGGCATCTTTACATGATCCACCTTAGTGCTTGCTTTAGGTTCTTCATCCCAAGAGGAGTCAATACTCATCTCCACAATTTTCATTTGGTGTGAAGCATCCTTACAGCGCCCACCATTGTACGATTTTTAGTGACTTGAATCCAGAACAAGTCACTGGTCACTATTATGGCTTTTATTTACAGTGAGACATCCCTTCAACATCCATTCTACTGTCTACAAACTGAGTCACTGTTCACCAAGCTGGCTCTCATATAGTGAGAGACATCCTTGCAGGATGTATCATACTGCCTGCTTTTAGGTTTTTGATGTCAAACTAAATTAGCGTCTACCTACATAGCTTTTTTCATTTAGTGTGAGTCTTTAATGTTCTCCCTTACTGCCTAATTTTAAGTTCTTGACTCTAGGTTCATAGGTTTGTACTAGGCTAATGGCCCTGGAGCCTTTACAAGCCTAGCCCATAGAAGTGCTCTGACATCATGCAGCCTGACGTTCAAATCTAATTCTAATCTGAACTGCTGTCCTTTCCACAGCTTCCACTAATTGTGTGACAACCCTACATGAGTCATCTTACTGTCAGCAGGTTCTTGACCCTAAACTGCATTACTATTCACCTCCAAGACATTAATTTAGGCATTCTTGCCAAAGGCATCTAGTACTCTTACAGCCAAATAACTAACTACTGCGATCTCCTGTCAGAGAAATGTATCTTGTACAACTATCAGCAGCTCGTATTTAATATAATTTATATAGCTAGTGAGAGTCCCTGCAGAAACATCCTGACCTTTGTTTTCATTTTATTGCACTTCTTTTCATAGTGCCTATTAAATCAGTTTCACATATTTCTAACTATTTAAAGTTATTTTTCCTGAATTAGCATCCATCACTATGTTTGCCCAGCTGCTGCGTTACCATACATGTACACGTTGACTGGCTCCCACTAACATGACAGGCGTGCCCTGCTTTGCTTATGCCAAACATCTACTCCCCAGCCACTATGCTTATCATTACTTTTATACACTTCTGTTCTACCATCATTCAAACATTACTGACCACCTTTTAAGGTGTTAAAAACTCTCTCTACTTCATAAGTTACCAATAATTACCTAAAATGATACAGCTTCCAAAATGTCAACAAATAAATTCAAGATTTTATAAACAAGCCTACAGCAGTAATTGCTGCAAATGCTAAACCGACAGTAATAGGTGTGACAAACCATTTATACTAAACCATGTCACAGCCCTGTTGTAGTTAATATGTTTGCTTATGAAACAGAAAAATTACCCCAAAATAAACAGAAAAAAGTTCATGTCACTGCTACAATAAATAAGCACCCCCCACTTACCTAATATACAATGTTTCCCTCTAATGCAAGGTGTCTATTAAGTTACATACTTCTCAGCATATCACATTTTACTACTAACACCATAACTATGCTCTACTTATCTCCTGTATTACATACCAGGGCTACTCTATTAGCAAACCATATAGTAATAATAAATAATATATTACTCATCTTATTCTCATCACTGTTCATAAAACTGAAAACATGACATATTTAGCTATATACCTTGGTTTAACATTAATCTCATTCAATAACAATGTTCAACAAAGGCAACCTAAACAACATTTGAGTTTCAAAATTCATAGCATTCATGAAATTGCTTGTTATCACAAACCCTGCTTTTGTAACAACGTTCTAAGTTTATAACAGTAGTATTTAAAATCTGTCCCTTTTTGGGGGCCTTTGTCTCCCACAATTTTAGACTTTGTCCAGATTTCTTGTGCTAAGAGTTTGAGAGGTGATTACTATCAAATAAGTAACATAGATTTAAGCAAGCAATAATGCCTGACAGGGTGTGTGTTAATGTGTAATTAACTTCCACCCAGGGGGTGTTATGAGGCTCGATGCTGTAGGTGTAGGTCTCTACACCCCTGGAATGGCAATAATTACACATTAACACACACCCCGGAGGGCATTATTGCACTTAGACAATGGGCTCGCTGTAAAATTGTTAAGTTCTATATTATTTTTTTAAATATATTTTTTAATGTAAAATAGTTCCTTCGTCTACTGTTTCAGACTTGCTGTAGTACGTTAATGGTGTTGGAAGAAGCACTTTACATCAATATATATAAAAAATAATATAGTGCTTAAAAAATAAGCAAGTGAAACTACAATTTTACAGGGAGCCAATTCTCTCTCCCATACACACATACACAGTCTCTTCTGCTTTCACACACATACATATACACGCAGTCTCCTTTGCTTTCATACACACATTCACTCACACAAGATCTGTCTCACCCTCTTTCTCAATCTCTCACAGTCTCCAGCTGCTTTTATACACACATTCAGTCTCACTCTCTCGATCTCTCTCACAGCCAGTCTCCTCTGCTTATATATATGCATTCAACTCACACATCACGCCCCCTTTCTCTCTCACTATCTCCATCCATCTCTCTCTCTCTCTCTTTCTCTCTCTCTCTTTCACACACATGCATGTGCGCGTCCGCGTGCACACACACACACACACACACACACACACACACACACACACACACACACACACACACACACACACACACACACACACACTCCCCACACACACAGTCTCTCAGCCTTCATGCACACATTCACACACACATGTAGACAGAAACACACACGCATGATCACTCTCTGTCTTACATGCATGCATAGTCTCACACACACTCAGATTTTTTTTTTTTTTTTATTTTATACTCGGTAAATAGCAAAAGTGCTGCTTAATGACTATAAAATAATGGCTCACTCACTCTCACTTGACATGCACATATACACTCACACACAGACATAAACACACACACACACACACACACACACACACACACACACACACACACACACACACACACACACACTTTTTTGTCTTTTTTTTTTATATTTTACACTCACTAAACAGCAAAAATGCTGCTTAGCCAAAGTAAAATAATGGCGGCTCTTCTGTTTCCTCACTCCGAGCTCCATGGCAGCTTGATAAGCTTCCTTGAAGCGGTGGACTCGTTTTTCACCAGGCATTACTTTTACATTAATACCCTGCTGGAGAAAGCTCATTCTCCAATCAGGGTATTGATGTACAGTTTGCCCATTGTCTAAATGAGATTATAATAAACAAACTACTATTTAGAGGATTATAATTGGGTCTCCAATCATAACCATGTTATTACGTGTTCAAGACATGGATGCCAAGCATCTTGACATCCATGTTGAGAACACATAATTAAAGGTTATGACTGAAGATCTGATTATAATTCTTAGTAGGGTATGGAGCTTTATCAGTGCCAGGTACTGCTGGATATAGAAAAAAGGTGCAAATTGTTTTATAGAGTTTGAAAGGCAGTAAGACCCTTAGTGATCACTGTCAGACATAGCAGAACACTATCAGTTTACCATGTGTGTGTAGGACAACGGATCAAAAGCAGGGACAGTTTTTAAATGCTGTGCTAAGTCACTTAAAATACTAACAGAATGACAAGGTGTGCATCAAAATGCATTTTGGAACAATAACAGTTAGAGCGTCTTCTGTGTGGCGATATGCGTGAATGGGAGTTCCTTCATTGAAGGTTGTGCATTAGGCCTGGCAAGCCAGCACGTAAAGCTCTACTGTCAATCATTAGCGGACCGGAGTTCCGCTGTGGTGACCCCTAACTGGGAAAAGCCGAAAGACACAACAACAACAACAATTGTGAAACACTGTATCTGGCAGTTTTGACTAATGGTAATTCTTAGAACTTTACCTGAAAATCAAACACATTTACAAGGGAAAAAGCAAAAAAAAATATGACATGACCTCAGGGAGAGTTGAGGCATACACATCAGGCAGAAAAAAAAACTGCGATTACTTCTGCTGCTGTCGTTTGCTGGCTAGCACTATCACTATTTAATGCCTAGCACAAGACCTGATATTAACAGTCCTTAGAAAGCTGCACTGTTAATATCAGGTCTTAGGCAAGAGTAGCACTTAACTGCCTTGTCTTTTTCCTAACATTGGAGTAGAACAGCACTCCATGCACTACACATATGGTTACAGATGAGGTTATGCTATACAAACTACTTTACATATAGTTACAGATAAGGTTAGAGTACATAAACTGTAATATATATGGTTACAAAGGGACAACTTACTGTGACTCACTTTGTTGACCGAAAATCACATTTTTGAAACTGTTAATCACTGACTACTACTAAAAGCACTCCATAAATTTGTTAAAAGTGGCTCAGCTCTTAACTGGGTCAAGCTGTACTGATACAACAGATCTTTCTGAGGCTAACTTAGTTCCAGTACTGCTGACAATGGTATAATCCCAACTGGAGTGATTCAGGGGTCAATCTTTGGCCCCTTATTTTTCCATTTTCATAAATGACCTTCAGTGCAACCTCTCCAACCTAAACTGCACTCTTTATGTATATGACATCATAGTTCTCAGGTCTAATAACTCTGCCAACAAATTATAGCAGTAGTTACAGACTGACTTTACTTTTATATGGAAACATCTGGAAAACATGCGGACCTTGACACTAACTGAAACAAAACAGCCACAACATTATTTTTGTAATAGTTACTGAAGATCCACAAGGAGCTCCCCCAGAAGAGGGATCTTGGCATAATATCAGAGCAATGACATCTAACATTTTCTACACCTACAGGATATTTATTTATTTTATTTATTTAACATTTGTTGACCGGGAAAGTCAACACTATTGCCTACCTAACAAAAGACATCTATAAGTAGTACTACATCCTTACATTTCTAGCCTGTAAAGCAAGCTCTTGCCATTCAGATGTTAATGGCTGAGATAAAATATGGTCTACCAGTATCCATGCTTAACTCAGGTTGTAGACAACATCTGCTGCTTTATTTTCCTTGCCAGCTTCCATAGACATCACTGTACTTAAAGGTAAACTGGCTCCCTATTACAACAAAAAGTACCCTTTATTTGTATTGTATGATATTTAAACAGCTTAACTATAAATACTGTCCACCATTAGCCTCCAAACTTCATCATAAAGAAATGAGTTCCCCTGTGATCTAACACTAATAACTCTATCACCCTAACAGGACCCAGTTTATAAATGTGTAAGGTGAAAAAGCCTCCTCAAAGATAGCACATTCCTCATAGAGCAATCTGTTCCAGGGAATCAGAAGAATTAGTGGCTTCAAAAATTACAAAAAAAAAAAAAAAAAAAGCTTTTGAAGCACATCTTAGCAATGACTAAAATGTACCTACCATGATAATGGCTGCAGCATCAACATTGAGCTACAGCTTAACAAGTAAGAACAGTCATATCTCTATCTTCTTCTTCTTCTTTTGGCTTTTCCCGGTTAGGGGTCGCCACAGTGGATCACCTGAACGCTCATGATTGGCAGTGGAGTTTTACACTGTCAAGTTGCCAGCCCGGCTCCCAACCTTCCACAGAAGGCACACACTCATACCTAGGGCCAATTTAGAGTGTCCAATCCACTTACAGCATGTCTTTCATATCTCCATACAAATGTTTAATTATCAGGTATGTATAAGTTCATGGGGGTCATAGGCAAGTACCAGACAACTTGTCTGCAGACCATTGCGAGTCTAGTCAAAAAACCCAATTCAAAAGTCTTTTCAAGCCTCAAGGAGGACAATTCAAGACAAACTTCTTGGGGGAGAATCAGAAGCTGCCCTTCTAATTGTCTAGGTTTACTATGGAGAAGGAAAGGGTGCTACTCTGCTTGATATGAACAGGAAGTTTGTTCCAGAGATGAGGGATAAATTAGGATATAAATTTTTCATTCCAATGTGTCTCGTTTATTAGTTGATGTAGGCTTGGTTCCTTTAATCAGGTATTTGAGGTACTATTTGTTATATGAAAGAATGGGGGGAGAGTCAAAGAGGGTTGGATCTTTCATGGTTCGAAAGGCTAGACACAGATCTCCATGGGGGAGCCTCTAAGAGACAGAGTACAGTCTGTTCTGATAACTAAGATTTTTGAGGCTAGTGATCTTTGTAGTTGTAAACCTCTGAGGTCTGTCAAATTGAGTGAATATATTTAGACAAATCCATACCAAAAAGAGTAATAATGTCAATAGTGGTTGTGATGAGATAAAAGTAAAGGGGAATTAATACCTCTTTGGAAATTAGATGAGACAGATAGAAAACATTCTGAACTACTGCAGAGATATGATGGTCAAAGGATAAAGAATTATCAACAAGACTGCCTACATCAGTTTCACCAGTTTTTTATTGCAGGAGTGTGTCACCTATATGGTATGTGAAAATGTTTTGTTTATCAAATTGAATTATGCTACATTTTTCACATTTAATTTGAGACTATTGTCCTCGTACCAAACATTAGCATGGTCTAACCCATGTTGTTGAAATCCTGAGTCAGTGAAAAACTAATAAAAACAGTCAATTTACAGTCATCTAATAACCAAGCAAATCAGTTCAGATACAGACTATAATTATTTATTAAGACCATAAAGTTTAATGCATTCATCCAATAACATGAGAACTTCTTCAGAACATAGTACGATGAAAAATGAATCTAATTAACGACATCATGCATATAAAACACACACTCCACCTCTTAAAGTAACAACACTAAAACCTACTAATATTACATTACAATATATATTTATTTAAATACCAGAAAATATGTAAAAATTATTTAAAATTTTAACTGTTTCATTCTTAAAACTCTGACTGTTGAATCTATTTCATTAATACCAGAATACTTGCCTACATTCAAAATAATTTGTCACTTTAATCTAAGAATTTCTAACTTCATTTTCCATGGACCTCCCCCTAAGGTCCAAATGAACAACTATCCTGAATCCAAAACTGAAAGAAATGTCCCAGAAACTCCTGAACATGCTTACCCAAAGCACTTCTCTTATTAATATTATTACTGTTAATAACAGAAATATGTTCATATATACATTCCCTTATCATTCCTCCAGTTTTTTCCAATATAAAAAAAAAAAACAGGACATTTTTTGACCAACTCTATGCAAATCACCCATTTCAAAGAACAATTATAATAAGCTTTTCTGTTTTTCCATTCTTTATTGCTAACCATAACTGCATCAACCTCACAGATATATTTACATTGTGTTGCCATGGTGGTGCAGCGGTAGCGTTGTTGCCTCACAACAAGAGGTTCTCCCGTTCGATTCTTGGCTGGTGTGTGGGGAGTGCCTTCTGTGTGGAGTCTGCATGTCCTCCCTGCAGTCAAGTGGCATTCTGAAAGACATGCGTGAATGGGCGTGCCTTCGTTGAAGGTTGGGCATCGAGCTTGCAACTCGGCACCATAAAAACGTACTGCCAACCATTAGCGGACCGGAGTTCCGCTGTGGCGACACCTAACTGGGAAAAGCCGAAAGACAAACAACAACAACAACAAGTACCATATTTACATATACCCTTCTTATTCCCTCTGATATAACCTAAATTCAATGAACATTTTTCCAGAAAGTCTTTGAAATTTCCATCCCCCTATATGTAATTAATGGTTTAGGCCCAAAAGTGCAAAGTAGTTCACCATCAATACAAATAACATTCCAATAGTTGGCTACTATTTTTTCACTTCATTAGATTTAACATTAAAAGTGGTGATCAGAGTTTTACATGAGTAATCTTTACTTTGTTTTTTGCTGAAAAATTTCAGTTGACCCAACAATGAGATAGAGAAATCTTCATCTCTTTTCCTGACCACCTCAGTAGTTTTTTGTTCCACTAACCTATCATGACAATCCTTGGTCAAAAACACTTTTTTGTAAAAAGTACAGTTGTGTACATTAATCATAAATGTAGATGTTCATGTGTATTCACTGTTGCAGTCATCACCTGTGGGTTATCCCTGCTGTGGTAGCCCTCGGTCGGCCCAAATACCAGATTCAATGTTTTTGTGCGTCGGCTGCTGTCACCTGTAGTCTGGCATTAGGTCATCACTGCTATAAAGCAAGGCAGCCGACATCATTACATCAGTTTTTCTTGCCCTAACCCATCAGAAGCACAAGGGAAAACAGAGAGAAGTGGTCCTGGTGGCTAAAGGCCACTTTGACAAGCTTGTGTCCCTACTAGGGGAAGATGTTAAATGGGGATGGAGGGAGGGAAACCAAAACTTTAACAGTAAATACACTTGAACATCTACATTTATGGTAAGTGTACACATCTGTACTATGTTCTTCATGTTTCACTGTTGCAGTCATCACCTGTAGGAGGATTCCCAATGCTGAGAAAAAGGGTGGACGGATAGGTTGAGTCCTAGGTATGGGACAGGAGGCCCTGCAGAATTGCAGAGGCAAACCCTGCCCTAGACTTAGAAAAGAGGGGTAGGTGGTAATGCTTTGTAGAGGTATGGACAGAGCTCTAGGTGGCAGCTTCCAAAATGTCCCTGGTAGGTACTCCTCTGAGGAAGGCAGTGGAAGTGGAGGTTGCCCTAGTGGAGTGGGTATGGATAGACTTAGGTATGGGTTTTCCATGTAGTCTGTAGCAAAAATGGATACAGTGTGAAATCCATTTGGAAATGGTTTGTTTGGAGATGGGCTTCCCCTCTACCCCTGGGGTAAAGCTTACAAGAAGCTGGTCTGTTTTTTCTGAGTGGCTTAGTACATTCCAGATAGTATCTGAGTTGTCTGTGCATGTCTAGTGAGTGTAGAATTCTTCCCCACTTGTTTTGAGGGTTGGGAAAGAAAGTGGGAAGGTGTATAGTCTGGTTAAGGGTCACATCAGATACCACCATGGGCATAAAGGAGGGGTTAGTCCTCAGGAAGACTCTGCATGGAAAATTATGAAGGGCTTGTCAGCCATGAGAGCTTAAAGTTCTGAAACTCTTCTGGCTGAGGTGATAGCTAGTAGGAAGGCAGTCTTCCAAGAGAGGTATTTCCATTCTGCTGAAGTGGCAGGTTTGAAAGGAGGTAAGGTTAGTTTTTCTAACACAAAATTCAGGTCCCAGGGTGGCATCAGAGGCCTTCTGGGAGGCCTAATATTACAAGCCCCTCTGAGGAATTGCTTAATCAAAGGATGAAAAAAGAGGAGTGTGTCTTAATCATAATGGGCAGAGACGGCAGAGGCATGGATTTTAATAGAGGAGAAAGAGCGGTCACTATTGAGCAACTCTGCTAGGTAATCCAGGATGAGAGGGATGGAAGGCTGGGAGGTACTGCCCTTTTTTGATTGTTTCCAGGAGCAGAATCTTTTCCATTTTTCTGCATAGGAATTTCTTGTGCTGGGCCTTGTGGCCTATGTGATGATGTCCAGGACCTGTTTGCTTAACAGGAACTCCTTGTTAGTTTTTAGTGTATAAGCCATGCTGAGAGTTTGACAGTCTGCAGTTCTGGGTGCAGTACCTCTCCCCTCTCCTGGGTCAAGAGGTCTGACATCAGGGTAAGGAGCTTTGGGAGCTGTAAGGTCAGACTGTGTAATAAGGGGTGCCAATGCAGTCCGGGCCAATGTGGATCAATGAGGATGGCTTTTGGTCTATCCTCTCTTATTTTGATCAGAACCATGGGAATAAGGGGCAGAGGAGGGTATGTGTACACAAAGAGGGAGCTCCAGGGGAAGGTCAAGGCATCCACCTTCCATGCTAGGAGGTGATACTACCTGGTACAGAACTTGTGCAGTTGGTGGTTGAGGTGCGAGGCAAAGAGGTCCTCTTCTGGGGTCCCCCATTCCTGGGTGATTTGCAGAAAGATTTCTCTGTGGAGCTGCCATTCGTGGGGTCCAGTAAGTTTCTGCTTAGGTGGTCCGCCAGTGTAGTGTTGATCCCTGGTAAGTATTGGGCAATTAGGTGTAGCCCCATGGAAGTGGCTGTAAGGCAGAGACTCATAGCTAACCTGAACAGGGGGTAAGATTGGGTGCCCCCCCTGCTTGTTGAAGTATCACATAACTGTGGTGTTGTCTGTTTTTATAAGGAGGACCCCTGGCCTGAGATGGGGTTGGAAGGAAGTCAAAGCCTTTTGCACTGCCATCATTTCTTTCTGGTTGATGTGCAAGTGGAGTTGCTGGGCATTCCAAAGGCCTTGGGTACATCTGCCTGCTAGGTGAGTGTCCCAAGCAATGTCTGGGTCATCGATGGTGATGGTCTGGCAGGAATGGTGGAGGATGAAGGGAAGACCCTTGTTCATGTCAAAAGCCTTTGACCACCATAGAAATTCAGCCCTTATAAAAGGGATCAGAGGGAGAGTGGTCTCTAGGGACTGAGATTGCTGACACCAAAGGTTCTATAAGTACCACTGAAGTGTTCTCATGTGAAGCCCGGGGAGTCGGATGAGAAGGATGCAAGATACCATGTATCCCAGGGCTTGCAGGAACTTTCTCATAGTGAAGTTACTTCTGGAAGCCAGGTGGGTGAATTAGAGAGGCAGGAAGCTCTGCTTTTCTGGGGATAGGAAGGCTATTTGGGTTGCTGTATCTAGTACAGCTCCCAGAAAAAACAATTTTTCTGGTGGGGATTTGCTTTGATTTTTTCTTGTTGATGGTGAACCCTAGTGTTAGGAGTGATTTGACAAAGAGAAGGTCCTGGAGCAACTTTTCTTTGCACTCTGTCTGAATGAGGCAGTCATCCAGGTAAGGGTAAATCTGTGCATTTCTTTGTCTGCAGAATGCTATAGCCAGGGCCAAGCATTTGGTGAATACTCTGGGAGTAGTAGATAAACCAAAGGGCAGTGAAGAGAAGTGAAAGTGTTGATAGCCTGCTCTGAAGAGCAGGAATTTTATGCATGATTCCCTGAAGGGGATGTGGAGGTAAGCATCTTTTAGGTCTAGTGTCACAAGCCGGGCATTTTGTCTGAGCACTGGCAGGAGCTGCTGCAATGTTAGCATTTTGAATCTGGGAACCACCAAGGAGGTGCTGAGTTTGGATAGATCCAGGATGGGGTGCCAAGTGCCCTCTTTTCTTGGAACAAGGAATAGTCTGGAGTAAAAATGTTTTCCTGTTTGATCTGGAGGGACAGGTTCTACTGCCCCCTGGAATATTAGAGTTTGGACCTGATTCAACGCCTCTGGCCACTGGTTTGGGGGGAGATCTGGGTACCCTTTTGGAATAGGTAGTTTGCTGAAGGAGAATCTGTATCCCTGAGAAATGATTTTTAAGACCTATTGGTCCTTGGTTATAGTGACCCAGTTGTCCTTGAAGAGGGTGAGCTTTCCTCCTAGTTTTTGATGAGTGAAAGGAGGGCAGTGGGGGGATGGAGAGTCATTCTGAGTGCTTGCTATTAAAGCTTGGCTTAGAACTCCCTGCCTTAGAGACAGAATTGGTCCATTGTTTGCTTCTTTGCTGGCCCTGGGATAGGGGCCTGGATGGCCTGTCCCTGCGGGGCTTACCTTGGCCCTGTCTGCTAGGTGCAGGGAAGGCCCAGTGCTTAGAGGGAAAGCTCCTGCTGAATCTGGGAGGATGAACTTGAAAGAAACGTTTTACTGTTTGCATAGATTTTGCTTTGTCTTCCATCTTTTTAAGCACCTTCTCTGCTTTTTCCCCAATCAAGCGTTCTTTATCTAGGGGTGCATCAATACGTTTAGACTTGACATGATCAGGTAGAGGCTGGTCCTTCAGCCATGCATGTCTTCTAATAATGGATCCTGTCTCTGCTGCCCTGCTAGAGGCTTTTAGGGCATCATATCCACATTGTAATGAGTGCTTGCCCACTTGACAAGCAGAGTGTAGTAATTCTGCCAGCTCTTTTGAGTTGGCACCGTCAGAAGAGGTAGCAATCTTCTGTTTTAATTGTTCCAAAGTGTGTTGTTGACATTTGAAAATATGGAACTGACAAATGAATGCTCTGACAGCTAAAGTTGCAGAGGTGTATACTTTCTTACCCCATCTGTCCAGAGCTCTGGAGTCTTTGTCAGAAGGAAGAGGATTCTTGGCAGAACTAGTCTTGGCTCCTTTGGGTTCCTGTGTAATGACCTCAGGGTCTGCAGCAGGATTCCTGTACAGGTATTTGTGAGAATCTGGTATTCTGTAGTACCTGTCAGATTTAGTTGGGGAAGGTGGCAGGGCATCAGGAGCTAAGCTGGATTCATGGAAAACATCATCCACCATGTCCAAAATAGGTGGGATGGCCAGGGGGCTGTGCTGGGGCAGGTCCACAAACTCTCTAAGGCATTTATTTGACTGTGGGAAGTCTTGAGATTCCCATTGAAAATGTTCCCTGAGGGAGTGAAGGGTTTTCCCAAAGGAGAGATCCTCTGGAGGGGAGGCAGAAGGGATGGATTCCTCTGCATCTGAATCCTCATAAACAGTTAAGGGAGGTTGTTCCTTTTCAAAAGCAGAATAATCAGATTCCTCAGACTCTTGGTCTGTCATATTTTCTGGAGAAGGATGCCTTTTCCTTTTAGGAGTGGGGGCATGTGTACCTCGGATAAGGGAGATGAGATCCTCTACCAATTTAAGCATTTGAGCTTGGAGTGGGGGAGCAGTAGCAAGATGGTGGCTAGAAGCAGATTTCCTAGGAGTGGCCTGGCTTCGAGAATCCCTCAGTCTCTGAGAAGTGGTAGTCGGATGCAAAGACATTGGTTTTTATCTGGAATCGGTAGTGGGAAAGGCCTCCTCAGAAGCCGGTGCCTGCGTCGCAGCTCCGGACCCACCTGAGGCAGAGACAGCCAAAGGCTCAGAAGATGAAGTGGATTTGTGTGGCATACCAGACTCCAAAAGGGTCTCAGCAGAGGCCTGCATAGAAAACAAGTTGGGCATTAGGGGCTGCGAAAGCACCTTACTGAATTCTGGAGAACTGATGACTTGCTTAGCAGAAGTGTCATCGGAAGGCTTAGTCTTGCTTAGTCTTGTGTGGCCTGTCTCCATCTTTATCTCTACGTTTTTTCAGAATGTCAACAGATTGTTGGCCGATGGATACCATATCAGAATTCAAAGATGGAACAATAAAATAATTGTCTACAAAAAGAGATCTACAGTGAATGGTTCTCTTATTAAAGAGGGCACAGAACCGGCAATGAGGGATGTCGTGGTCTGTGCCTAAACAAGTGGTGCAGTAAGAATGAAAGTCCCGGTGTGGGATCTATTTTCCACAGGCGAGACAATTGTTAACTTTTTCGGACATTGGTTAGAGTAAGAAAAAAGGGTCCCCAATAGGGTACTTAGCTTTAGACATTTTCAGCTGAAATTCAACTTCTGGTAGCGACCGACCGGCACTCATGCGAGCTGCTTCTGCTATGAGCTCCACGGCAAGAAAGACTGACGTAATGACGTTGGCTGCCTTGCTTTATAGCACCGATGACCTGATGTTAGGCACAAAAAACATTGACTGTGGTATTCGGGCCAACCGAGGGCTACTACAGCAGGGATGACCTACAGGTGACTGCAACAGTGAAACACGAAGAACATCTTCAATTTCATTCAAGAACACAGGGCACTCAGATGCCATTCGTGCTGCCCTTACCATCTGTCCCTTTATAATGGATCTTTTTTGATGGTAAGAGTGATAACTAGTATAATGAGGCCTGCTGTTGCAATAAGTGGGTTTCCTGTAAATACCTGAACTGAAACACCTATTTTTCTTATCCTTAGTTAACTTGACATCCAAGAATAACAGCTCAGTAATAGACTGAGAACAAGTAAAGGTTAACAATTAGTGGTGTTAATATATTGTACAAACTCATCTAAGGCCATACTATTCCCTGTACAAAAATACATATATCATCCAGAAACCTACTGTGGAAGTTCCAATTATCTTTATATTTTGGTTGTAGTACATACTCTTCCTCCCAATGTGCCATAACTATACTGGTGTAAATGGGAGCACAAACTACTCCCATGGATAGTCCTGTTTTTTTGATGGTACAAGGACCCTTCAAAAATATAAAATTATTACATGAAACCATCTCTAATAGCATAATGATTTTATTGCTCACCTTATTTTCCAAGGTTTTGTGTTTATTAAGATACTCAGATACCCACTTGGTACCTGTATCGTGAGGTATGACTGTGAACAGATCTTTAATGTCCACCATTACAAACGTCAAATCATCATGATACAGAGAAGAAAGTACAGTTGTGTACACTTACCATAAATGTAGATGTTCGAGTGTATTCACAGTTGCAGTCATCACCTGTGGGTTATCCCTGCTGTGGTAGCCCTCAGCCGGCCTGAATACCAGAGTCAATGTTTTTCTGCGTCAGCTGCTGTCGCTTGTTGGCTGACGTCAGGTTGTCAGTGCTATAAAGCAAGGCAGCCAATGCCATTACATCAGTTTTTCTTGCCCTAACTGGTCAGAAGCCCAAGGAAATATGGTAAAGTGGTCCTGGTGGCTAAAAGCCACCATAAGACGCTTATGTCGCCCTATGGAAAGAGGATATAAGGGGGAAAGGGGAGGGGGGAGTACAGTTGTGTTCACTTACCATAAATGTAGATGTTTGAGTGCATTCTCAGTTGCAGTCATCACACGGGTTATCTGCCTGCAGGTAGCCCTCAGTTGGCACGAATACCAGAGACTTAGCATTTCTGCATTGGTTGCTGTCGCTTCAGGCCTGATGTCAGAATATTACAGGTATAAAAAGAGGCAGCCAATGCCGTTACATCGGTTTTTCTTGCCCCAAATGTCAGGAGCCCCCCAATGGTGAGCTAAGCTATGATGGAAGAAATCACCACCAGTAAAGTAAATACCAGGGTCTACTTCATTTGCCCAATCTTCCATTGCCCGACCCCATTTGACCGAAATTTCATTTGACCGACACCTCATTTGACCGACACTTCATTTGACTGGCAAGTTTTATTGGCAAGAAAATGGGATATGCCCCCTTCCCCACTGTAGTGCGACCCTGGAGTTAAAATATATAGTTGGGGGGGTGTGGGGGCACAGCCCCCCATAATGGGGGGTGTAGTGGGCGAAGTGGGGGGCTGTGCCACCCACACCCCCCTAACTATATAGTCTAACTCCAGGGTCACACTACAGTGGGGAAGGGGGCATATCCCATTTTCTTGCCAATAATACTTGTCGGTCAAATGAAGTGTCGGTCAAATGAAATTTCGGTCATTTGGTCTCTGGCAAATGGGTGTTGGGCAAATGGAAGTTCGGGCAAATGAAGTAGACCCAAATACCAATACCCCTGCAAGGGGTGAATAGTATACACAGAGAAGAGAGAGAGAGAGCAGGGGGCTGGAGGGAGGGAAACCAGGACTGTAACAGTGAATACACTCGAAGATCTACATTTATGGAAAGTGTGCACAACTGTACTATGTTCTTCCTGTTTCGCTGTTGCAGTCTTCACACTTGGGTTGATTCCCAGAGCTATAGAAAGGGTGGAGGCAGTCAAGAAGTGTTTGGGCTGGCTAGAATGCCCTGCAGGACTGCAGTTGCAAAACCTGCCCTGGATTTGGAAAATATAGGCAGGTGGTAATGCTTGGTGAATGTGTGTACAGACCTCCAGGTAGCAGCCTCCAGAATGTCCCTGGTAGGGACTCCCCTGAGGAATGCTCTAGAGGTAGAAGTTGCCATAGTGGAATGTGTTCTGACATGAGGGGGTGGTTTCCCATGGTGTTTGTAGCAGAAATGGATACAGTGTGCCATCCATTTGGAAATTGTCTGTTTAGAAATGGCCTTGCCCTCTGCCCCTGGTGTAAAACTAAGTAATAACTGGTCAGATTTCCTGAAGGGCATAGTCCTTTCCAGGTAAAATCTGAGCTGTCTGTGCACATCCAAGGAGTGCAGGATCCTTTCCCCTTTATTTTGAGGATTAGGAAAAGAAGGTTCGCAAATCTATACATTTGTTGAGAGCCAAGCTGGACACCACTTTGGGCATAAAGAAAGGAAGGATTAGTCCTGAGGCAGATCCTGTCAGCATGAAAAATAATGAAGGGTTCCACTGCAATAAGTGCTTGTAGCTCAGACACTCTTCTCGCTGAAGTGATGGCCAGTTGCAATGCTGTGTTCCAAGAGAGGAAATTTAAGTCTGCTGATGCTGCAGGCTCAGAAGGGTGTAGTGTGAGTTTTTCCAGTACAAAGTTAAGGTCCCAAGCAGGGGTGGGTGTGGTCCTTGGTAGCCTTAAGTTGTTTACCCCTCTCAGGAACTGTTTGATGAGAGGGTGAGAGAATAGGGGTGGCTCAGAGTTGTAATGCGCAGAGATGGCAGAGGCAGGAATCTTAATGGAGGAGAAGGAATGGCCTCTGTGGAGTAGATCTGTTTGTTAAGCAATCCAGGATTAGAGGTAGGGAGGGCACAGTAGTGTCCTCTCCTTTAGATTGAATCCAATACCTTTTCCACTTATCAGCATAGGATTTCCTTGTACTGGGTCTTCTGGCTTCAAGAATGACGTCCAGCACCTGCTTGCTTAGGCTGGTCACTGAGGGAGAATTAAAGGAATAAGCCAGGCTGCAAGACTTATGGTTTACAGTTGCAGATGCAAGATCTGTCCCCTCTGCTGAATACACAGGGTTGGGCTCTAGGGTAGGTGCCAGGGTGGTACTGGTGGCAGGCTGAGCAGGAGTGGGTACCAGTGCTGGCATGGCCAGTCCGGGGCAGTCAGAATTGTGCTTGGTCTGTCCTGTCTTATCTTGAGCAATATTCTTGAGAGAAGGGGAAGAGGGGGAAAGGCATAGATTGAGAGGTTTACCTACTAGAAGGATAGGGCATCCACTTTCCAGGCCCTGCTGTGAGGTGTCCTGGGGAAGAATTTGCTGAGCTGGTGATTGTAGGGGGAGGCAAAGAGATCCGCCTCTGGGGTCTCCCATTTCTGAATCAGAAGGCTGAAGGTGCTGGGCTTTAATTGCCACTCATGTGGGTCTAGGAGATTTCTGCTTAAGTCATCTGCCAGTGTGTTTTGTTTGTCTGGCAGGAATTGAGCTTGCACATGGACCTGCATGTGCAAGGCCATGTTCCACAGGGCCATGGCTAGCCTACAGAGTGGGTAAGAGAGGGTTCCCTCCTGCTTGTTGATGTACCACATAACTGTGGTGTTGTCTGTTTTTAATAACGGGGGTCCTGGTGAGAGTAGGGATCTGAAAGCTGTTAGAGCATGCTGAACAGCTAGCATCACTTTTTGGTTGATGTGTAGATGAATTTGACTTGGGCTCCAGTGTCCCTGAATGCACTTATCATCCAGGTGTGCCCCCCAGGCATAGTCTGATGCATCTGTGGTTAGGGTCTGGGCAGCATGGTGTTGAGTGAAGGGCAGTCCCTTGTCGTGGTTGCATGCTGCTACCCACCAAAGAAACTCTGTCCTTAGACAAGGTACGATAGGAATGACAGTTTCCAGGTCTTGAGAATTTGGCACCAAAGACTTTTTAAGTACCATTGAAGTTTCCTCATATGCAGTCTGGCATATGGAATTAGTAGGATACATGAGGCCATGAACCCTAGGGCCCGCAAGATTTTCCTTGTGGATAGCTGAGTTCTGGTGGCCATTTCAGTGAAGTAGTCTGTCAGATAGGCTTGTTTTTCTGGAGTAAGGAATGTTATCTGGGATGCTGTGTCCAAGCTTTCTCCCAGGAATACAATCTTTTGACTGGGGACTAGTTTTGATTTCTTTTCATTGATGGTGTACCCCAGGGAGGTTAGAAGGTTTTTTTACAAATGTCAGGTACTGCAACAGCATTTGCTGACTGGCTGCCTGAATCAGGCAGTCATCCAAGTATGGGTAAATTTGATTTTTTCTCTGTCTGCAGTAGGCAATGGCTGGAGCCAGATATTTTGTGAACACTGTGGGAGCAGTGGATAAGCCAAAGGAAAGTGCATAGAATTGATAATGCATAGATCCTGCCCTGAAGCGTAGATATTTCCTGCAAGAGTCCCTGATAGAGATGTGCAGATATGCTTCATTTAAATCTAGGGTGGCTAACCAGGCATCTTTGGCCAGCATAGGAAGAAGCTGCTGCAGGGTGAGCATTTTGAGTTTTGGTACCACCAGGAAGGTGTTTAGAATGGGAAGATCTAGGATAGGGCACCAAGTGCCCTCTTTTCTAGGTACAAGTATAAGTCTGGAATAGAACCCTTGACCTATCTGTTCTGCAGGAACAGGTTGAACTGCTCTTATAGAGAGCAGGGATTGAACTTGGTTTTGTGTCTCTGCCCACTGGTTTGGAGGAAGGTCTGGGAACCCTTTTGGGGTTGGCAGTGGGTGGAAGTAAAATTTGTACCCCTGGGATACAGTGTGGAGGACCCATCAGTCTTTGGTGATGGAAGTCCAGTTTCTTGTATAATGGGCAAGTTTTCCTCCTAGGGGCACAGGCAGTTGGACAGAGGTGGGGAGTGGAGTTGAGAAGTCATTGTGAATTCTTTCCATAAGGGGGTGGCTTAGCACTCCCTGTTTTTGAAGTGGAGGCACTCCATTGCTTAGATCTCTGCATACCCTGAGGCTGTAGCCTGGGGGGGGGGTCTGTTTCCCCTGGGTCTAGTTTGAGATGGCCTTGAGGGGGCTGGAAAGGACCAATGTTTTGAGGGGCAATGCCTACTGAGTCTAGGAGGCTGTACTTGCAAGAAGTCTTTGACTGTCTGCATAGAGTTAGCGTTTTCTTCCATCTTTTTAACAACCTCTTCTGTTTTGGTGTCAAACAGATTGTCCTTGTTCAAAGGAATGTCTAGTAATTTTGATTTAACATGGTCTGGCAAGGTCTACTCCTTAAGCCAAGCATGCCTTCTCAGTACGGAACCAGTGACTGCTGCCCTGCAAGATGCTTCTACGGCATCAAAGCCACATTGCAAAGTATGCTTGCTGACTTGGCTTGCAGAATGCATAAGCTCTTGTAATTCTTTATTTTATGCACAGTCTGTAAAGATAGCTATTTTTACATAATATGTTGTTGGTACTTCAGCATGTAAAACTGGCAATTCAAAGACCTAATGGCAAGAGTTGCAGAGGTGTATACTTTCTTACCCCATCTGTCTAAAGCTCTGGAATTCTTACCCGAAGTGGTGGGATTGTTAGCTGTAGTTGCTTTGATACCTTTATGCCCCTGGGAGATGACCTCCGGGTCAGCAGTAGGATTTTTGAAAAGGAATTTTTGAGCGTCAGGAACTCTGTAGTACCTGTCTGGTTTCCTAGGAACTGGTGGTAAGGTATCAGGAGTTAAACTGGATTCCATAAAGACATCATCCACAACATCCAGGGCTGGGGGGGGGGTATCTCTAAAGGCCTATGTTGTGGCAAATCTAGAAATTCTCTGAGTCTCTTTTTGGACTGAGGATAGTCTTGGCATTCCCAGTGGAAATGTTCTCTTAAAGTATGTAAGGTTTCACCAAATGAAAAATCCTCTGGAGGAGAAGCAGTGGGAATGGATTCCTCTGCATCTGAATCCTCATAAGCAGATAAAGGCATGTCTTCATAATCAGATACTTCAGAGACATCGGACTCTTGGTATGTTAAAGCTGCTGGGGACAGGTCTCTTTTTCTCTTAGCAGGGGAAGGCTGACTTCCCCTAATCGGCATAATAAGGTCTTCTGCCACTTTAAGCATTTGATGTTGTGGCAAGGAAGTAGGTGCATGAGCTTGGGTTGTCATTTTTTTTAGGCGTAGCACGTACTTTTGGCCTTAGAAACTCAGTATTTTTAGACAGAACTGAAGATGCGAAAGAAGTCATCAGTTTGTGTCGAATATCAGTAGTGCGAAGAACTTCCTCAAAAGCTGGTGGCTGCTCAGCGGCTCCGGACCCATCCAAGGTAGAGGCATCCGCAGGTTCCATAGTCGAGAAAGAGTCTCGCGGCATACCAGACTCCAAACAGGTCTCGGTAGAGGCCTGCGCATCCGTTGAAGTGGGCATCAGGGGCTGCAAAAGCGCCACACTGAGTACCGGCGAACTGGTGACTAGCTTAATGGAAGTGTCATCGGCAGTTTTGGACCTGTGCGGTCTGTCTCTGTCTTTTTCCTTATGTTTTTTTGGAAGATCGGTAGCGACAATAAGAGCCAGACGATGAATAGTTCGGGTGTTGAACAAGGCACAAAACTGACAGCGAGGTACGTAGTGGTTTGGGCCAAAACAGGTGACGCAATAAGAATGGAAATCTCGGTGTGGTATTTGCTTTCCACAGGCAAGACAATTGTTAACTTTTTCTGACATCAGTTAGAGCAAGAAAAAAGGATCCCCAATGGGGTACTTAGCTTTAGAAGACTTCAGGATAATTCAATTCAGAAATGAAAACTCAGGTAGCGGCCAACCGGCACTCGTGCGAACTCCTTCTGCTTCAGGCTGCTCGGCAAGAAAGACTGATGTGATGGCGTCGGCTGTCTGTTTTTATACCCCTGATGATCTGACGTCAGACCTGAAGTGACAGCAACCGATGCAGAAATACTAAGTCTCTGGTATTCAGGCCAACTGAGGGCTACCTGCAGGCAGATAACCCAAGTGTGATGACTGCAACAGTGAAACACGAAGAACATCCAGTACTGCAACAGTGAATACACTCAAATATTTACATTTATGGTATTGTACTATGTTCTTTATGTTTCACTGTTGTGGTCATCACTTGTGGGAGGATTCCCAAAGCTGAGGAGAGGGATGGAAGGATTAGTTAGAGACCTAGGCATGGGTAAGCATGCCCTGCAGAACTGCAGAGGCAAACTCTGCCCTAGCCTTAGAGAAAAGAGGTAGGTGATAATGCTTTGTACAGGTATGGACAGAGGTCCAGGTGGCAGCCTCCAAGATGTCCCTGGTGAGAACTCCTCTGAGGAATGCTGTGGAAGTGGAGGCTGCCCTAGTGGAATGGGTATGAATAGACTTAGGAGGTGGTTTCCCATGTAATCTGAAGCAGAAATGGATACAGTGCGATGTCTGTTTGGAAATGGGCTTCCCCTCTGCCCCGAAGCAAAGCTGACAAAAAGTTGGTCTGTTTTCCTGAAGGGTTTAGTATGGCCCAGGTAGTATCTGAGCTGTCTGTGAATGTCTAGTGAGTGCATAATTCTCCCCCTCCCCCTGTTTTGATAGTTAGGGAAGAAGGTGGGTAGATATATGGCCTGATTGAGAGTCACATTAGATACCACCTTGGGCATAAAGGAAGGGTTAGTCCTCAGGGAGACCCTGTCTGCATGGAAAATGGCTCAATGGCCATCAGTGCCTGAAGTTCTGAAACCCTTCTGGCTGAGATGATAGTAGGAAAGCAGTCTTCTAGGAGAGGTACTTCAATTCTGCAGAAGCAGCAGGTTCGAAGGGTGGCAAGGTTAGTTTTTCCAAAACATAATTCAGGTCCCAGGCTGGTGTGGGTGGCCTTCTGGGACGTCTGACATTAGAACCCCCTCTGAGGAACTGTTTATCAAAGGATGTGAGAACAGGGGCTGGTCTGTATGAAAATGAGCTGAAATGGCTGAGGTATGGATTTTAATAGAAGAGAAGGAGAGGCCACTATTGAGTAACTCCGCTAGATAGTCCAGGATAAGAGGGATGGAAGGTTGTGAGGAACTGCCCACTCTGGACTGGCTCCAGGAGCAGAATCATTTCCATTTTCCTGCGTAACATTTTCTGGTACTGGGCCTTCTGGCCTCTGTGATAATGTCCAGGACTTGTTTGCTTAACAAGGGCCCCCTGTTTGCTTTTAGAGTATTAGCCATGTTGACAGTCTGAGAGTCTGCAAGTCTGGGTGCAGCATTTCCCCCCCACCTGAGTCAAGACGTCTGAGATCAGGGGAAGCTGCCTGGGAAGCTGTGATGTCAGGCTGTGCAGTAAGGGGTACCAATGCTGTCTGGGCCAATCTGGAGCAATGAGGATGGCCTTTGGTCTCTCCTTCCTTATCTTGATCAGTGCTTTGGGAATAAGAGGCAGAGGAGGGAATGCGTACACAAAGAGGGAGTTCCAGGGGAAGGTCAAGGCATCCACCTTCCATGCTAGGTGGTGATACTCCCTGGTACAGAATTGTTTTAGCTGGTGGTTGAGATGAAATCAAGAGATCCACCTCCAGAGTTCCCCACTCCTGAATGGCTTGCAAAAAGATTTTTCTCTGAAACTGCCATTCATGGGGGTCCAGTAAGTTTCTGCTTAAGTGGTCTTCCAGGGTTTTGTTGATCCCTGGTAGGTAATGGGCTACTAGGTGTAATCCCATGGAGGAGGCTGTCAGCCAGAGATTAATGGCTGGCCTGCACAGAGGGTAAGATTGGATTCCTCCCTGTTTGTTGATGTACTGCATTACTGTGGTGTTGTCTGTTTTGAAAAGGAGAACCCCTGGCCTGAGATGGGGTTTGAAGGATGTCAGAGCTTTTTGTACTGTCATCATTTCCTTCTGGTTGATGTGTAAGGGAAGGTGCTGGGCATCCCAAAGAACTTGGGCGCACCTGCCTGCTAGGTGAGTGCCTCAAGCAATGTCAGAGGTGTTGGTGGTGATGGTTTTCCTGGTAGGGCGGAGGATGAAGGGAAGACCCTTGTTCTTGGCACAGGCCCTTGCCCACCAGAGAAACATGGCCCTTATACAGGGGATCAGAGGGAGAGAGGTCTCTAGAGGCTGAGAGTGCTGACACCAAAGGTTATTTAGATGCTACTGAAGTTTTCTCATGTGGAGCCTGGCCAGAGGAATTAGAAGGATGCAAGATGCCATGTACTCCAAGGCTTGCATGAACTTCCTCACCGTGAGGTGACTTCTGGAAGCCAGCTGGGTAAAGTAGAGAGGCAGGAAGCTCTGCTTTTCTGGGGATAGGAAGGCCATTTGGGATGCTGTGTACAGCAGTGCTCCCAAGAAAATGATCCTCCTGGAGGGTGTTTGCTTTGATTTCTTCTCATTGATGGTGAACCCTAAGGAAGTTAGGAGGGTTTTGACAAAGAGGAGGTCCTGGAGCAGATTTTCTTTGCACTCTGCCTGAATAAAACAGTCATCCAGATATGGGTAAATCTGTATATTTCTCTGTCTGCAAAATGCTACGGCTGGGGCTAAGTATTTGGTGAATACCCTTGGAGCAGTAGATAAGCCAAAGGGTAGTGCAGAGAACTGAAAGTGTTGTGAGCCTGCTCTGAAGTGCAGGAATTTCCTGCAGAATTCCCTTATGGGGATGTGGAGGTAGGCATCTTTTAGGTCTAGGGTCACTAACCAGGCATTGTTTGTCAGCATAGGCAGCAGCTGCTGCAAAGTTACCATTTTGAATTTGGGGATCACCAGGGAGGTGTTCAGAATGGAGAGATCCAGGATGGGGCACCAAGTGCCATCTTTTCTGGGAACAAGGAATAGTCTGGAATAAAAGCCTTTGCCTGTTTGATCTGCAGGAACAGGTTCTACTGCCCCCTGGGATATGAGAGCATGGACTTATTTCAATGCCTCTGCCCACTGATTTGAAAGTAAGTCTGGGTACCCTCTTGGAATTGGAAGTTCACTGAAAGAGAATATGTATCCCTGAAAAATGATCTTTAAGACCCATTGGTCCTTTGTTACAGAAAGCCAATTTTATTTGCAGTGGGAGAACCTTCCTCCTATCTTTTTGTGAGTGAAAGGAGGGCAGAGGGGGGACAGGGAGTCATTAACAGTTTTTGCCATAGGAGGATGGCTTAGAACTCCTTGCTTTTGGGGCAGAAGTGGTCTACTGTTTGGTTCTCTGCTGTCCCTGAGATAGGGGCCTGGGTGATCTGTCCCTGCAGGGCTTACCTTGCCCCTGTCTGCTAGGTGCAGAAAAGGGCCAGTGCTTAGAGGGAAAATTCCGGCTGAACCTAGGAGGCCGAACCTGAAAGAAATCTTTTACTGTTTGCATGGATTTTCTTTGTCTTCCATCTTTTTAAGCACCTCTTCTGCTTTTACTCCAAACAAGCGCTCCTTATCCTAGGGTGCATCAATTAATTTAGACTTGACATGATCAGGGAGAGGTTGTTCCTTCAACCATGCATGTCTCCTATTGAAAGATCCTGACACTGCTGCCCTGCTTGAGGCTTCTAGGGTGTTATATCCACAGTGCAATGTGTGTTTGGCCACTTGACAAGTAGAGTGCAGTAAATCTGCTAACTCTTTCGAATTGGCACAGTCAGGAAAGGTAGAAATCTTTTGCTTTAATAGTTCCAAAGTGTGTTGCTGATATTTTAACATATGGAACTGACAGCTGAGTGCTCCGATAGCTAAGATTGCAGAGGTGTAAACATTTTTACCCCATCTGTCCAGAGCTCTGGAATCCTTGTCAGAAGGAATAGGCTTCTTTGCAGAACTAGCCTTAGCTCCTTTAGGTCCCTGTGTAATGACCTCCAGGTCTGCAGCAGGATTTCTGTAGAGGTATTTGTGAAAATCTGGTACTCTGTAATACCTGTCAGGTTTACTGGGAGCAGGTGGGAGGGCATCAGGGGCTAAGCTGGATTCATGGAAAACATCATCCACCACTTCTAAGATAGGGGGATGGCCAGGGGTCTGTGCTGGGGCAGGTCTAGAAACTCACTTAGTCTTTCCTTAGACTAAGGGAAGTCCTGAGATTCCCAATGAAAATGTTCCCGGAGGATGTGATGGGTTTCCCCAAAGGAAAGGTCTTCTGGTGGGAGGCAGAAGGAATGGATTCCTCTGCATCTGAATCCTCATAAGCAGTCAGAGGTTGTTCTTCTTCTTCAAAATCTGAATAATCAGATTCCTCAGAATCCTGCTCTGTCATTATTTCAGGAGAAGGGTGTCTTTTCCTTTTAGAAGTTGTGGCCTGACTACCCCTGATAAGGGATATAAGATCCTCCACCATCTTAAGCATTTGGGCTTGGGGTGGTGGAGCAGGAGTAAGATGGTGGCTAGAGGTAGATTTTCTAGGAGTGGCCTGACTTCTAGGCCTAAGAGTATCCATCGGTCTGAGAGAAACAATAGTTGGATGAGTTGGCTGCCTTGCTTTATAGCACAGCCTTGCTTTATGGCACAGATGACCTGACGTCAATCAACAAGCAAGAGCAGATGACACAGAAAAACATTGACTCTGGTATTCGGACCTGCCGAGGGCTACCACAGCAGGGATAACCCACAGGTGATGACTGCAATATTGAAACATGAAGAGCATCTAATCTGTCTTAAAAAGTCACATGAGTCCTTTTAATGTACTTCATTATGTTGTAATCTATTTTTCAGCAAAAAATATAAGTACTTTGCCATGGGGTAAGTATTAAAATTGGAAGCACTGACAACTGGTCTTAAAGGAGGATTGTTCAAATCTGTATGTATTTTTGGGATACCAGAAATCCCCGGTATTGTATATTAAGTATTAGGTAGCATCTTAAGAGTCTCACTAGTAATTAATTCATTCATCAATTCTCATGTCATATAAAAAATTATCAATCTTGGCATATGATACAGTGACTTCCTTTAATGAAACTTCATGGTAAACATCATTATCTTTGTCCAGCTTCATAATTTTAATAGATTTATTTGTAACAATATTACCAAGAATCTGTATTTCTTCTTTACTCATTTTATAGAAGACTTGATATCTATTATACAAAACATTTTGAAAACCCCACTCACACATTTTTTCAAATAATTTCATTTTAGAATTTAAAGGGGGCTTCTACATACTAGAACAATGAAAAACATCTTTTTTCATGCTAGTGGTATTGTTAAACATCAATGCCAAATTCCACTTCCTAGTGTACAATTTTAAATTGATAATAAGGTTAGCTAGATTGGCTTTCCTTGCAGGAACAAAATTTAAACCTTTTGAGAATAAATTAGCATGCTTCTTATCTAAAAAGGTATCACCGTAATTATATATTTTAAGATCATCACTATAATTTGTAATGATACAGGGACTGACTATTTTGGTGATTGAACTGACCATGTCTCCCCCTGCTTTCCCTCACGTTCTGTACTCTCTCATTCTGTCCACAATATAGGGACATTCCGCCTGTTTCATAATTCTCTCCAACCTGCAGAAGGGCAATGTCATTAAAGGGGCAGAGTCAGGGTAGCTGTTATTACAAGTATCTGGCCCCTCCTGTGTATGCCCATATCTGTTGTTAATTTCATCCACAACATTCACAACCAAGTCTTTAGACTGGTGCCTGCCCTTTAGTGGTGGATAAGCTTTCTCATTATCACAGTCAAATTTGCCCTTAAGCAACTTTTTTTGTTTCCTGTTTTTTATATCAGCCAGCATTTTATCAATATCCACAAACACCCTATTATACACAAATCTAATTTAATATCAGTCACTAAGTCGTTCTTTAAAATAGCATGAAGTGCCTCAGTGTCCCATAATAAAGTGTGCATGGTCCTTAAATTAAACTTTATCAAGAGTTCCATCAGCTCAAATCCATGTTTAGTAAATAATAAAATTAACTCTTTGTGTAAATCAGTACCTGAAACAAGTCCATTAGGATATTTCCAAGTCTGCAAGCCTTTCAAGACATGACCATTCTTAATGCATTCCTTAACAAAAGTGTTTTCTAATAGCAATTTCCACTATTTTGCTAGGTATTCATGAAACGTTTAAGATTTGCGTCAAAGGAAACACTTGATGTAGCTTAACTTGAAACAGTTTCAGAAGGTTTGTTTGGTCAAGCTATTCCTTTAACAAGAAAGATTTAATATTTCCAGCATTCAATGAACCAGCCAATGCCCCATCTCCCTTTGTTGCATCAAGATGAGTACTACAATGGCTCAAGACCTGGAGCCGGGACTCAGCCGAAAAGTACAGTTGTGTACACTTACCATAAATGTAGATGTTTGAGTGTATTCACTGTTGCAGTCATCACAATTGGGTTATCCCTGTCAAGGTAGCCTTCGTCCTGCCCGAATACCAGAGACTTAATATTTCTGCATCTGTTGCTGTCACTTGAGGGCTGACATCAGGTCAACAGTAGTATTAAAGTAAGGCAGCAGATGCCATTACTTCACTTCTTCTTGCCCTAACCTGTCAGGAGCCCCCAAAGTAGGAGGCCAGGTTCTGGTGGAAGAAAGTACAGTTGTGTACACTTACCATAAATGTAGATGTTCGAGTGCATTCACTGTTGCAGTCATTACATTTGGGTTATCTGCTTGCAGTAGCCCTCAGTTGGCCTGATTAACAAAGTTTTGGGTCCTACATTGGTTGCTGTCTCTTCTTCTGTGACGTCAGGTCGTCAGGGGTATAAAACATGCAGCCGACGTCATTACATCAGTTTTTCTTTCCCTAGACGTCAGTTGCCCCCCTAATGGGAAGCAATTAAATCTATAAATATACAAGGTTATACCTCAAACAAAAAAGCAAATACACCAAAAAGCTTTTAAGCATTGAAAAGGAGAGAAGAGGTATAGCCAGAAGAAGTCAGGGGGCTGGAGGGAGGGTAACTGGGACTGCAACAGTGAATACACTCGAACATCTACATTTATGGTAAGTGTACACAACTGTACTATGTTCTTCATGTTTCATTGTTGCAGTCATTACATTTGGGTAGATTCCCAAAGCTAAGGAAGTGAGGAGGAATTTAGGTAGCATTAGGACCAGCTAGAAGGCCCTGCAAAACTGCAGTGGCAAAGCCAGCTCTGGATTTAGAGAAAATTGTCAAATGGTAATGCTTGGTGAAAGTATGTACAGAACTCCAGGTAGCAGCTTCTAGGATGTCCCTGGTAGGTACACCTCTGAGAAAGGCTGTAGAGGTAGATGCAGCCCTGGTTGAGTGGGGTCTGATCACCTGTGGGATAGGTTTTCCATGGTGCTTATAGCAGGAATGGATGCAATGGCCCTCTGTCCCTGCAGCAAATGCCAACAGCAGTTGTTCAGATTTCCTTTGAGGTTTAGACCTGTCCAAGTAGAATCTAAGTTGTCTGTGCACATCTAAGGAGTGCAGTATCCGTTCCCCTTTGTTCTGTGGATTAGGAAAGAAGGCTGGCAAATGAATGGACTGATTAAAGGCCACCCTGGATACCACCTTTGGCATGAAAGAGAGACTGGTCCTGAGGGACACCCTGTTCGCATGAAAGATGATGAAAGGCTCCACTGCCATAAGGGCCTATAATTCAGATACTCTTCTTGTTGAAGTGATGGCTAAAAGGGAAGCTGTTTTCCAAGAAAGGAATTTTAAATCTGCAGTAGCAGCTGGCTCAAAAGGAGGAAGGGTGAGTTTCTCCAATACAAAGTTAAGGTCCCAGGCTGGAGTTGGAGCTCTCCTGGGTGGTCTTAAATTTTTGGCCCCTCTGAGGAACTGCATGAGGAGTGGATGAGAGAAGAGGAGAGGTTCTGTGTTATAATGAGCTGAAATGGCTGAGGTGTGAATTTTTATTGAGGGAAAAGACAGGCCCTTATGAAGCATCTAAGTTAAGTATTGTAAAATCTGAGGTAAATTGGGATCTACTGTGCTCATCCCTTGAGATGGGTTCCAGGCACAGAATCTTTTCCATTTTTCAGCATAAGATTTTCTAGTACTAGGCCTCCTTGCCTTTAAAATGACATCCATCACTGGTTTACTGAGGGATGGTAAAGGAGAGCTTAGGTAATTAGCCAGGCTGCTAGGTTCAGTGTTTGAAGCTGAGGGTGCAGAATCTGGTACTCCTGCTGAGACAGCAGGGTAGGAGTCTGAGGCAGGTGTCATAGGGCCAACAGTGACATACTGCACAGGAGGGGGTACCAGTGTTGGCATGGCCAGGCTGGTGTAATCAAAATCATCCTTGGTTTGTCTTGTTTGATCTTTAGTAGTACTTTGGAGAGCATAGGCAGAGGAGGAAAGACATAAACTGATAGGTTTTTCCAACTGAAGGACAGAGCATCCACTTTCCAAGCTTGTCTGCGGGGAGTCCTTTCACAAAATGTTTCCAATTAATAGTTCTGGGGGGAGGAAAACAGGTCTATATCTTGGCTCCTCCATTTGCTTATTAACATGTTGAAAATCCTTGGTTCCAGTTTCCACTCATGTGGTTCCATGAGGTTTCTGCTTAGTCCGTCTGCCAGTGTATTTAGTTTTCCTGGCAGGAATTGAGCTTGTAGATGCACTTGGTAGATCAAGGCTGTGTTCCACAATGCTATGGCTAGTCTGCAGAGTGGGTAAGAATGTGTACCCCCCTGCTTGTTTATGTACCACATAACAGTGGTGTTGTCCATCTTTACCATTGATTGTCCTGGAAGAATGTGGTCCTTGAAGGCTGTCAGAGCATTCTGTACAGCTAACATTTCTTTATGATTGATGTGAAGGTGCATTTGAATTGGGTTCCAATTGCCCTGAATGCAATTCCCTGCCAGGTGCGCCACCCATGCATAGTCTGATGCATCTGTTGTTAGTGTTTGGGCGGCAGGCGGTAGTGTGAATGGTAGTCCCTTATTTTGGTGACAGGCCTCTGCCCACCAAAGGAACTCTAGGCATAGACAAGGAATGATAGGAATCATTGCTTTTACATCCTGGGAATGTTGACGCCATAGGCTTTTTCGATACCATTGTAGTTTCATCACATGCAGTCTTGCATATAGAATTAGAAGAGTGCAGGAGGCCATGTACCCCACGGCTTGTAGTATTTGCCTTGCAGATAGCAGGGTTTTTGTGGCCACTTGTTTGAAGTAGATTGTCAAGTGAATATCTGGGAAGTTGTATTCAAGCTTGCTCCTAGGAATATACTTTGTTGACAGGGTACCAGCTGTGATTTCTTTTCATTTATGGTGTACCCCAGACAAGTTAGCACCCTTTGTACAAAAGCCAGATGATTCAAAAGTATGTCCTGGTTTTCTGCCTGAATTAGACAATCGTCCGGGTATGGGTATATTTGAATATTTCCTTGCCTGCAAAATGCAATGACTGGAGCTAGGCACTTTGTGAATACCCTGGGCACAGTAGATGAGACAAAGTGCAGTGCAGAGAACTGATAGTGCGTGTAGCCTGCTTTGAAGCGTAGGTATCTTCTGCAAGATTCCCTGATTAGGATGTGCAGGTATGCTTCCTTTAAATTTAGTGTTGCCAACCAGGCATCTTTGCTTAGCATAGGAAGCAAGTGATGAAGAGTCAGCATCTTGAATTTTGGAATCACCAAAAAGGTGTTAAGAGTAGGAAGGTCCAGGATAGGAAGCCATGAATTGTCTTTTCTGGGTACCAGGAAAAATCTCGAGCAGAAACCTTGTCGCTTTTCCTCTTCTGGTACCAATTGAATAGCCCTTATGCTTAAAAGAGAGAGTACTTGCTTTTGGACCTCTGCCGACTGATTTGGAGGTAGATCCAGCCAACCGCTTAGAGTTGATAATGTGCAGAACTGAAATATGTATCCTTGGGACACTATATTTAAAACCCATTTGTCTTGGGTAATGAGTCCCCAGTTCATGGCATAAAGTGCAATCTTTCCCCCCAAAGGGGCAGCCAGTTGAGAAGTGCTTGGAAGTTTTTTTAAAAAGAAGTCATTGAAACAATTTACCATAGGGAGGAGTTTTATTACTCCCAGATTTGGAAGTGGAGGCCCCCACTGCTTAGTCCTGTGTGTCCCCTGGGACTGAAGCCGGGGTGCTCTGCTGGATCTGGGTTTGGACTGAGAAGGTCTGGAAGAGGCAGGAAAGGACCAATTCTTAGAAGGCCAATGCCTACTAAATCTTGGAGGTTGTACTTGTAAAAAATCTTTAAACATAGATTTAGCTTTTTCCTCCATCTTTTTTAAGAACTTATTCTGCCTTGTTGCCAAACAGGCGGTCCTGATTTAAGGGAGCATCCAGTAATTTCACTTTAACATGATTGCCCCTTAAGCCAAGCATGCCTTCTAAGTACAGACCCAGTTACCGCAGCCCTGCAAGATGCCTCTAGTGAATCAAAACCACACTGCAATGTATGTTTACCAACTTGTTCAACAGAATGCATTAAATTCTGTAAATCTTTATTTTCAGCACAATCAGAAATAAACATCATTTTCTGTTTAAGCAATCCAATAATAAGCAGCTGATACTTTAACATATGAAACTGGCAATTAAAGACCCAAATGGCCAAAGTTGCAGAAGTGTATAGATGCTAGATTCCAAAAAGGCATTATCAACAATGTCCAGTAGAGGAGGTACAGCTAAAGGCCTGTGTTGGGTCAGGAGTAAGAAATCCCTAAGCCTCTTTTTAGAATCAGAGAAATCCTGACTTTCCCAATGAAAATGCTCCCTGAGAGTATGCAAGGTTTCACCAAAAGAGAAATCCTCTAGGAGGGAAGCAGAGGGAATACAGTCCTCAGCATCAGAATCCTCTTAGGTAGATAAGGGTAAATCCTGGTCATCAGAGGAAACAGAAATTTCAAAATCCTGGTCAGAAGTATCATAAGCAAACTCAGTCCTAGGTCTCTTAGAGGGGGAAGGTTGACTTCCCCTGATTAAAGTAATAAGGTCTTAATTCATTCTTATCATTTGTTTTTTTAGGCATAGAGGCCTGACCATGCTTTCTGGGCATCAGTTTTCTAGACATGGTTCAAGTTTTAGGCCTTGAAGAAGATGGCGTCAGTTTAATATGCAAGTTAGTAGGCCTGAATACACCCTCAGAAGCCGGTGTCTGCACGGCAGTTCCGGACCCATCCAAGGTAGAGACACCCACAGGTTCCACAGTTGAAGCATCTCGCGGCATACCAGACTCTGAATGGGTTTCAGTAAAGGCCTGTGAATCTGAAGTAGCAGGTATCAGGGGCTGCAAACTGGTCAGCCTGTCTCTGTCTTTATCCTTGCATTTCTTCGGAAAGTCGGTAGTCCGATGGCTTACTGAAGACATATCAGGATAATTAAACTGAGCACTAAAACATTTAGAAGCGCAAATATACCACCGACAGATAGTTTGTGGTATAAATAAGGCACAAAATTGACAGCGAGGTATGTCGTGGTCAGGGCGAAGGCAAGGAATACAGTATGAATGAAAATATTTTTTGAGGTATTTGCTCTCCACAAGAAATGCAGTTATTTACTTTTACTGACATCAGTTTAGAGCAAGAAAAGGTTTCCCCAATGGGGTACTTAGCTTTTAGTTGAAGACTTTGTTTCTGAAACTCGAAAACGAAAATTTCAGGAGTCGGCTGACCAGCACTTGCGAACTGCTTCTGCTTCTGGCAACTCATGGCAAGAAAGACTGATGTAATGACATCGGCTGCATGTTTTATACCCCTGATGACCTGACGTCATGGAAGAAGTGACAGCAACCAACGTAGGACCCAAGACTTTGTTAATCAGGCCAAATGAAGGCTACTGCAAGCAGATAACCCAAATGTAATGACTGCAACAGTGAAACAAGAACAACATCCCCACCAGTGGAAAATAAATACCAATATGTCCCTTGTAAGGAAAGGAGAACAACAAGGAAGAATGGTAATAAAAGGAGAAAGAGAAGAAAGGAGGATGGAGGGAGGGAAACCAGGGCTGCAACAGTGAATACACTCAAACATCTACATTTATGGTAAGTGTACACAACTGTACTATGTTCTTCGTGTTTCACTGTTCCAGTCATCACATTTGGGTTGATCCCAAAGCTGAGGAAATGGGTGGAGGCAGTGAAGGAAACTAGGGGCTGGCTAGGATGCCCTGCAAGACTGCAGAGGCAAACCCTGCCCTGGATTTGGAAAAGAGAGCCATGTGGTAATGTTTGGTAAAAGTGTGAACAGATGTACAGGTGGCAGCCTCCAGGATGTCCCTGGTGGGGACTCCTCTGAGGAAAGCTGCAGAGGTGGGAGGCTGTTCTGGTGGAGTGTGTCCTGACCCCCTTGGGGGGAGGCTTTCCATGCTGTTTGTAGCAGAAATGGATGCAGTATGCTATCCATTTGGAAATGGTTTGCTTGGAGATGGCTTTGCCTTCTGCCTCTGTAGCAAAGCTAACCAGCAATTGATCAGACTTTCTGAAGGATTTAGTCCTGCCCAGAAAGAATCTGAACTATCTGTGCACATCTAGAGAGTGAAGAATCCTTTCCCCCTTGTTCTGTGGATTAGGAAAGAAGGTGGGCAAATGAATGGATTGGTTGAGAGCCACACTGGACACCACCTTGGGCATGAATGATGGGTTAGTTCTGAGGGATATCATGTCTGCATGGAAGATGATAAAGAGTTCCACAGACATGAGTGCTAGCAGCTCAGAGACTATTTTGGTTGAAGTGATGACCAGAAGGAATGCTGTCTTCCGGGAGAGAAAGTTTAGCTTTGCAGAAGAAGGTGGTTCAAAAGGAGGCAGGGTGAGCTTTTCCAAGACAAAGTTAAGGTCCCAAGCTGGTGTTGGTACCCTTCTGGGGAGCCTCAAGTTGCTAGCTCCTCTGAGGAACTGTTTGATCAAAGGGTGTGAGAAAAGGGGCTGCTCAGTGGGAAAATGAGCTGAAATAGCAGAGGCATGAATTTTTAAAGAGGAGAAAGTGAGACCACTGAGTAGTAGGTCAGCTAAGTAATCTAGGATGTAAGGGATGGAGGGCTGTGCCGTATTGGCCCCTTTAGCCTGGATCCAGGTGCAGAATCTTTTCCACTTATCTGCATAAGACTTTCTGGTGCTAGGATGTCTGGCCTCATGGATAACATCCAGAACCTGTTTACTGAGGATGGCAGATTAGTTTAGGGAATAAGCCAAGCTGCCAAATGGAGTGTCGACAATTGGGGATGCATGAATTCCAATCCCCTTCTCTCTGGGTCAGGAGGTTTGGAATCTGAGGAAGATGCCATGGAGGCAGTAGGGACAGGCTATGCAGCAAGGGGTACCAGTGTTGTCAGGGCCAGTCTGGAGCTATAAGAATGGTCCTTGTTTTTCCTCCCTTATTTTGAGCAGTACCCTGGGGATGAGAGGAAGGGGAGGAAAGGCATATGCTGAGCGACTGACCCAGGGGAAGGACAGGGCATCCACTTTCCAAGCCATGCAGTGATGCTCCCTGGTGCAGAATTTGCCGAGCTGATGGTTGGGGTGGGAGGCAAATAGGTCGATGTCCAGGGTTCCACATTTCTGAGTTATTAGGGTGAAGGTACTTCTGTTGAGCTGCAACTCGTGTGGGTCCAGAAGGTTTCTGCTTAATTAGTCTGCCAGGGAGTTGAGAGAGCCTGGTAGGAATTGTGCTAACAGGTGCAGTTGCATGGAAGAGGCTGTGAGCCAAAGGGCCATGGCCAGCCTGCGTAGAGGGTAGGAGTAATCCCCTCCCTGCTTGTTGATGTACCACATCACAGTGGTGTTGTCTGTTTTGATCAGGAGAACCCCTGGAGAGAGTGAAGGGTTTTGAAAGCTATCAAGGAGTGCTGCACAGCCATCATCTATTTTTGACTGATCTGCAGGGGGATTTGCTGTGGGCTCCATTGGCCTTGTATGCACCTGTCGTCCAGGTGGGCACCCAAGCATAGTATGATGCATCTGTGGTGAGGGTCTGGGCAGCAGGGGTGGGGAGAAGGGCAGTCCCTTGTTGTGGGAGCATGCTGTTGCCCACCAAAGAAATTCCTTTCTGAGGCAAGAAATCATAGGTAGAAGAGTTTCCAGGTCTTGAGAGTGTTGATACCAAAGGCTCTTTAGGTACCATTGAAGTTTCCTCATATGCAGTCTGGCATATGGAATGAGTAGTTTGCAAGATGCCATGAACCCCAGAGTTTGCAGGATCTTCCTTGTAGATAGCTGGGGCCTGGTGGCCAATTGAGAGAAGTAGACTCTCAGGAAAATTTGTCTCCCTGGTGTAAGGTATGCCATCTGGGATGCTGCGTCCAGACTTGCTCCCAGGAAGATTATCCTTTGGGTGGGCACCTGTTTGGATTTATTTTCATTGATTGTGTACCCTAGGGAGGTTAGTAGGGTCTTTACAAAGGCCAGGTGCTTGAGCAGCTTTTCCTGGCTGTCTGCCTGAATAAGGCAGTCATCTAACTATATGTACATTTGAATATTTCTTTGTCTGCAAAAGGCAATGGCCAAAGCCAGAGATTTTGTGAAAACTCTGGGAGCAGTAGATAAGCCAAAGGGAAGCGCAAAGAACTGAAAGTGTTGAGATCCTGCCCTGAATCAGAGATATTTCCTGCATGGTTCTTTGACAGGAATGTGGGGGTAGGCCTCTTTTAGATCTAGGGAGGCTAGCCAAGGGTCCTTGGACAGCATGGGTAGCAACTGCTGGAGGGTGAGCATTTTGAATTTTGGGATCACCAAGAAGGTGTTTAGAATGGACAGATCGAGGATGGGGTGCCAGGTGCCCTCTTTTCTGGGGACCAGAAAAAGTCTGGAGTAGAAGCCTTGGCCTATCTGTTCTGCAGGAACGTGTTCTACTGCCCTCATAGAGAGCAGGGAATGGATTTGCTTTTGAGCCTCTGCCCACTGATTTGGTGGTAGATCTGGGAACTCTTTTGGGGATGGAAGGGTGTGGAAGGAGAATTTGCAACCCTGAGACACAATGTTCAGAACCCATTGGTCCTTGGTAATGGTGGCCCAGGTGCTTGATTGAAAGGAGAGTTTTCCTCCTAAGGGTAAGTGAAGGTGGGCAGAGGGGAGGTTGGGAGGAGGTGAGTCATTGTGTGTTCTTACCATAAGGGGTGGCTTAGAACTCCCTGGTTTTGAAGTGGAGGTAGTCCACTGCTTAGATCTCTGCATTCCCTGGGGCTGCTGTCTGGGGGGGTCTGCTTCCAGGGGGCTAGCTTCCAGGGGGCCTAGGCTGGGCCTGTTTACTCAGAGCAGGAAAGGACCAGTGCTTGGAGGGACAATGCCTGCTGAACCTAGGGGACTGGACCTATAAGAAATCTTTAACTGTTTGCATAGATTTTGCTTTTTCTTCCATCTTTTTTAAGACCTCTTCTGCCTTAGTACCAAATAAGTTAACTTTGTGCAAGGGGGCATCCAGCAATTTAGATTTGACATGATCTGGCAGGGGTTGTTCCTTAAGCCATGTGCTTCTAATGACAGATCCAGTGACTGCTGCCCTACAAGAAGCTTCTAGGGCATCACAACCACAGTGCAAAGTGTATTTAGTTATCTGACTTGCAGAATGCATTAAGTCTTGTAAAACTTTATATTCTGCCCAAGCAGGAAAGGAAGACATTTTTTGTTTAAGGAGTTCCAAGGTAGGTTGCTGATATTTCAGCATATGGAACTGACAATTTAGTGCCCTGACAGCAAGAGTAGCTGAGGTGTATACTTTTTTACCCCATCTGTCCAATGCTCGGGAATCCCTGCCTGAGGGGGTGGAAATCTTAGCAGAGGTTGGTTTAATCCCTTTTGGCCCTTGAGAAATGACCTCAGGGTCAGCTGTTGGATTTTTAAATAGATATTTGTGTGAGTCAGGGACTCTATAGTACTTGTCTGGTTTTCTGGGAGCAGGAGGTAGGGCATCAGGTGTCAAGCTGGATTCAAGGAAAACATCATCCGCAACATCCAGAACTGGGGGGATGGCCAAGGGTCTGTGTTGCGGAAGATCTAGGAATTCCCTGAATCTCTTTTTGGACTGAGGGTAGTCCTGACTCTCCCATTGGAAATGCTCCCTTAAAGTATGCAAAGTTTCCCCAAAAGAAAAATCCTCTGGGGGAGAGGCTGAAGGAATGGAGTCCTCTTCATCAGAATCCTCATAAGTGGAGAGGGGTTGCATGTCTTCATAGTCAGATGAATCAGATTCATCTGACTCTTGTTCAGACAAAACTACAGGGGACAGATCTCTTTTCCTTTTTGAGGGGGTAGTTTGGCTTCCCCTGATCAGCATGATATGGTTTTCCGCCATTTTAAGTATTTGAGACTGAGGCAAGGTAGCAGGTGCCTGAGAGTGGGTCGACAGTTTCTTGAGTGTGGTTCGAACCCTGGGCCTAAGAAACTTGGTTGTTTTTGAAAGAACGGTAGTCGCGAAAAAAGACGTCGGTTTGTGTCGAAATTCGGTAGTGTGAAGGACCTCCTCAGAAACCAGTGCCTGCTCAGCACCTCCAGACCCATCAAAGGTAGAGACGACCGCAGGATCCTTAATAGAAGAAGAGTTTTATGGCATACCGGACTCCAAAAGTGTCTCTGTAGTGGCCTGCAAATCAACTGAAGCGGGCATCGGAGCTATGAAAGTGCCTCACTGAGTACCGGAGGACTGATGACTAGCTTAACGGAAGCGTCGTCGGATGGTTTGGACCTGTGTGGTCTGTCTCTGTCTTTATCTTTACATTTTTTCAGAAGATCTGCTGTTGGATGACTTACCAAAGCCATATCAGAATTCAAGGACTGTAAACAAAAATATCTGACTACAATAAGGGCCCGATGATGGACAGTTGTGGCACTGAACAAAGCACAGAAGGGACAACGGGGGTCTTTGTGGTCTGGGCCTAAAAATGTGATTCAGTAAGAGTGGAAGTCTCGGTGTGGTATTTGCTTTCCACAGGCGCGACAATTATTAACTTTTTCTGACATCGGTTAGTGCAAGAAAACTGGATCCCCAATGGGGCATTTAGCTTTAGAAGACTTCATCTTCAATTCGGAAAAGAAAACTCAGGTAGTGGCCAACTGGCACTCATGTGAACTGCTTCTGCTTTGGGCTCCATGGCAAGAAAGACTGATGTAATGGCGTCGGCTGCCTTACTTTATACTACTGACGACCTGACGTCAGTCGTCAAGCGGCAGCAACCGACGCAGAAATACTAAGTCTCTGGTATTAGGGCTGGCCGAGGGCTACCCTGGCAGGCATAACCCAAATGTAATGACTGCAACAGTGAAACATGAAAAACATCATACCTCACTGGTAACCCTGACAATGGAAAACTCGCCACTTGATTACTGTTTGCTCTCTGCGCATGAGTAATGGAGGAATTTGACTCACTTACTAGAATGGAAAATTTAGTCTGGTACATAGCTAACCCTGAAATCTGCTGCAAGAGCTGATGTACCAACAAGGTCAAGTTGCCAGTAGACAAGGTTAATTCTGTTGCAGCTATAATGCCTACAGATGGCAAAGATCAATCTTCATATAGGCCCATTCCAATTTTAAACCATAATTATAAAGTGTTTATGTCTACAATGGCAATAAGAATGGCAAGGGTGACGCCAAAATTGATAGATATGGACCAATGTTGAGCTGATCAGAAGGCACTGGATAAGATTGTTAAACAGGCTACAGAAATCATTGGATCCAACCTTCAATCCCTCCAGGACATATATTCAAACAGATGCTATGGCAGAGTTCAAAAACTACTGAGTGATATACACCATCATGGACTGTTCAAACTCCTGCCAGCAAGGAAGTGCTACAGAAGCATTAGATAGAAGACATCCGAATTCCATAATAGCTTCTTCCCACATGCTATCAAACTGCCATAGCCTAACATGCTACATGGATAAAACATCTGTGTGCAATATGTCACTGTTGTTTACATAACCTCTCTGAATAGCTCACTTCATAAATCTCTTCCTGCCCTAGGAAAACTGAACTATAAGTTTATGGTATATATTGGTGGTAGGTAAGTTTACGTGTGTGCCTCTCTTATTTATTATAGCACTGTTTTTTGCATATCCTTACATTTCTACTGAGTCTATTCCTGTTGTTGTATTTGTTGTGTTTCTGATGTAAATAGAGCTTTCACATTTGTTTTACTTTAAGTTTTGCATCTTATTTTTTTATTTTTGTTTAATTACATTTTTTTATTAATTTAATCTATCTTCCTTCTGTAAACTGTCACTCATAAGGTAGAAGCCTCAGTATCGAAATTTCGTGCAGTGATACACACTTTTTCCTCTGTGTTTATCTGTATGACAATAAAGTTTACTTTGACTTTGACTTTGTGGAGGGAGGCAATCATATGACAACATTAATACAACAATGATGATCCAGAGGGAAGAAGAATGTGAAAAAATACAGCCGTTATAAGTAGGTCTTGATGCAGTGAAAGCATTTGACAGAATAAGCTAGGATTTTATGAGTAGGGCAATGGAAGCATTTATATTTCCTGATACAATAATAAGGTTAATTAGAGGAATATATGAGGGATCAGAGGCGAAAATCAAAGTGAGAGGGGTCCTCTCCGATAAGCTGTGTCTGAACAGAGGAAACAGGCAGAGGTGTCTTCTTTCCCCTTTGTTATTTCCATTATATTTAGAACCACTGGTGAAGAAAATAAGGCACTCAGAAATTCAAAGATAGAATTGAAACAATTTTGCTGAAAAGTTGCCATTATTTGCAGATGATATTATTTTGTACCTGATGGAACCAGAAAAGGACATGTGACTGTTGTGGAACACTTTGAGACAATCCATAATAAAAAAAATAATGAAGATAAAGGCTATAGCCATAAGCTATGCACCTACACATGAATGGGTCCAGCAGTCCCCACATTTATGCAGACATGGCAAAATGAAGTATTTAGGAGTATGGATTAAGAATGATGTAGTTATGGCTGCTAAGGGTATGTGATAAGAGACTAAACAAAAGATAATTCAAAAACTGAGAACCTAGAAGCTATGTTTTATGGATATGGACAGTAAGTGAAAATGCTTTTAGTTCCTTTGGTTTTATATACAAGTCAGGCATATTTTTATCAACCAGAGAAGTTGTGGGCAATAATTAATAAAAAGTTGAAGGATATTAACTGAAGGGAAGAAGGAATGTGTCAAGTGGGATAAATTGATCTTCCCAACAGATCAATGTGGTTTAGGATTCTGTTGGATCTTTACTTCAGAACTACACATTTAAGGCTTTTATACATAACACAAGCAGATTGTATTGATATCAGAATATAGACAAAGGGAAAGGGATAGTGGGATCCTAAATAAAAGACCTGCACTGGTTGGGTTTTTATTAATCTAGAACAGAAATAGTTGTTAAGAAAGGGATAATTGGTATGATATTATACAGTAAGTATAGGAATGAATCAGAAGAGGTCAGAAAAGATTGAGAAGAGAGATTAGATATGCACTTCATGAAGAAAGAATGGGAGGGCATATGTATGGTTACTGAATATGTAACAAAGTCTAGAAGATTTCATAATTTTGCCTGGAAGTGTTTGAATAGATACTTTGATCTCCAAGGAGACACCAAAGAATTTTTCCTCAGGTAGATGGAAAATGTTGGAAGTGTGAGAGGTAACTGGGAACATATGTTTTGGGAGTGTAATGAGTTGGCAGACTTTAAAAATTCAATACAGAATGCTATGTCAGGAATATGGGCTGAGCAAATGTGTGTAACAAAGGAAATGAGTTGTTTTAGCTGGAACACAGGATCTGAATTGCCTAAATACAGTAAGGCCTTGTTATGTCTAATTCTGGTGGCTACCAAAAAGCAATTACTAGAAAATGGAAATCAAAATCTAAACAAACTATACTTGACTGGACCAGCCTACCAACCCAGTTAAGAAATCAATAAATAAAAATAAAACAACTATTCAGAGTAGTTTAGAATTTCAAAACAAATGCCACCCATTTGAAACAATGATCACTTCTTATTTCAGTTTAACTTGCTAGTTTTGTATGACATATGTTTCCTCCATTGACACTTTAAATACATTGTTTTCTGTCTGTATATTCTATGAGCATGAATATTTTGATAGTTTTGTTATGTTCACACTACTGTTTTGTTAATTCAATGCCTATGTTGGAGGAATTAAATATGTTCTCTGAACATTCTTCCTCAAAGATTTTCTGCTAGATTTTAAGTGTCATTGCTTTTCATGACTAGATTAGAAACTATCCCTAGCATGTCTAGGAGCTCTTAGGGTGTGACCATGACATCTAGTAGTTGTTAGGTGCACTTCAGTGCCTCAGGGCTTGTGGCCAATATCTCAGCATCACTTCAGCTCTGAGCCCTTACCCCAAGCTCATTAATCCATATTTGTGTCTTCCTTTCTCCTTTTTGCACTGTGTCTTCTTGGTTTACAATCACTGGCAGCTTTTACTCCTACTCTTTTGTTCTATGACATACCCCCTCCTTTAAGCATGTATGCTTTTGATCCTTAGAAATATGCTGCTTGGAGCTTTCTGCTCCTGGTAAGTTTTCTCTTGTCAAACCAATCTAAGAAAATGGGAACAGCCAAAATGTGATTCAAAATATCCCCATGGATGGTTCAGTTAAACGATCAGAGATCTTTACTCAGAACAGGAATATAGGCTCCAAAACCTGGAGCCGTGTTTATGGATGATGTTTGCCTGTAAGTACCTGGTGACCAGTGTTCCACATAGCTCTTTCAGAATAAGCCAAAACAAGCTGAAATGAGTTGCCATGTTGGCTCACCACCAATAAGATAAAGAATCTGCTTAAGTGTGATGTCAGTCAAGAGGTGGGCAGCTGTGGGATGGATTAAGATGGTCTAGGCCCAACCAGTAAGAACTAGTCTTGGGGCATGGAATGTCACTTTAATGCAGAGGAAGTTGCCAGAGCTTGTGTTAGAACTTGATAAGTAGTGCCTACAGGAGCTTTATCTTTTCTAACCTCTATACACAGAATTGGATCAGTAATCAGACTTCTTAAACATGGGTCAAAGTCCCAACAGGCATGGATTGGGACATTTACAAGCCCCCGTGCAGTTGTTATTCAGTTGGACTTAAGTACCAGTGAATGAGAAGGTTGCCGCAATGCAACTGCATGTTGCAGAATGGATAGCTCTGCATGTCGATGGTGCATATGCACTTTAAGCTATTCAGAGTATTCATCTGTCTTACAGAATATGGCTGTTGTGCTTGGTAGTGCACCACCTACCTCTTCAGTAGTTCTGCTAGGAGACTTCAATGCTCCTGTGAGAAGTGATGGAGATACCTGGCAGGGGCATGACTGGGATGAACAAATTACCTGATCCGAATGCAAATGGTGAAGTGCTTTTGAATTTCTGTACTAATTGCAGACTGCCCACCATGTTCAAGCACAAGGATGCTCTTAAGTGTATTGATGAGCACAGCACCTTTGGCCAAGGGTCAACAAGCACCTTTGCTATCATGCATCAAACCAGATGCTCCAATTTATAGACTACCATGTCAACAGGGTCAGATAGCTGGGGTGGTGCCTGAACAAACCCAAGAAACCCATTCAAGTTTTCTGGAAACACTTGATTTCACATCCTTATTAATCCAGACTTCTGGAGTTTCTGAAGGTTTTGCATGTCTTGATCATATTATCAGTTCTCTTCCTTACCCTATGGACTATCCATTACACCAAGAATGTTCACAAAGTATCTAAGTCCAGTTACAGCTCATTGCAGGTACAGGGTTTCCACATATTTCCATGTTTAGATGACTTGCTTATCTTTGCATTTTCTTTCTTTGGCACTAAAACGATCCTTGAAGAAAAACTTTTCCCAACCTGGGAAGGAAGAAATGGTTCTGTCACTCACTGGGACAGCATGTATAGAAGGATATGGAGAAATAACAGCCTGGTCTTGTGGAAGAGGAATTACCCCCCCCCCCCGGCAAAGAGGGATTTACTCCCATTGCCATATGTAACCTAGATGATTGATCTTCAGAACCCATTTGACTGAAAATACCTGTTGCCAAATAGAAAATTGGAGATTCAGGCTTTTTGTAAGAGAAAAGGGACTGCCATGGTGAGAGGGAGGTGCAAGGTACTTTAAATAGTCATTCTGACTTGATGGACTGCCCTTGGTTATGGGGGAGGGATTTCCTGAATTCTTTTTTAGAACCCCTCCTGTCATTTCTTCTTAAATGTCTATTTACCAGCATTTTGTCGAAGTGTTTTTTTTTTTGTTTTTTGCTAAAACTGGATGACAGGTTAGAGAATCCCTTAGAAAATTTGGAAAAGGAGGTCTGAAAAATCTTAGAAATTCCCCATATCAGCTTACCCCTTTCATCACAATTCTTGATAGAATCTGCAGCATGGGAACCAAACACTAAATCTCTATCCAAAGGAGAACTGAAAATCTCATTTTTCACATCATTTGAGAAGTTCTGAGAATACAGCCAGGCAAATCTCCTCAAAACAGTACCAATGACCACCATAGGCCTTAAATACCAATTGAGTTACACACACATACATTAAACAATGAGTAGTGACTTGTACAATGGGAGAAACTAAATTATTTAAAGCAGATTTTCATCACAAGAAGAAACTGTAGAAAAAACATTCCTCATACCTTCACATCTAGTCAGAATAAACATATGAGCCTGAAAATTCAACATTCTGAAAATCAAAGTTGCAGAAACATACGTTTACCCATACTTATCAAGTATCTTCCCATCATTGTCATAGACAGTAGGACTGGAATTAACAAAATGTTTAGCAGCAGTAGGATTGCCTAAAGCTATAGCTGCTGGGTCAAGCTTGAGAACAGCGTATAAAATCTTAAAAGACTGAGGAACTTTAAATACTCTAATCTGCCTTTTTAGGGGCAGCAGGCTGTCCATCAGGAAAATTGCACGGAGTGACATACTTGTGAGCTGACAGGACTGGGGGGATGGATGAGGGTTCTGGAAATTCCTTAACAGCTCATATTTTCTGAAAGACTGATTAACCTCAGTGTTCTTCCACTAAAAACACTAGCACATTCTGGAAATAGTCTGAGAGAATCAGAAACAGTGCTGTCCTCCGAGTATTAATCAGAAAACGGAGAAGAAACCCTTAACTTTCTCTTCATCTTCCTGTCAAGATTCATGCAGTTTGTTCCATGGTCGATGGTATATCTTTCTTAGGGAAAGCAAGCAGCAGAGGCTTGGAAGGTTTAAAAATCCATAAAAACACTTTAAAACACTTTTTCAGCCCCCAAAAGTTATATAAACACAAATTCTCCACAGAAAGAAAATGTTTTTCAACTCTTAAAACTGACATGCAAAATGTGCACTCCTGTTTTAAAAGTACTCAAGTTATGCGACAGTCCATTAAAACACAAACTCCTGGCTTATAAATAACTTTTCTAAGCAAGAAAGTGCAATAAAACAAATAATGTTTTAAATGTTTAAGCTCACCCCCCCCCCCAAAGAGAAGTTGTCTAGCCAGCAAAGGAAAAGCCGACTGTCAATCCTTGAAAGCCCACAGAGGAGTGCTCTCTTCAATGGCAAGAAAGTAATGAAGGGGTTGGCACTAAAACCTGTCTTTTTTGTCAGCTCAGCTTGAGCTGAATGATGGCTTAGGTGCAAGAATGACACCATGAATCTTTGGAAACTGGTCAACTGTTATGTCCTTGTCAGGATATAACACATATAGCTAAGGCAGCAGCATTCATTACTATGTTGAACATCTGGGAAAGAACCCTGAAACTGAAAAGTATTCTCAGTAAAATCTACCTACTTCATATTATTTCTTATTGAAATAAGACTCAAAATAAATCATTTGAATGCAATCCTTGAGTAGAATGCACTTACAACACTTTCTCTTGTCTGCAATTTGTCTAAAAAGAACCCACATCAATAATTCATGCAGGGAGCGTCTGTGTGGCTGGAAATCAGAACATACCAAAGAAAATAGCACAGTTGAGAGGCATACTGGGGTAGGGGGTTAATAAAGTTCCTAGATCATGTAAAATTTTTAAATATTGCTTTATTTCACCAAGGCATTAACAGAACAACAGATTTTGCACCAGCGTACATTTCTTGAGCAATAAGAAGCATGAAACTGTAATGCCTAGTATTACTGCTGAACTGTAATAATCAGTCTTTACCAGAAAAATCAAAACTTATGTGAGGGGCAGGGCAAAATTATAAAGGAAAATGGGCATTAAAGTGGCAGTAGAAGTCAGTGAAATGATGCAACCAATCAGGTCCTGTTTTTGCAAGTAGAAAAGGACTGTGGTGGTGAAATGCATACCTCTCAACTATTCAGATTTTTGTAGAATGTCCAGATTTTTGCCTCATATTTTTGGTTTGTTACTTATAAAATCTGAGGTTTTCTGGCAAATCATCGAACATTGAATTAACTGAATAATGACAGACATTTGAGTTTCAGACTTCATATCCTTCAGAAAGTGCATGTCAATGCAAAACCTTTTATTCTAGCAACTTTTTATATTTAGAAGGGCATTATTTAAAATGTGTACCTACTTTTGGGCCTTTGTTCCATACCATTGTTGACTTTCTCAGATTTTTTGTGCTAAAAAGTTGAGAGGTATGGTAAAGTGACAGCTTGAATCATAGGATGAAACTATCGATTTTTGGCCCCACCTTCATTTACAGACATGAGGTTTGAGTAGTGACAAAGTATAAGATTGTGGATACAACTGTAGTTTTGCTTATTCTCCATGCTAAGGTGAAGACTCTGAATTTAGAAAAATCTTAGTGTATTACCACTGTTACTCTCGGTTGACATGAATCAGTTGGGGTGGTCTGAGCATCTTGTTTGGCTACCATTTAGGTACCTCCCACAGGAGGTATGTCAAGAATGGCTCACTGAGAAGAGGCCTCTGAGCAAACCTAGACATCTCACACAATGATCTAGAGACTGTTGATCAGAAGTCTGTTTTTCTTGCTCAGATGGAGAAGCAGATTATAAGCAGAACAGATGGATCAGCTATTAAAAGTTTGAAAATCACAAACAAGGAACTGAAAGCAAAAAGGAAATCCTTCTTTTATTCACCTGTGTGACGTTGTTATGCATTTAAGCAGCCCACATATTCTAATTCACACATTCTAATTTTAGGTCCAAAGATTAAAGAAAACATATTTCTCTTTAGATAAATACACTGCTGCTTTTCAAAGAGCTATACTATAAAACATCTCATGGTCAAATTATTAAAATAGTTTTCCCAGCTAAGCTCTATGATTAAACATCAAAATAACATGCTGATTAAAGGAAGAGATTTCATCAGGATCAAATAATAT